>NW_028227256.1:70383928-70848928 GCF_978045245.1 Mus caroli
CCTGGACTGGAACAGAGGGGTAGTGCTTACACATCCTTTTCTCCACAGCCACACATCTTCCTAAGTTATATGGTCTTCATGTACCTGGAGATCCTGCACCAGGGATCTCTATCCTACCCCACTACCCCACACCTCTTAGGGTGCCTCAGTATGTACACGAAAATCCACCCTGCATCTCCAGTCTCTTCCCACCTCACAGCCCACTCCTGGACCTGCGTTCTCAGTCTTATGCAAATGAACCAAGCACCTGCTGGGAACAAGAGATGACAGGAAGATTGGCTTGCTATTTACACCTCTACATACATCTCACTTTCTCAACTACCCAAGATGCTTAAGGGAAAGCCTGGAATGTACACATTTTCCCATAGCTTGCCTATCTCCCAGTCTTCCTATAGTTTACTGAAAACATGAAGCACTCATGGTGCTGGGCATGCTCAGAGATGATATGTGGTAGAGACCTTCAGAGCATCCTCATCCTAGAAAGCAAAGTTGTATTGAGGCCCAGAACAGGGAGGCTGGGGTAGAGCCCTTGACAGCATTTTTACCTCAGAGGACATTTTTAAGACAATAGATCCAAGGTGAATAGGGATACACATAATTCCAGATGTGGTGGCTCCTTGCTCTGAGTATATCTTTTATACACATTTAAGCACCTTTCTGATACATGTTTTAACTTTAAATTTCATTTCTTTTCTCTCTCCCTCTGCCTCCTCCTCCTCTTCCCCCTTCTCTCCCCCTCTCCCTCCCCCCCTCCATAACCCCTCTCTGTAGCTATATGATCTGGGTGTGAAACTGTGGGTACAATCTGTGCTTTGGCATCAGTTGGAATTCTGAACTCAGCTTTCTAGAGGCAGTATGTATGCACCTTTCTCGTGGTTGAGAAAAGGTCTGTCTGGTTGTTTTTGTTTCTGTGGTGCTGCACACTCCAGTGCCTTCAGCTCTGGGGCGGTTCTCCTGTCTCCATCTCCCATTTTACCACAGGAGTTCCAGGATTACAGGTTCTCAGTGCTATCGCCCACAGTTCTCTTGGGGTGGGCTCAGTGAGGTCTGGGGACTGAACTCAGGTTATCAGCTTGTGTGGAAAGTGCTTTTTACCTGTTGAGCCACTTTTGCCAGCCTCCATTTCCTAACTTTTTTTTGCACTATGTAAAAAAAGAGTACCAGTTAAGACTAATATCTAATAGATATTAGTAAGAAAGCATAATGAAACCAGATACCCTGGTCTTCTTAGTTTTAGGTTTTGGTGTACCGTGGCCTAGGAGTGGACTTGAAAGCTATGATTAATGAGGCTTTGGCATGACAACAGTTATGGTTTCAGTACATAGAGCACTTTTGGACATTTAAAAGCATTTACATACTATTTTGCTTCCCCCCCCCCCCACAACACTGTGTGAGTGAGGCAGGGTGTGGATTCTCTCTCTCTCTCTCTCTCTCTCTCTCCATATATATATATATATATATATATATATATATATATATATATATATATGATGGTTCTCTGGTCCAGTGAGTGATGTAGCTCCCTAATGTGACAGACCCGCTACCCTCATAAGCCCTGGCATTCAGGCAGGACAGAGATAAGGACACGACAGGCTATGTGCAGGAAAAGAGACTAGGCAGCATGATTCTGCAGTCCTGAGTGCTGCTGGCCAGGCTGGCCCCTTCCACCTCCTTCTCTCAGCCCTGCACCCCAGGACCTCTTTGTCCTGGCCAGTTCTTGCTTTGAGCTCAGCACAGAAGGCCACTGCTTGCTTCCAAGTTGGCTGTTTACTGGTGGAAATTAGGTGCCAGAGGTTTTTGCTGGTGACTGCTCTTTCCCAGCACTCTCCCATGGTGTCATATTTTCTCAGCTTGTTCTTAAACTCATCTTCCTGACCCTCCTGGTGCTCAGTGACCCTTTCTCAGGTCACGGAAATGAGTTCACCACAGACTCCAACACCACCTTCCCTAAGCATCTATGTTATCTAAACCCTGTACAACTTAGAGACTCGATCGCACCACATCCACCAAACTCGGAAGCCCATTCCATAACTGAAGGTGGTTGGTGGGCTAAAGGAGCCCAACAGCCCACATTCTCCATTTTAGAGTGAAAGTGTTATAGACCCAGGGCTCATTAGGGGAGCCCCGCCCAACCTCTAATAGCCAGTTACAGGGAAAGCTGGTAGAGACTGCCTGTTCCCACCTCTGTCTCCGACTCATCCCCTTCCCCACTTCCCCACTTCTCGCTGTCTACTTGAAGTCATCTGATTGTTCCTGACCATAATATCCTGATGGCTCCTTGCAGACTTCCTTCCTGAATCTTTTATACTGTTCTGATACTTCTAAGAAGATATACCTCTGCTGCTGGGATCACAGCTCTCTGGAGTCACAGCTCTTCTGAAGCCCTCACCCAAGTGAATCAGATAAACTCTGGCTGGTTTTTTTCTGTGTAGGCCCCCTGGCTGTCCTGTCCAGAACTTGCTTTGTGGCTGGCCTCAAACTCACAGAGATCCATCTACCTCTGCCTCCTGAGTGCTGGGATTGAAGGTGTGAGCCACCATGCCAGGCTGAGCTGTAAACTCTAGCTTCTTAAGTACTCAGCTTTCTTCATACCTAAAGCATTTGACCACAGCGCAGTTAGGAGTGCATTGGCTTGTTTTCCTCATCTAATTGACTGCAGCTTAAATGCGGAATTTTCATCTTCTGTTTTCTCATACTGTTTCTAGGTGAAGGTGTGGTAATGTGAGCCCCTCTCCCCCCCAATACATAACAGTAATGTTATATCCCATGAACAATAGTAATGTTACATCCCTTGCATAACACTAGTGCTATATCCCATGCATAACACTAATGTTATATATTATGTATGTTTCCCCATACAGGAACAGTTCTCTCTCTGAAAGGAAAGGGGGCTGCAAATCACAGAGAACCCATGGCAACATAATTCACTGAAAAGAAACAAGACCATTCACGACCAAAAAACTTCTTCACCATACTATTCACAATATCCTATTAACTGCTAATAGTAATATTAGTAAATTAGTGATAAACAAGCCATAAATGGCATATAGCATGCCATTCTGATGTGGTATGTCTAGTAACAATCTATACTATATGGTTGTTAGAATATAAATATTATACATAATATATAGTAAATATATTTATTGGAATCATTCTAAGCAATTTATTCATATTATTGCACTGAATTCTTACAACATTTTCACAAGGTGAAAATTATCATTGGTTTATAGATGGAGAAACAGATACACAACAAATACAAGAGACTTGTAAAAATGATAAATCTGAGCAAAGACAACTGGTAATATTTAAAATCACAGGGCTCTGAGGGCATGGATTGGGTTCACAGGTACCCTTAGCATAGACTGCCCATTCGGCTTAGTCTATTTCTAATGCAGTGTTTCTCTGTGTGCACCATGCTCACAGTATTTAGTTGTATATTATTTCCAAGTGGAAATGGAGTTCATTGATCATTTAAGTATTATGTTCACTGTGAAACAGTTCGACACTGTTGAAAAGTAAAACTGCCCCAAATGGTTTCAGAACCTCTAGATAATCACTGTTATTGCTGTGGTGGGTACCACATGAAGATTTTTTCTATGCATAAGCATACATGAATATCCATGCTTTCATTAAGTGGAGTACTGCTATATGTATTTTATTACCTTTAAAAAAATTGATCTGTTTTAGTCAGTCAGCTTCGCACAATCTAGAATCATCTAGGTACATAATTTCAATTAAGGAATTACCTATATCAGGTTTACCCATGGGCATGTCTGTGGAGGATTTTCTTGACTATTGATTGATGTAGAAAGACCCATTCCATTGTAGGTGGCACCATTCCCTAAGCTGGACCTTGGTTTATATAAAAACAAAGAAAACTAACAAAGGATCAGGCTAGGCAACATGTCCATATTCGTCTCCCTCTGCTCTTGGCTATGGCTGTAAGACAACCGTTGTTTCAAATCTCTGGGACTTAACCACGTGGTGCACTGTGACTTGGAATTATAAGCCTAGTAACTCCTTCCCCTCCACCAAGTTGATTTTAATAAAATACTTTTATCACAGAAAGTAAAACTAGAATATAATACAGCCTTATTTTCAGTGTTAAGACGTTTTAGAACTCAGATCACTTTTAATGGTTAGTGGTATCCGAATGACTAGATATGCAGTTTCCTCATATAGGAGACTTTCCAGGACCACCGCCCTCCCAGTGGATTTCTGAAAGCACGGAACACTCCAAGCCAATGTCTTTTCTACATAATTAGCTCTGTAGTCTTCACTTGTATAATGTGAGGTGTAGTGGCAAAGCTAACATGACTCCCTTACTCCTCCTTCATGATTTCATGGGTAGAAGATTTGTCCTTAGCACTGACCTCAACAACCTCGACATACCTTTCCCCAACTTTTTATGAAGTTGACACGTTTTATCTTTTTGTTTTTTTTTGTTTTTTTTTTGTCCAAAGGATGCACTGTATAGACTCTTGGCATATCTGAGTTGCCAGCATCACTACTCTTGTGCTTCGGGGTCATCATTAAATAAAGAAAGGTTAATGGACCACAAGCACCTGGATACCTGAGATGCCTAAGTGACTCTGAGGGCGGGAAGCATGTACAGCAGAGATGCTCTGGACAAAAGAGTGATTGGCGTCCTGGGTGGGCTAAAGAGGTGATGTGAGATCTCATCCTGACACTTGGAACAATACACATTAAAACTCAAGAGCTGCTTTTTTTTTTTTTTTCAGATTTTTTCCATTCATATTGTAGGTCAAGCTGAAACTGCAGAAAGTGAAATTATAGACAAAGGGACTACTCGATTGTAACAGTATATATATATATATATATATATATATATATATATATATATATATATACCCAAAGTGTTGCTATTGTAACCATTGATACAATTTTTTAATTATGCAATTTTTCTTTTCCATTCTGGCTAAGCTTAGATGTACTCTAGTAGTCTAGGTTTTCATTTCTGTTTCTTTGATCAGCAAAAAGGTTGAATTTGTTCATCTTTTCATTGACTAGTGTTTAGCATTCCTTTCTTAGATTTCATTACTTTATTTTCCTCATTTCTAGAACAATTTGAATAAGAGATCCAGCCCTGTATTGCCGGATACATTGCAACCGATGTTTAGAAGTTTAGAAGCGACTTCAAAGGTCTTCTATCCTAATCCCCCAGCTTTACAGATTGTTAGAGAAATGAGGTAGGTAGCTCAGCGTGTGTCAAGGTTTACAGTCCTGAATTTTACAGTGATTTGTTAAGGTTTCTATCTAATGTAGATCTCTTAAAAGACAAAAGTAACTCCGCTGACCACATACGTGTAGCATAGAACTCTTCATGAAAGTGGTGCTTTCTGTTGCTTTTTCCCCTTGCGTTTTCTGTGCCAGGTTTTCTTTGTTTCCAGTGAGAACAGAAGTAGGACATGTTGGGGAGAAGCTAGTTTCACAAACATCACTAGGGAATGTTCATCTCATTAGAGGGAGGACATTGGATCTGGTAAATTTTGATAGTCGTTGTAAGCCTAATGACAGTTTGCTGGGTCTCTTGGATGCTTTTGTGTGCTAAGAGCACTTCCCCATCCTGTGTGTGACTATGCACATGGTTTTACAGGCTGACGTTCACCATGATGGATGAGGGCTCCTCCAAGAACCTGCTAACAGCTCCGAGCATCTCCTTTGAGAGGACATTTGAAAGCTGCTATCACAGTGCAATTCGGACTCACATCTGTTTTTCATGGCTTTCCATAATGGGAATTGCATTTGCTTTCCTGTTGCTGCAAGAAGGGAAGGGCACAACCTAAAATTAGGAATCCTGGTGAACAGAACTTACACTTGTCCCTCAACGGTGCAGGTTGGCTTTTTATTCTTGATTTATTCTAGGAGAAAAATATTCTTAGCCTAAGGGTCAGGGGAGACAGCTTGAGGAAGCAATTGTAGAAGTCAATTGGAAGACAGGAGAGTGAGGGCGGAGGTAGGAAAACCATCAAAGTGTGTTTATTGCTAATAGATTATTCCAGACTTCCTCTCTTAAATGGGGGATGTGTGGAAACCTGCTTGTTCATTGTGCAACATAGCGAGTTAAAAGGGGCGGGGGACCCAGAATTCTTAAAGGGAAAAAAGCCAGGGAAGAGTGAAGCAGGTGTTTCCTGCTGTCCAGTCCTCAGAGGAACACTCAGCCCTAGGAGGGAGCTTTCCACACCCTGAAAATTAAGGAAGCCATACTTTTCCATCAGCCTAATTTAGTGGTCAGACTCACAGTCACCAACACAGCTTCTTCTCCCCTCTTTCCCTTGATTCTTAGCCTCAGAGGTGTGAGAGACCAGTGAAACCTCCATTCTCTGGGGTCCTTCTTGCACCTGGAATACATAGCAACTATGGATTCTGCTTTTGAACGTGTAAAAGGTAGCTTTTAGTTTTGAGAATTCTCCTTTCTGTTTTGTCTATTTATCTTCCGGGATCCACTGGTAAGAGCTTTTCAGTTTCTCTGTATCCTGGGTCTTATCTGCTTTAAAAACAAAACACAAGCAAACAAATCCCCCTAATCAAAACAAACAAACTTGCCCATATCAATCAATTTTTATTTATTTCCTCCCTTCCTTCCTTCCCCCTCCCTTCCTTCCTTCCCCCTCCCTTCCTTCCTTTTCTTTCTTTCTTTTTTCCTTTTCTATTTTTGTGTTGAATGTGAATGTTTGTATCCATGCCTAATATACCTTTCTTTACCCAAAAGTAAAATAAGAGGTAGACCCAGTTTGGGGGTGGAATATAGCTGTGAACTTGCACACTACAATCCCTAAAGTTACCGAGTCCTTTAGCTGAGCTCCTCTAAACCCACTGAGCAAACTAAGATACTCGTGACTTAGAAATATTTACGTTACATCCCGATGGTTGTAAGCTGGGTCTTTTAAAAGTATTTTTGAGCTTGCCTATGCTCTCTCCTTTATTCTTTCTCTCTTCCATCTGACCACTGTGCATTTCTCTTTTTCCTTCCCAACCGTGAGTAATCCAGGGGAAAAAAAAGCATGTATGTGAGTGGGTATCATGGACCCTCCCAAATTTAAAAACAAAAAGATTTTCTAGTTCCCTTACACATTTTTTAAGACTAAGGGAGAGTTAAAAAAAACATGGAGCAAAGGATGAAGGGAATGAAGAAGGAAGAAAACAAAAGAGGGAGAAGATGAGCCAGGGCATTGGGTGATGTAGAGAAAACACCATATATCACCCAGATGTTTGTCTACAGTGCCCAAACATCAGGCTTTGGGGAGACAATTGGAAGACACAATGCTTCTTTCAGGGCAGACAACTGCTCACAGCCCCATGGCCTCTCTCCCTGTGAGTGTGTCTATCCCTTTCAAACCTTTTTGTGGTCAAGTTATAAAGGCCTGTTTAGTAGGTGGGATGACGTCACACTGACCACAAAAGCTTATATTTCCTGCTACTAAATACACAGCCCCTGCTGACGAAGTGGTCATTACAGAGCTGGCTTGTTCTGTCTAGGTCACTCGGAGTGGGGATAAAGGCACTGGGGGGGAGGGGGCCTGTTGAGAGAGCACAGCCATTATTCCCAAGTGTGTCTGCTGGCCTGCTGATTCTCATCTTGTTGGAACTAAAAGATGAAAATAGAAGTCCCTTTGTGCTTCCTGGGGCTCTTTCTCAGGAAGGATGCAGGAGCATCCTGGGCGGCCACATGGCGGAGAGAAAGGAACAGATGAAATCCAGGTCGTCGATTCTGATCTCTCATTTCTATGCAGAGTGATTCCATTTCTCAGTTCTGAGCACAGCAGTCTCCATTTTACAAAGGAGAAAAGGATTATATGCAGGAATGGAATGAGATCACGTGACTGAAAGTGAGACATTTTATTTTTCGAATGTAAACATCATTTCTTTCTTCAGGGTCCTTACAGTACCTGGGACACATGGCACCTGTGGGTTCTCCTTTTTGAATGTGTAAAATATAGCTTTGGGTTTTGAAAATAAAATTTTGGTTTATTTTCCAGGAGTAACTAGTAAAGAGCATTCTCTTTGTTTTTGACTGCTCCATACATCGTACATTTCTATATAATGTATTATGTTTATATCCACCATATCACTCTCTTCTATACCTCTTCTTTAGCTCTGAGACATTTCTTTTTTCCCACCTAATGTCCCAATGCCTACACTATTAAACAAAATAGCATCCCATCTTCCAAGGAGTTATTAGGCCCTCAGGAAGAGATGAGAGCTTTCTGGGGAGGGGAGCAGACACATCCTTTATCCATGGTGGGAAGTTAAAGGTTCAATCTTATGTGGGTTCCTTGTGACAATGCCAAATCTTGGTGGCAGTGTTATAGACTTAAATGAGAGAGGAAACTTGCCAAGATGCCATCTAAGAAGCCACACCAAGAACTCAGAGCAAAAGAGAGGGAAGAGAAAGGATCAGGGAGATACCATGGAAGCAGTGGTCTTGTGTTGAGTCTAGGAATGTGTAAGATTTCAGTGGACAGCAGTAGATTAAAGGTGACAAGGTAAGGAGCCACACCCATGAGCCCCTAAGTGTCGCCTGACATTACAGCAGCACGCATCGTGTTCAGTGTCAGTTTTTTGGCATTTGAACTGCAGATGAAACAAAAATACACAACTACAACTTCTAAATATTTCCCACAATCAGACTAATTTCAACATTGACAGAAGCAGAAAACCACTGTTTAGCCAAGATCCTACGGAATTTTCCTAGCCTCAGCTCTGAGCTTAGACAAAGAAGGGCTCAAATTCCCCAACCTTCCTTTCTTTTAACCACCCCTCTGTCCCAGCTTGAAGGACTATTATGCACAGGACTACAACCCCCAACAGGACTTTGACACTAGTCTCCATGGTGATTAGAGAAGAGATTTGTTGCTGTTTTCCATCTAACAGGTGATAGGAACAATTATCTGCCTAACCAGCTGTCTAACCTGGTTGTGGACCAAGGTTATTTAGGCTGGTTCTCTATGAAAACAAAAACTTGAAAACCTTCCATGTTCCTTTTACCCTCTGGGTCTTCCATGCATCTACTGGGGGTGTGTTTCCCAGCAAGGCCCCTGGCTAACATTAGGGGCCTCTCTTAGGAGCCTCTGTTAGGTCTAACACCCCATGCACCCTGTTCTGAAGACATGACACCTGCTGTGTCCCCATAAGCAGCTCCCCATAAGCTGCCAGCCCCTGGCACAGACATTAGCTCTGTTAACTGTGTTTCCCCTGGAACACCCTGGATGAGCTGCTGACAGGGACCACAACTACTGTTTGCATTTCCTAATTAAAATAAAACAAAGTGTGTGTTTGGCAATAGAGGAAAGTCAAGTCAGGCAGGCAAGTTCAGAGTCCAGCCATAGGATAGAGGGTCCTGGGTCCCCTCCATTGAAGTGTTTGGGGGAGAGCAGGGTTCCCAGAAGATGAGGTGACTTTCAGAGAAGAAGGACAGCATCCCTGTAACCCCAGGCACATCTCTGAACACAGAGCTGAGAGAGAGACATAAGTTGGAGCATACTAGTAAGCTAATAAAAGTGTTAAGAAGTAAGAGAACATAAAAAACGGATAACTGGAACTCAGGAAAAACAAGAATTCTGAAAAGGATCCTGAAGACTGTTGGCTGAAGCCAAGTTAACAGTCCACGATATTATTACGAGACTCAGCAAACCTAACACTAAAAGAGCATTCATTACCCCAGGGACAATGCCAGAAGGAGATCAGCTCCTGGGAGAACCGAGTGGGTGGAACCAGAGAGCAAGAGTTGAGAGTGGGACAAAGGACTGGAGTTACAGCTTGAAGAAACTGGGGTCTGCATTTAGAAAGATAAGAAGACAGAAGAGGTTCTCAAATTAAAAAAACAGGACATGTCTGCCATAGACACAGGGCTCATTCATTCAATGTAAAATCAGAAAAATAACACACTGTATTCCCACATATAAAACATATGCATTTCTTTTTAAAAAAACGAAAACAAAACAAAGCAAACCAACCAACCAAACTCCAAACAACCTGGTCTAAGACCTCAGAGTGATGATAACTTATAAAAACTCAGGATGGAGAGCGTGTCTCTTAATTATTTCAATTGACTATATGAAATTACTCATACATTCATTGTCTCCAAAGAGATAATCAGAAAAATGCTAACAAAAGGACACCTTTGTACTGTTTTTGATGCTACAAGAGACTCTGCTTCGACCAATTAAATAATGTTTTTCTAAGCCCCAGCTTAAGTCTATCTCTCGGTCTCTATCACCTATGCACCATCTTTAGAGAAAAAGGTGTCTTCTCCATGATTATGGTATCAAGAGTCTTTTTTTCCCTATATGATGTTAAACCTAACTTAAAAAATGAAACGAAAGAAAACCCAAGTCTTCATTCCTAGATGTGATTTCCATTCTCCAGAGCCACATTCTTGACGGATTATTTTTTTCCCCTGATTCACATTTGGCTGAGCTAACATGATTGGCTGTTTTGAATTTGGAAAGACACTTCTTCACTGACCCCAATAATCTGTTTGTTGATTTTACTCAAACTAATCTATCGACTGAATTTCTTGCCCTTGTTTTCAAGTGGAAAGCTAATTATACAGCCTATGTCTGTGTTATAAGAGGTTTGTAAGTAAGTGTACGTCCATTAGCCTGAGACCAGCTTTCTGGAAAGCTTGTGAGATTACAGTACTTCAAGGGTAGAGAAAAGGAATAGCTTGGGTGATGCCCAGTGTAAATCTCAGATTTGAGAGAATCTTGTGGTCAAAAGAGTCTCCCTGACTATGAGGCTTCCCAAAAGCAGATGTGAAAGGCTCCCATCTGTCTAACCCCCTGTTGATCCCTACTACCCTGTTGTCCACAGCACCTTTTTAAACTTGCAGCTTAAATACTACCCTACTTTTTCTTAGAACTATGGGGATGGACCTTACTCCATTTCATTATTTTTTAAGTAGTATGTGAAATTTATGCATACTACATTATGCATACTAATTTATGCAAACCTACATTAGCATAACCTACACATGCCAACTGAGCGTGTGTTTCATGGTCAGCTTTGTACATCATCCATGATTACAGAGTGTCTCTGACTCAGACTTGAAGACCTACTACTTATGTGGCTGTCTACTGCTATCAAATTCAGGGCAATGCCAACACCAAGCCTTGCTTTGTGCTTCAGGTGCTCTGGAGAGTGAGACCCATATGGTGGTCTAGTGCCCTCTTGTGGATTTCAAACTGAGAGTTCTGAGCTTTGGAGTTACTAGTAGG
Organism: Mus caroli; assembly: GCF_978045245.1. Taxonomy (NCBI): domain Eukaryota; kingdom Metazoa; phylum Chordata; class Mammalia; order Rodentia; family Muridae; genus Mus; species Mus caroli. Next base: position 70,395,169 of record NW_028227256.1, read on the forward strand.
ATCACAGATTTCAAAATGCTGCTGCAAAGCACAAAAATAATGCTTGCCTTCTTCCATTAAGAACAGGACAATGCTCTTATAGAGCTTACCCAGTGGTGGTAAATTCATTGTACTCTGAGCCACTAAGGACCCTTTAGAGTGTGCAGATCAGTTGAGTGTAGGAGTTTAATAGGACCTTTGGACTCTCCATACACAGTATAAGCCAAATCAATGTTCAAAACCTCTTCCCCAACTTAACAATAACCCCCAGTTTGTCCATTCACTGTTGTCTGAACTTTCTCATTCACCGGCTCCCAGTCTGACTCTGTTCCAAGTAATTTCACATATTTAATCTGAAAGCAAGAAAATTAGGATAATAGGACAAGTGATCTCAAAAGCTGAAAACAATTTTCATGTGAACAAATCCTAAATGGCTCCAGTGAACCACAAATGGACGCTGAAGATGTTGGTTTACCATAAAGAATAGTGTATTGGTGATCAACATTGTATGACAGTGGGGCTTCTGGTCCCTTGTTAGTCAAGAAAAAATGGATTGGTTGGGGTGTGTAAATAGTCCAGTACATTGGAATATGTTATTTTTGATAAAATTACTAAACTTTTAGGGGGTTCACAAGTTTATCCGAGAACATCTTTCTGGTGCTGATCAAATAGCTCTAGTAGTTAAGTCATCTCTGGTATTCAATTCAGAACCTTTCTGGTGCATTTTACATTCATAACTGTCATGGCCACCTCCAGGAAATCATAATGTGTGTGTATGTGTGTGTGTGTGTGTGTGTGTGTGTGTGTGTGTACATATATGTGTGAAGTTGCATGGCATATGCAAACCCATTTTGATAACTTTTCATCTTCTGCCTTTCTAGATTGTAATAGGACCATTGGCATAATCCATCTTCCCTTGTATTCTGTCTGTTAACTGCTTTTCATTACAGCAAACCTCTTATACCTCCATGCCTAGCTGCATCTAGAGTCAGTTCACAGACCGGAGAGCTGTGCGCATTTGCTTAATTCTGATCGTGTGGCATACAGCGACCATATAATCACCTTTACTAAAATCCACTACTCACAGCACTGAGAAATGAATTAAAAAAAAAAAACAAGAACAAAATTTGAGAAGCGCATTCATGAAAAGTAAGGGTGATGGCTTCTTACTCCCTAGTTATAGGGACAGTGACGTTGGTTTCAACTTAAGCTGGGAACAAGGCAGTGGAGATGACACGGATGGCTTTCCAGTTTGATACTACTCTTTTCAAGAAGTGGAATGATGTCAAAGTTAGGGACTGACTTGGGTTTTCCTCACACTTTTTCAGTGCTAGGATCTCGTTCCTTTGGGAACTCTAACATAAACCTTGGAAGGAAACCGCCATCCCAGCACAACTCATGCGGACCAAACTAATCGAACCCTCGATGCTCTGCCTCCTCATAAAAAGCTGCACCACGCTTCCTCCCTTCAGACTGAGGTGGGCTGGAGAAGACAGTCTCCTTCAGTAAAAGTTGATTCATCCTTACAAGGCTAACGCTTGGACTTAAGGAAATGCTGCTTTGGATTTTTGCTCACTTTCCTCTCAGTGACTCGCCTACCTGTGTCTTGGCAGAAGAATCAATAGCCCATGACCTGGAGCTCTGATGACAGCCCTTGGCTATAACAGAAGAATTCTAACTGCATTGGCTCTCCCTGGGAAAGTCACACAGGATGGTCACCAACCTGTGAAATCAGCCACCCACCTGGTCAGGGAACCATTTCACAGCCACAGGAACTCCAGCCCTGTCAGCTGTACCATATGGGAAGCAGAGAGTGTTTTTTTTTTCCCCCATAAGGCTCTGTCACACATTAATAGGAGGCATTTGCTCTCTGTCTCAGCCAAATGCCTGGACTTTCTTGAAACACATGAGAAGATGAACTTGGCGTGACATGCGAGGGAACTGGGTATGAACTCTGTAAAATGAATCAAAGCACAAATAATGTCGTGCCATACCATCCCTGCCTCGCTGGAGAGATGTGGAATGCTAGTTTCTTAAAAGAGAAAAATATGTTGAAGTTTTAGAGAGAGCATAGATTGTCTTGTGCATAGTCACAAAACGCAAAGTGTTTAAACAGAGTCTTAGCAATCAACCCTGAACACACACACCACATCCCCTCCACCCCCCACAGACCCTCATTTTTCATGTGGAAACTGAACTTTAAAGAGAGATGGCGATTTGTTGGGCAGCACTCAGGTTGTTGCAGCCCAGTCCTTTCTTTCTATTCTTTCCCATGATGCTCCCCTTACAATGTATCGGCCGCATGTCATTGATGAGGGGTGAGAGTTATGCTTATCTATGGGGATAAGTATTTAGAATACAGCTAGAAATTGTGTTGATTTGGGGAAGTGGCTATCATGTCTGCGGTCTATGCCCTCTCTAGCTATGGATAGTGGGCCGGGTTTATAGTACCTGGCACAAATTCTCTTCTATTGAGCAGAACTCAAGTCCAATTAGGCAGTCGTGTGTGTGTGTGTGTGTACATTTAGTGATGTGGTCTGTGTGTGATTTGTGTAGTGTGTGAGTACAAGTGTGAGTACAAGTGGTGGGGATTGTGTGGGTGTATATATATATATATATATATATATATATATATATATATGTGTGTGTGTGTGTGTGTGGTTTTCATATGTGGTATGTGTGTGTATGGGTAGTGTGTGTAAGGTGTGTGGTGTGTATGTGTAGGTGTGATGTGTGAGTGCATGCGTGGTTTTTGTGTGTATATATGTGTGACATCTGATGTGTGAGTGCATATGTGTTTTGTGTGTATATATGTGTGACATCTGATGTATGAGTTTTGTGTGTGTATGTGTATATATGTGTGATGTCTGATATATGTGTGGTGTATATGTGTGGGGTAAATACGTGGTGGTGTGCATGTACAGTGTGTGTATGAAGGGTACCCACATTCTACAGCATGATCATGAAAGTGAGAGGGCAATTTCAGGGAGTTTGTTCTCCTCTTTTACTCTAGGTTTCAGGAATCAAACCCTGGTTGTCAGGCAATTGGTTTTACCTGCTGAGCCATCTGACCATTATTGATACTGTGTGCACTCATCTGGGTTTCAACTGGGAGAGGAATTTAAATGGCTGAAGTATACAAAGGGTTTGGTGTTCTCCATGACACTCTTATTAGCAGGATGAGGCAGAGGTGTGAAGAGAGCAGCCCCAGCTCAAGCTGCGCCTTGATTTAGAAAGTAAAGCCAGCCCCTCGTTGGAATTCTGTCTTGGGAGAAGAGTGATAAGATTGCAATACCTGACTTTCCAAGTTATGTCTGCCTCTCTCGTGCCTGAAGCTGGAGCTTAGAAGGGTTAAGAGAGAGACTTTAAGTGAGGCCACACACCTCATTCCTCGCTGCAGTGTGTATCCGGGACTGTCTTCCCTGCTGTCCACAAAGGAAACCGTATGGTAATCAGTGGCCAAAAATGATCCATTAACTGAGTCAGGATGAATAGATAGCTAATAGCAGGGGAGGAATGGAAAGACAGTTTGTCTGGAATCCAGCTTTTAAACATATCCTGTCCCCTCCAAAAAATACAGGGAAGCCTGGAGAAACAGAGTCCAAAATAGTATTTCTCAAATGTCTAATTGCATAGAGATCAAACATAGACTGAAGACAGAGTGTCAGTTAGCTATGGTTGACAGTCCCTTATATTCTGAGAGTTACTCAATGCCATTTTTAATTTTCTTTTACCGTGTCTGCTCGTACCTTTGAGTAGCTTTCAGGCAGAAGGGTGCCCTGACACGTGTAAAAACCGCGAACTGGAATGCCAAGTCCACCTCATTCCACCTCTGACAACTCCTGCATGCCTCCTACACTCTCATTTATTTATAAAAACAATGCCACCCATCATGCAGGATATTTGTGAGGAGTAAATCAAAGCATCCAGAACAATTCCCGACAGACCAGGGAACAGGTGACAGAGAGCCATCTGAGGTCTCAGGATGTTTTCCAAGATCAGTCCACAGTAGTTTTCTTCCATTTCCCACACTACAGATTTCACACACTTGTTTGTTCGTTATAAGTGAATTCACACGAGAAAGAATAACTTTGAATGGAACAGTCAGCCCACCGTGACTCACACACTTATAAGACGCTGCCGGATACGACTTGCCTCTCTCTCAATTCTTTCAACGTGGCTTGTTGGAATAGTGAATAGGATTGTTGGAAAACCATACTTGTTTGGTCATCATAGACAGTTCTTCTCATCTGAAATAGCTTGGGATTTACCACAGTGCAGAATGACATCATAGGTTTCTCGCTGTTTCCGCTTTTCTAAGCATGAGAATTCGGGAAAAGGTATTCACTTTAATTAGACAAGTCATTGTACCAGAACAATTGCTAGTTACATGAGGTAATAAATAGACTAATTAGTTTATTTACCAGTCTATGATTTGTACAATGTTTCTGACTATTGTGGTACACTATAAAACATACATTACTTTATTGATCAATTAATAATTTTCTTCACTTAACTTCTCAATTTAAAATGAGGGAAATAATAGGTCATATCTCACAGATTTATCAGCTTTAAAAGATGTGGCATATATAAAGTATTATTTATAGGGACAGTAGTGATTTGAATGAGAAATGCCCCATAGACTTGCACATTTGGCTCATTTGAATTGCCATAAGACTAAGCCTCCAAAACGAATCTAAGCCTCTCTGTGGCTGCTGAGTGTGATGATGCTCAATGGTTATCTGCAGCTTTTTATTCCTTATTTTTTATGCAAGATTTTTTTCAACAAAAATATTTTCAACATTTTGTTTGCTTCCATGATGAATCTAAATCCTATCAAGGTGACAATGAAGATCCCCATCACAGGAAACTATTTCATACTCTGTGTTAACTTCCATCCTGTGGCCTGAAGCTCGGCTGTATCCATCAAAGCCTGGGGTGTCTGGGGGATCCCCCCTCTTTCATTCTCTTGTATATTTTCACTGTCTTGTATATTTTCACTTGTTTCAAGCATACTCTTAATTTACATCATCTGTTTTTAATTACTAATCTAGATACCAGTTTAACTATGCTTTACATTTTTAAGGCAGATGAATCATGACAGCAAAGTGGCCAAAGCTTTTCTCCACATTGGAGTTATCAGTGGAGTTTTCAGGGAACCAGTGAAGTCAGGGGAAGGGAGTACTCATGGGTGTGCCTGCAGGACAGCCCAGGAAAGCAAACACAACACAACACTAAAGGGAAAGCTGGAAAGGGGTGTGGAAGTCCGGATTCCTTTTTTTTTTTTTTTTTTTTTTTTTTAATCATTCAAAGGTGAAGAAAAATGAACTCTTGTTTGTATAGCAATTAACTCAAAATGTACTTGGGCATAAATACAAACACACACTCACATACATAATCAGTAGTTGTAGCATTTATCTTGACATGCATACAGACACAATAAGTGAGGCACATGCATCAGTTCGCGTAGACCTGTACACACACATACACACACACACCACACTACATACATACACATATACTCTCTCTCTCTCTCTCTCTCTCTCTCTCTCTCTCTCTCTCTCTCTCTCTCACACACACACACACACACACACACATACACACAGACACACACACATACACACACTTACACACCACCACCACATACATACACATACACCATACCACATGCACATACATACACACATGCAATCATACATACACACCATACCACATACATACAAACACACACACACACACACACCACACTATATACATACACATATAAATACTCTCTCTCTCTCTCTCTTACACACACACACACACACACACACACACCACACCACAAACACACACACACACCACACCACATGCACATACATACACAAACCATACTACATACATACAAACACACACACACACACATAATTTGTGAGGCAGGAATATTAGCTACTTTTGTATTATCACAAATCACCCCAATACTTAGGTGTTGAAAACATTTATTTAGCTCCCGATTCATGGATTTAATATCCCTGATGATGAGACTGCTGGGATTGTGGTGGTCTCTTCATACAAGCATGGCTGTAATTCCAACTCAATAGTTCAGGGGTTACAATAATGCAAGCTATGAGACTTCTTGGTGACTGAACCCTAAAGTCTTATGTTGTGTCTATGGCAATTTCACTGTTTGGAGGTAAACTGGGGTGAGTCTAAGTTCAGGCTGTGGAGGTGAATGTTGCATAAAGAAAAGCATAACCACCAAAATGTATTGGGGTCATGCTTTGGAAACTAAAGATTAAATTTACTGTGTTGAAAAAAATAGTGTTTCCTTTCTCTTAATTGCACTCTGCATATTCAATATAGCACAGAGTAAACCCAGTGTGGGGGGAGCCTCTGGGCCTTAATCCAGAAAACCCAGTGTAAATACTTGTACTTTGCACTCCATTTTCATTGAGGAATGATACATTTTTGAGTTTTACAACCACTATCATCACTCTTAGAAAGACTCACTCCATGTTGTCAATCGGCAGCAGAGGCAGTTATACCATCCTTGAAAAAGCAGGTTTCTAATGGGCAGAATAAAGCCCCATAAGATGTGCATGCTTAATCCCTGGAATGAATGTGCAGTGTGCAGTGCAGTGCAATATATATATATATATATATATATATATATATATATATAGAGAGAGAGAGAGAGAGAGAGAGAACATATACGCATGTATAAGTATGCATAATGTTAGATGGCAAAGGGGAAAGGGGCTTTGCAGATGTGTTTGAGGTGACAGAGGGTGACTGGCTCCAGACAGCCATTAAGCTGTCTAGAGGAAGGCCACTCCTCTACCAAAGAGATGTGTGTAAGGATGAGACCTGCCACTCATTGACATCTTTGAAGAAAAGGGACCATAGACTGAGGGCTGCGGTGGCCTCTGGGAGCTTGGAGTGGCCTTCAGCTTATGTCCACCGAGAAAACTAGAATCTTAGTACCTTAAATTCAAAGAACAAAATCTCAATAGCCAGAAAGAGCAGGAAACATCACTGGCTGAACACTTGAATTTCAGTCTGGGAAACCCGAGTTATATTTACGACCCCAGAACTTCAAGAAAGTGACTTTGCATTGTCTCAAACCTTGCCTGTTTGTGGCAATTTTGTATAGCAGCCATAGAAAACGAATGTGATCTAATATGATTGCTCATGAACAGAAATATGAGGCGCTGTGGTTTTGGAGAGGACTGGGCAGGCCTTGGCTTCCTGGGTAGCTGGACTACAGCTCCATACAGTTTACATTCACCAGAACACAGCATCATTTTCACATCAGCAACTGTGACTGTGCGCATTTCCCTCTTTACTAAGCAAATGCAAAATGGTACGACGAAGCGGGTTCCTTTTCATCCTGTTAGCTACAATTTATCCTTGCAGCCTGTCAAGGCAATCTGCAGTCTTGTTTCTGTCATTCAGTGGTCCAGCCAGTTGTGGGTTTTCAATATGGATCCATCCTTCCTCTTCTTCTTCTATCACCCTAGGGTGAGGCTGTGTTTTCTACCTGTGGTGTTCACCTGCTGCCCTGACCCCGGCTTGCAAAAACCTTTATGTTTTTTGAGGTACAGATTGCTCCTCATACCTGTTATGGAACCATGTCTCATAACTCCCGCTAGAAGTGATCTGACCCCTGGTCAAGTCCACACAGGTTTATCATTTGTGTTGTTGTCTCGGTACAGGTGCACTCAGATGCTAACTATCCATCCTTCCTCTTAAATTATAGTCCTTTTGAAGAGAAGGATCATCTTTTAAATTTTTATATTGCTTAAAGCCATTCCTGTGCTGCATAACATTAACAGGTGCTTTACTCAAAACCATAGTCCATTTAGAGGGTCATAATTGAGCCTGGATGCAGTATCTTAAAACAATCATTTTTTATTTTAAGTGGGTTGAGAAAACTATATAGATGAGCAAGTACGCTCCACAAATAAACAAGTTGTTACTCAAAGCATCAGTGGTTCTTTTGAGGGAAATGATGGCTTGGAGCAATGTGTGTAAACTTCATTGATGTGCCATATGCTTGATTTTATGAGCATACTTCATCTCGGACTCCCAGAGAACAGCAGTTGGGTTTTCAACTCGGAGAACCTAGCATGGTGCTTAGGATAAGGACGTATTTAATCCCTTTGGCAATCTGTTCATCTGGTTGGTGAAGATTTCTTCACATGGTACCTGGGACCATCTCAACTCAGCATTCTCATGTTCATTCAATGTCAACAGCAGGTGTTAGTGTGAATGGGCAATGAACCAGCTAGGACAATACTGACTGTCCATGTAAAAGACCCCCAACTCAACAGAAGTCACCGATAAGGCTATTTATAGAAAAAAGACACTCAGAGGGAGAGTATTTAGAAACTCAACTCTTCAGCCACCCAGGATCTCTAGGCTTGTATGCATGTATTGTATATACACACACCCAAGCTTATCACAACTCCTAACTGTGGTCCTCGAGCTTGCTACTCTCAAGGTCATGAGAAGGCTGGCTTCATCCAGTCACAACACCTTCCAACAGAACAGTCTGTGTCATAAAAGAAATGAGCTCTTTTCCTATGAACCTGCCACGGGTCCTCTCTCCATAGTTAGTATCTCAACGGTAAGGAACCTATTCCAAACTAATCGGTGGCAAGGCAGCAGGATATGTGCTTGTGAGGAGAACCTCAGGACTGCAGATCCACAATAGGGTGCTGTTAGAAAGAAAGGAAGGGGTGAAAACCAGAAAGGAAACCAACAAAAGTACTAGTAGTGAATGTGAGGTCACTAAACCCCAACTGTATGTGTATATACAATGAGTGCATACATCCTCCCGATTTTCCTTTACATCTTTTGTGTGTTCACTTTTCTGAAATCATCCATGCTTTGCTTGAAAGCTGTTAGGAAACTGAAAATTGTTTTTTTTGCTTTTCCATTGTAGTATTTAGACTGAAACGGAAAAACAGGTAGGCATATACACTTGCACATGATGCTGCCTTGCCAGTCCAATTCTCACCATAGTTTTTGAAAATAAAGAATCTTTGTGAGGTGCCAACTCCTTGAGTTTCCATCCTATGTCAGGGTTTGTTTCTCTTCCTTCCAAGTAGACAACAACGGCGGCTTATGTCTCAGATGAAGCCCTGGAAATCGGGATTGTTGAATGGAAATAGACATTTCCTCTTGCAGATAGAATCAAGATGTTTATCCCACAACTGAAACTTACCTTCTTTATTGTTATTTTTTCTCCCCAGTTTCCAAAGAGGCTGCAAAACTGAATGTGAGCTAAAGAAATTACCCTGGACCATTTTGCAGGGGTTGTGAGGGTGGGTAAAGAAAGAGTTAAAGAAGGTTGATTTCTTTATTATTTTTGAATATTTAAAAACATAAACCTTTTAATTTAATGATCAATCAAGACATCCTACCCCTAACTCATAACTCTTGGGATATGCACTATACTTTCAAAGTCACTTTTAGATTATTTATGTGTGATTCTCAAAGTTGATATGTAAGGGAGGTGGAATTAGGCATGTTACCCTGATCAACATGGAAACTACATTTCAGATGTTTATTAACTGGTCCTAAGTCACAAAACAAGTTAGTGTGATCAAGTGTGCCCCAGTAATGAGATATCCTAACTTTTATACCTGTTTTCCCTGAATTACAAGTAGCTACCTGATAGTATGTTCTTCCGTCATGTTTCTTCCAGTTAACTGAATGGTTCACTTAGTCCTGGGGATTAGGAAAATACACCTTAGAATAGCAAAGGCACCAACCAGCTTTCCCACTGCAGGTCAAGGTAGTCAGAAATAGAAACTGGTCAAAGAAAGGATCCTTTCTCTCCTATGTACAGGAAAAGTTCATCTCTGCAGGATGGGCTGACCCATGTGAAACTGAGCTATGCCTTTGAGTTGAGAGTTGAGCTGGTGTGAGATGAACGAAGAGTTCCAAGGAAATTCAAAGTTGGATGATTTTCTGGCACATCCTGGGAGCCCACAGACCTTTGGACCTATGTGTCACACACACTCAGATGTGTGTTTTCTTCTTTCTTTGGTCTACTTCTGTGTAGCCCAGGTCCAGCCACGCTCCACTCTCCTCTGTGTCCTCAGCATCAGTGACTATTACCTCCAAGAGTTCTTATTGACTCATCCCAAGCTAGGAGTTGCCAGGGAGACTCTAGTTTGCAGGGAGTGACTTTTCTGCCTTCATTAGCTCCCCAGGAGAGCACAGCTGTGTTCGAAGGACTGCCCCCATGGAATGCCACAGGCCACCACCCTGGCAGCAGACACTTCCTATTCCATCTACAAGCAAATACCCAGATCTGCTTGTCTGCCTTCCAGAGACCACATTGGACACAGCTCCCACTTTTCATTCCAGACGTGGAATGGGCTGGTAGCAACAAATCAGATGTTATTCTTGTGCACCCTCTTTCCCCTCCACTTTATTTAGAAAAAAATCACACCCTGAACTGGTTCTTCCCTTTGTAGATAATTTTGGTAGGTTTCTATCGCTATCACTAATACTTTTACTCTTGAGTAGCTAGTTGTCTCCTGGTACCTTTTGAACATCTAGAGCCAGGTACTTGTGTCCACCTCACAGAGGTGGTAAAGAGAAAGTGACTTCAGGATGGGCCAGTATTCTGGATGCTCCTCCAGTGTACTGCTCAGAAGAAGGTCCAAGGTCAAGTGTCTCCAAGCCTGTAGAGCTGCCTTTGTGCAGGATAGCTCCCTGATAGAGACGGAACCCTGCAGTCCATCAGGCAGATCATTCAAGTCTGAGTTCAAGGAAAAAATAGAGAGAAGCTGGAGAGATAATTTAATAAGGAAAGCACTTTTCTTCAGAACAAGAACTTGAGTTCAATTCCTAGAACATATATTAAAATAAAAAAGAAAGAAAGAAAGAGAGAAGGAGGGAGGGAGGGAAGGAGGGGAGAGAGAGAGAGAGAGAGAGAGAGCGCACTGGGTGTATCTGAATGGTTAAATGTGCTTGGAATCCCAGCCCTGGAGTGGAGGAGATAGGCCATGTCTGGGGCTCACTGTTCAGCCAGCTTGCTTAACCTGTTCAGCGAGTTTCAGCCCAATAAGGAGTCCTGTTTTTAAAAATGAAGAAGGTAGGTTTTTGAGGAATAGCAGCTGAGGTTATTCTCTGTCACACAAACACACACACACACACTCACACACACACACCGCACTCATAGAGAGAGACAGAGAGACACACACAGAGAAACAGAAAGGGAGAAACAGAGAAAGAGGAGAAGGTATCAAACTGCTGTGGAAGATTGTAGCTTGTCTGCATATCTATACGGCATCTAAGTTCACATATAGAACACTTTGTATAGGAAAGAAACAATGAAAGCTAAAATAGCACAACTCCTTATCTAACCATGAAATTTAAATGTCACCAAGGTGATATCAACACCCTCCCTTCTTCATCGGATCAATGTTTGGCCCTGCTACTCAGTTTACTTTTCCCACACATCATCCGTCCTTTGCTAGCAAGGTTGAGTCACATAGATGCTGCTCTAAAGTGGGAATTTCTCCCCCAAACACTTGCTAATTACCTGTCATGCAATCGTGAAATCATGTTGTATGACATGTCATGTTGAGATCTCTAAGAACATGTCATGTGAATGCTTTTTTCCTTGGGATATTCCCAAATACTCTTCAGTGTCCTGGTCTTTGTCTTAAGGGACCTAAATTACTTCTTTTGAAAGAAATAAGGGCAAACAAAAGTGGCTGGAAGCTGCCAATAGATCCAAGTAGTGCTTACATTTCGTTCTTAAGTTTCTTCACTGTTCTATGGCCATGGCATAGCTGTTATACACTCAGGAACTGATAACAGGTATGGTTATAGACTGCATAGATGTCCATGATAAAGCCCGTGAACATCCATTCATAGATGGAGATGTCATATAGCCTGGTGAGTGACTTAAGCACAATAGATAGGTCTACATGCATGCCCATACAATTGGACCTGGTTAAACCTAAACCTAGTGGGTCACAAAACAGAACCCAAAAAAAAGATCTGAAAGTGGGATGGGGACTAGGGGTGGGCTGGGGAGGAGAATAAGAGTCTAGAGATAAAGGTGGCTGTAGCATATTATATGCATGTATGAATTAGTCAAAGGGCAAATTTATTTTTAAAAAGTTTCTCCCAGTAAAAATGCGGGGGTATATATGTAGATGGCCTTTGCATGTTTTTGTCTCCATAGGAGGAAAGGGAAAGGGAAACAGCTACCAAGTGTACTTGGGAAACATACCTACACTAGGTGCTATGGCCCAGAGGAACCCCCAAGCAAACATCTCTGCAATGCATTCTGTTGGGTTATGAGTCATAACAAAGGTAATCACAAAATAGATCATCCACATGGCATACTACGTAGTATGCTAGACGACAAGCATTTGCTGTAGCTGCTCTCTTCAACCCTGCCTATCTTAACCGATGTCAATGCCTTGGATAGATGCACTCTCACTGAGAACCCATGCAGTAGTAGCTAGGTCAGGCTCTCCCATCTCTGATCATGTTTAACACTAACCAAAATCTTAGGAGGCTGAGAGAGATGTCTTTTAAAGTATGCTGTAAGAAACTGACCATTTGGCTTCAACCTGCACTATCCTAAATTCAAAACTTTCGTTTGGGATTTTAAAAGTTGAAATTATCCCAATTTGGGGTGTGTGTGGAATCTTTCATGATTGTAGAAAAGGCCCTGTGTGTGTGTGTGTGTGTGTGTGTGTGTGTGTGTGTGTGTGTGTGTGTGGTTGTGCAGGCATACATGTGCCATGGAGCACATGTGGAGACTAGACAACAAGTCTTGGGGACAGGTTCTCTCCTGCCATTCTGTGGGGTCTTCAGATCAAATGCAATCCTTGGTACGGTTGCCTTTTCCAATGGAACGTTCTCATTGCCCCCCCTCCCCCCAGCCTCCTCCTTTTTTTTTTTTTCTTTTTGAGACAGATTTTTCTCATTATCCTAGAACTCACTGATTTGGCTGGGTTTCTTGGTTAGAGACCCAGAGGAATCCCATCCCCACCACCCAGCACTGGTTTACAAACCTACACTACCAGGCCAGGCTTTTTCACCTGAGTTCTGGAGCTCAAACCCAGATCTTTATGTTTTTGTGATAACCACGTACTAGCTGAGTGCTCTCCTCAGCCCATGCCCATGTTTTTATTAACTTGTGGGCATGAATAGAAGAGAAATGTCGATTCTTGACAACATTCAGTTTCATTCCTCCCATGCTCAGTAAGCCCGAGTCCGATCCTGCTTGTTCTAATTCACTCCTCAAGGGAATGTCTGGGGCAGAGAGAAGCTCAGTTACAACTCCTATCTCATGTCTCACCCTCATCTGCTTCATACTCATCTGTTCTCGGAATATGAAAAAAATAAAATCATCAAGGTCACGCAGAGGCTAAGGTCCTGCTTTCTCCAACACCCACCTCCAAGAATCTGCTTTTCCATGAGAACGGGCTCTGAAGTCGCTGGACTCTACCAACCCCCTATCACAAACCCAGAGCTGGAGATGAGCTGGACAGGACAGGACAGGACAGGACAGGACAGGACAGGACAGGACAGGCTTTTGGAAGCATAAGAGCAGATGATCTTCGAAAACAGAATGTCCTTAGAGCAATTCTTGGAAAGTCAGAGAAGGTTAGAATGGCAGAGCGTCAATTTCTCCCAGCAGAGTTAATGACCTCTCTCACTCAGTTCACGGCTTGGATGTGAACATCTGCCCCACAGTGGGAAAGACGTGAATAATCATCTGAATAATAACCTAGAACGAGAGGCAATAATCATCAGTCACATGCTGCTGCTTCTGTGGTTTATGTCATATTTGTTCATCAAAATATTAATTAATCACTCCAATGTCAGTGTTTGAGTCTGTTTTCCTGGAGCTTGTTGTCTTGTGGATTGCAACTGAAGATGTAGAGAATTAAGTGAACAAGTGCATAAACCGAGCTGTATATGACTATCCAAGTGCAGAATATAATAGGGTCATAACACAGACTACTAGCCCAGTCCAAGAAATCTGGAGAGCTTTCTCAGAGAAAGAGACACGTGTTCTAACCAATCAATCCAAAAGAAAGGGAGCTTGGAGGGATGAGGCCATGGCTCAGTAAGAAAAATCCTTAACTGTATGGGTATGGATACCCAAATTCAGATTACCAGCACCCAGGTAAAAATCCATGTGTGGTGGCATGTGTCTGTAACTCCAGTGTTGATAGGGCAGAGACTGCTGGATCCTGGAAGTATGCTGGCTAACTAGTCCAGCTGAAACAGCAGGCCCGGAGTTCAGTGGGAGACCTGTCTCTAAAGGTAATGTGGGGGACTATTGAGGAAGACACAACATTGATCTCTGGACTTCTATGTCCACACACAGACATGCATACCTGCATGTTCTCTCTCTCCCATCACACACACACAGGCTCACGCATGCACCAAGTGTGTGTGTATGTATGAGAGAGAGAGAGAGAGAGAGAGAGAGAGAGAGAGAGAGAGAGAGAGAGAGAGAATGTAAGAAAGGAGAGGGGGCAGTAGTCAAGGCCTAGGACAAGGGAACGTATGTAATCTGAGGCACTGAGCAAGTTCAAAACACTAGCACAGCATAAAACACTGGAGAGCAACAAGCATGGGGTGTCTCCTGTTTTCTCTTTCAGTTCTTATAGTTGTAGACTGTTGAGTTGAAAGGGACATCTGTAGTCATCAACCTTCATCACTGGCTGTGAAGAAACTGAGGCCAAAGGTGAAAGGTGACATATCAAAAGTTAAACATTTTCTAACAAGAGTACACATAAACCAAAAGAATTGTCTCACCAACTCTAAGTCTAGTGTTCTTGTCACACTCTTGTTATTCTCCTTTGTGAGAGTATTTGAAACCATATGAACATTTGACTTTGCAATCCTGGACTGGAGATCTGTTAAGAAAGAAGGGCATGAGCTGATTGGGAATTGAGCTGAGCGATCTAATGTCTTCTACCCTCAACCTTTGCATTGTTTGCATAGGATTTGGCTTAGTGAGCAATTTCGAAGTGTTTATCTTCTAGGTAAATACATCGTCTGATGTTTTCACAATTGGTTAGAGCCCTGTCAGATGCTGGTATTCTGTGCTTAAAGCAGAAGGCTGTGTGTGTGTGTGTGTGTGTGTGTGTGAGAGAGAGAGAGAGAGAGAGAGAGAGAGAGAGAGAGAGAGACAGAGAGACAGAGAGACAGAGACAGAGAGACAGAGAGACAGAGAGACAGAGAGACAGAGAGACAGAGAGACAGAGAGACAGAGAGACAGAGACAGAGTCACACCCAGAGATTAGACAGACAGACAAAAAAAAAAAAACACAGAGAGGGAGGGGGAAGTTTGCAGGGGAGAGAGAAAGAACAGTTGACAAGAAGAATTTCCAGACTGCCAAAATGTTTAAATTATTCATTACATATTCTCTGAAGAACAGTGAGAAATTAATGGTGGAGGGAGTAAGGGCTCCCACTGATCGGAGACACGAGGGAAGTGTAAATGAGGTATGAAAAATGATACAGCCAACTGGGATGGAACAAAAGGAACATGCAAGAAAGAGGAAACACAGCTCAGTGTAGGTTGTACTGACTTCTCACTGTCAACTACTTAGTGGATGGCAGGGATACCAAGGGAAGCATTGAGAGGTAGAAAGGGGCTTTCCTATTAGGACTCTGCATGGCACTGAGGTCACAATGTAGCCTGTGATGTGTGCGACCCTGGTGTCTGTCACTCTTTTGAGGGCTGAAGTACTGATGCTTCTGGCTTCTGAAACTGAGCATTAGTACCTGAGAAAACACAAATGATTTCTAGAAATTCTCCACCCAATGCTCTTCCCAGACTCTTGTATAAGGAGGTGGGACACATCATATTGGACTCCTGTTCTAGTCTGGAGTTCCAGATTAGCAGAACCCCTTCCCCCCACCTTACAGCACCCTCCACAACAAACTCACTCTTTAATCTTTTTTTTGGAGAGCCTAATCTGCCACAGGAGGATTGTGCTGAGTAGAGAGGTTGAAAACCAAGATTCCAGTCAAAGAGCACTATCATGGAAGGGCATCTGAATGTCAAAAAGAGAGGAGAAGGAATGAATAAGATGGGATTGGTTGGTTGAGCACTCACCTGACATGTATGAGGTCCTGGGTTTAGATCCCAGCATCACAAGAATGAAAACCTTCTAAGGAAGCCCCTACTTCACTTCTAAAACTTCTTACAACAACCTCACAGAGAATCTTTTTTCCCTAGAGAATCATATGTACAGTTTCCCAAACCGGTGACATATTAGACTGACTTCTATCCTTCTTAGAAGGGGGAACAAAATACCCATGGAAAGAGTTACAGAGACAAAGTTCAGAGCAGAGACTGGAGGCATGACCATCCAGAGACTGTCCCACCTGGTGATCCATCCCATAAACAACCACCAAACCCAAACACTATTGCAGATGCCGACAAGAGCTAGCTGACAGGAGACTGATAAAGCTGTCTCCTGAGAGGCACTGCCAGTGCCTGACAAATACAGAAGTGGATGCTCATAGCCATCCATTGGACGAAACACAGGATCTCAGTGAAGGAACTAGAGAAAGTACCCAAGGAGCTGGAGGGGTTTGCAGCCCTATAGGAGGAACAACAATATGGGGCTAACTAACTAGTACCCCCAGAGCTCCCGGGAATAAACTACCAATCAAAGAAAACACATGGTGGGACTCATGGCTCTAGCTGCATATGTAGCAGAGGATGGCCTAGTTGGTCATCAATGGGAGGAGAGGCCCTTGGTCCTGTGAAGGTTCTATGCCCCAACATAGGGGAATGCCAGGGCCAGGAAGCTGGAGTGGGTGGGTTGGGGAGCAGGGAGAGGTGGGAAGGGATAGGGGATTTTTGGAGGGGAAGCTAGGAAAGGGGCTAACATTTAAAATGTAGATAAAGAAAATATCATAAAAAGAAAAAAAGAATAAAAGAGGCAAAAAAAGAAATAAAGATTTGAATTAATAAGTCACTGAATGAACATTCCGATAGAAGTATACAGATATACCGTTACATGTGTGACCAGTTTTAGTGTTCTGATAATCTGATTTTGGAAACTGATCAAATTTATCAGTAAGAATTTGCTAAATAAATTGTTGTTCACATACATTGAAATGTTATGTAAAGAGAAAGCATCATTAATAATTACAAATGTCAAAGTTGCTTTGAAGAGAATAAGTTATATAAGAAGATATAAAGTGTGATTTGATTTAATTTCTGTATATAAACAAACATGCAAATATGATTTATAGATATGCATATGTATTAAAAATATACATGTAAAAAAACTGCAACTATATTACTTCATGCCAAGAGACTGTGACTTATTTTTTTAGCCGTGGAAAACCCCAGCAGAGACATACACCGGCGCCCCACGTTTCTACAGTGCACACTTGCAAGGGAATCTCTCATTTGATTCGTACACATACTATATAGATGTGCACGCTATCATTATCATCCCATTTAATAAAGGAAGAAACTGAAGTTGAAAGAAACTTAGCAACATGCCTCCAGGCACCTAGCTAAATCAGAGATAAAGTCAAGATTAAAGCCATTCAAGGTCTCCTGGTGCTCTTTTCTCTATAACTCACAGCCCTGTCAGCTCCAGTGAACTCAATTCTCAAGACCTGTCCTGGCACATGCTTCTCTCTTCTCCCCACCACTGCTAATGCTGTTTTCTCAGCTTGCCCCACCCTTCTACACAATACAATCACAGAGAGAATATTAGGGTAATCCAAGGTGTGTAGTCAGCCATTTACAACACTGCCATCATGATCTTATCCATTAATGATGGGCTCCTAAACTGCCTGGCAATTTATGACCACAGGGAAGACTCCTGACTCACAACTGCCTTGTAGACAGTGAATTTGATCACTGTTTGATTTATCTTTTCAGTGCCTTCTTGCTTTACTTATTTATAGACTAGAGGCTTGGAGAGAAAAGACATAGACCTCCATTATAATGAAACAAACTTTTCTGACTCTTTTATGAATCAACTAAATAGTAGTAATCAATGGGGCAAAGAGACTGAGGCATGCATGCCTTTGAGCATGCTCAGTAGCTCCCTCTGCTTCCACGGCTCCTTTTCCATTTTATGAGTGACTAAATGATGGTTTTGTCAACAAAGTATCACACACACACACACACACACACACACACACACACACCCCACAAGGAGGTATGTGTGTGTGTGTGTGTGGGGGGTGAGAGTTCTCCAGAGAAACTGATGAGAGAAGCCTTGCCAGGAACTTGGTGAATATCCACAAGAGGAGAATGAAAAGAATGTTTTTATATCTCGACTTAGGAGCATATGTTCATTAATTATTTCAACAAGTAGACACCAGGCCCCACTAATACAGCCTGTTATTATTTATAACCCTTTTCTTCCCCATCCCTTCTTGCAATCCATGAAGTACCCAACCTCTTTTACCCCACCTTCCCAATCCTTCCACTTATCTCATACCAAGCCCTTGCCACCTCCTTTGCTACACACCAATCCATTTTCTCTTTTACAACTAGGGATGCTGTTGCTAAGTTACAATCATATCACCCATTCTGTGTCTTAAGAATCTTAGGGTACATGGTGAAATTTCATCCTACCTCTGCCGAGTTGAGCCCTTCTCATAGTCCCCCCTGATTTGTCCTCTCTATGCTCCGGCCATGTCAGGTTTCCCTTCCTGGGCCAGGTCCTTTTCATGTACTGTCCCCTGTGCTGGAGATGGTTATTCCTGTTACCTCCCCCTTCTACTACACTCAGCCTATGACTTCTGGATTCACTATCATCTTTTATTTTTCCATAAGAGGGCTTTCCATGAGAAGATCTCCTCACCAGGTCTCCAACACCTATTACCTGTTACTTTCACATCAGCATCAATTTATTTTCTACTGCTTTGAAGTATTTATGATATGACCCCCACTGCATGCTTGTGTGTGTGTGGGGGGGGGCAGAGTTCATCTTCAGATGTGTTTCTTCAAGTGCCATCAACCTTGTGTTTTGAGACAAGGTCTTTTATTGGTCTGGATCCCACTGCGTTCTCTGGGCTCTCTGGCAGTAAGCTGCAGGAATCCTCCCATCTCCACCTCTCCAAAGCCAGGATTAGAAATGGGTGCTACCATACCTGACCCTTTTCATGTGGGTTCTAGGGATGGAACTTGCCTCATGCTTTTCTTTCTTTCTTTTTTTTTTTTTTTGTTTGTTTTTGAGACAGGGTTTCTCTGTGTAGCCCTGGCTGTCCTGGAACTCACTCTGTAGACCAGGCTGGCCTCGAACTCAGAAATTCACCTGCCTCTGCCTCCCAAGTGCTGGGATTAAAGGCGTGCGCCACCATGCCCGCCTTCCTCCTCATGCTTTTCATGTCACACGTTTTATTAATTAAGCTATCTCTATATCCTCTACTTTACATTGTTTTTACTTGTTTGAATTAGTCTGCCTCCTCTCCCTTACTTCTCTCACTTGCCAAGTTGCTTGAAGATAAGGCTTTTGTATGGTTCTTCACAAAGCAACTAATTCCCAATCCCAGCCAAGTGCTTATACAGAGAAAGCCCTCAAACACTTATTAAATGAGTCAGTGAGAAAAACAACAATTGAAAGAATGTTATATGTGTTTAACACTGGACTGGGTCTTGACCTTACAGAAGTGAACAATCTTGATCTACTTTCTACCTTTCGGATTGTCGAATCTATTTGTGGCTAAGAATGAAGATTCGGAAGTCAGCATCTGACTGTTTCATTATATACAGATTCTTCCCAGCTCTTCCATGACTCTTGATCTTACTAGTAGTAATAAATGGTCAGCCAGTGGACCTCAACCTTCCTAACGCCGTGACCCTTCAACACTCCCAGCCATAACATCGCTTTGTTGCTACTGCATAACTATAATTTTGCTACTGTTATGAATCTGTAAATATCTGATATGCAGGATACCCTCAAAGGTCTGACAGCTGAAATAGGGACTGACTGTAGGATTGTGGAGTTGATTTGTTTTCTGATGTTTTCTGCAGTGCTCTGATGTTAAGACTGAGAAAGGACTTATTCCTTCTAATTCAGAAAGGCCAAGCCATGGCATGTATTTCCATTTCTTGCTAGAGCTTCTTAGTTGGCCTGGGAAGAGTTACCACTCTTTTATGCCATGTCTTTACGATGATACTTCCTATCAAGTGAAAGGTTTGTGAACTAATTAGGCATATGGACCTGCCTTTTAGGATTTCCTGACATGTCCAAGTTGGACACCCTGGAGAAACTATAAACAGATCCCCAGACCTCCCCAAAAGACTTTATCCTGAGTCACTGAATGAGCCCTTAAGTCAGGCTTCCTCTCCAGTTAATTTGAGTCAATGCATGTATCTGCTGAATGTGTCTGGCTCTCTTCGCTCAGGATTCATCTGAAACAGGAGTGGGCCAACTATACTGTCAGACAGAACTCAGTGACTGTTTCAACATGGAAAATTCCAGTGGAGAACAGATATACCCATCCATTGTGTGATGTCTACACTGCCTTCCCGCTTTTAACAGCACAATGGAGAAGTTCTATCAGCAAGCACCTGGCCTTCAAGATTCGAAGCATTTACAGAAAATAGTCTGACAACCCAGAAAGTGAGTTCCCAATGTTCTAAGATATCCATTGTATGTAATTAAATTCATACCTCTAGAATTATATGACCCCTAATAAAATTAGAAAATAACACTCTCTGTGGGGCTTACTATTTGCATGAAATTGTGGTTGCGCAATACTGAAGCTGAGGAATCTTAAATGCTCCCCAAACTGCTTCCCAGCCTAATTCTCCAGATCCTTCTGCTTCTCCACATTGGTTGTTTATTATCCTTACATAGAGAAGGCTATTGGGAGCTGACAGCAGTGGCTATGCTTTGTCCACGGTTCCCTGAGACTTAGAAAGTCCTGTGTCTATGTGCCTCAGCTTCCTCTACTACACGACAAAGAAACTGAATGAGAATTTGCAAATTCTCTTCAATAATTAATAACTCATCTGAAGGAAGATAAAAATCAAGCAGATATGTAAATACTAGTGAATGGGGGAGCTTAGGGGAATAGCTCAGGGGATAAAGTGCTTGTTGCAAAGTTGGAGATCTGCACACAGATCCCCAGAACTCAAGGAAAGGTAAATTCTGCAGCCTGCATCTGCAAGCCCAGCTCTCCTACTGCAAGAGGAGAGGCAGACAAACTTCTCGGAGGTTCACAGGTCAGTTGGCCTGCTGTCCTCAGCAGTGAACAAGGGACTCCCACGCCAATCGAGGTGCAAAGTGAGGACTGACATCCCAAATTGTCATCTGACCACATATGTGCCATGGCACACATGTGTTTGCACTCACATTCACAAAATACATGAATGAACATTCATGTACACACATGTACTGTGCACGTACCACGCACAAACACATTTACAAGATAGATAGCAGTTAAGAAAAGAGCTGTGGAGAAAAGTAGAATCTAACTTTATGGATAACAGGAATGACATGAACCAGTGTGCAAAGCTGTGTGCAAATCCCGGGTGTGCATTTAAGAAGCAACACACTGCTGCATTTGTTTAAATACTCCCTTGTCCAGAGCCAAAGGAGAGAGCAAAGAGTCTGCGAGCTTCGCTTATCCCACTGAGATCCCTGGAGACTAAGCCATCGGCAGGAACTTTTGAGATGGTCCCTTAGCAGAGTTTGTTTTACTTTTTACTTTCAGACTTGCTCCAAAAGCTTAGCTGAAATTACAGCCCGGCCTCCTTAAATTCCTTTAACAAGCAACCCCTCACTGTAGACACAAGTTTGGGCCTGTCCACTTACCTCAAACAGGCCATCCATCTACACTGTTTGCAGTGGCCCCGGGCTACAGGTAGTTTAAGTGCCACTATCAGATTGCTTCTCAATCCTCTCCCCTAGACTCAATAGGCCTGATTTTGTCAGCACATTTTCAACTCTATAGAGCCAGTGTTAACCCTTTCAGCACCGAGCAACCACTTTTCCTGCTACATGCCATAGCTTTGTTCCCTCGGAGCCTTCAGACACTAGAGATGGGACTTATTGGCTCCAGGTCCTTTTTGCTCCCCTTTAAAATTACTCTGATGATCATATGTTGAGAGCTAATGACAATTGTCTGCTTGGAATGCTCAAGCAGGAGCTTGTTGCAGGTTGGGGGACTGATGAAATAGACCTCAAAATCCAAGACGCCCATCCTATAATTAAGGACCACTAATGTATGGCCCCAACAGGTCAGGGAGCCCCACTTTTGGTCTCCACAAATTAAAGGGCTCCAAATAAAGATTCCTTTCCTCCAAAGAGTAATTTTTTAAGCAGTCCATTAAATAAATATTTATTGAACATGTTTGCTATGCTGAGCATTGTGCGGGCCCGTGCCATAGAAAGTTGAATAAGAGAGACAGAGACTCTGTCCTCAAATTATTCATAGGCACCTGAGATGGTATAGGGAGGGAAGCATAGTACAAAAAAGTACAAGCCATTGTAAATGATCTGACAGGAAAAATCTCCAGGTCTGTGATGCAGAACTGCTATGGAGCAAGAAGCGATAGCAAAATTGGAAAGGAGAGACACAGAACTCCATGCAGACAGAACAGAGAGCAAAAGGGCCATCACCTTCAAGGCTCTGAAATGACTTCCCCTTGGCTGCCCACAGAGCAGAGGAGTGGTATATAGGGAGAAACCCACAAAAAGGGTGGCATAGGAATGATGAGGCACCCTAAAGACAGGAGCAAAAAGCATGGCACTTTATACATGTTGCTTTTTCTTGATTGATTATGGATTTGAGGCTGAGAAAGATGAGGGGAAATAATTGTTTAATTTGCTTCTGCATATATCATCATTCTGCCTCATAAAGATTTTGGATTCCAGTATTAGCTAAAATTCACACAAAACCGTGGTGTGTTGATATTTTAAACACACACACAGGACATGATATCACATATTTGTAGAATGTGCCTCGGCTTCCTTGTAACAGGTGACAGTCCTATAAATGAACAACAAACAGCTGCTCACGGTGCTGACCTGCTCTATAATGTCAGCCCAACTTGGAAAAAGTAGTAATCTCTATTATTAGGGATGGTATTTTGTGTGGGTTTGTATACACACATATTTATGGAAGTCTTTTTAGTGCAGGGCGGAACTAAGAGAGTGGTCTGTATCTACCTCTTCCCTGCTCACTTCCAACACCCCAAATAAACCATCTATTTCCAGCTGTTATTTAGTGAGCACTTAGCTACTTAGCTATACCAGGCCCTGGACTGGGTGTTTTAAAAGTATTTTCTCACAAAGTCTTCAAATACATGGTAAAGCAACTTGTTTTTTCTTTCAGTATTACACTCAGGAAGACTGCTGTTCATTTCACTAATGTGTCTAAAAGAGTGATTCTTTTTCATCTAGATTTTGATCCAAGAATGAAATTTCCTCTCAAGACCACTGAACCTAGACCCTAGAGCCTATTTCTAGTCAACAGCAACGAGTAATACAAGAGGCCATCTGGAGTAGGGCTGCCCTCTGAACATCTTGCCTCTTAGAAATAAGTCTTATACTCATTGAGCTCTGGCCTTGTTCATGTTGATAAAGGAATACTTGGGCCCAGAAAGGTTCTCCTGTCTGAGCATTGGTTCCTTCACACACACACACACACACACACACACACACACACACACACACTCACACATACACACCCCTCATTCCACCATCACCATTGTTCTCTTCATGTGAGTCTACAGTGGGTAATTGGTATCTCCTTCCAGAGATGTCCTTTGTCGAGTTCATAAGGCCTGTAGGTTGTTTTGACACTCAAGTCTTGGGTTTAACCATAGAAAAGATGGGCCTTTGCCCGAGTTGGAGACCCAGAAAAGAACCCAAGGCACTGTTTGTTCCTTGTCACAACCATGGGATGTTTTCTTGCCACTTTAGAGATAAAGACTTCTCATCACCCTCAGCACTTTCACATGTCTTCCTGTTTGGAAAGCATGCACTTTTCCTGTAGCCGGCAACTCATCCCAAGAGCAGAGCCAAATGTCTCAAGGCTTTTGAAGACATGTGCAAAAGCCCACTGGGATTCATCTCGCAAGATATTTTCAAAAGAACTCAAACGACTAGCCTGCCAGAAAACACATACACACCAGATGAACTTTCTCCTCTTAGTCAAGAATTCATTTGCCTAGTTCTCATGGCCTAGGCCCTAGATGAGACCACATGACACATGGTCTTGGGTCATCTAAGAGTCAGCTCCCCAGACAGTGCCTGAGCACAGCTCCCAGGCAGGCTGGTCCAAACCAAGTAGGCAACTTCCTCCTACAGTTCTAGATGTGGGCATCATGATGTCTGAGGACATACACTTGTCTCTGTTGCACATGAAGTAGGGATCTTAGGAGCACCTGTTTCCCAGCTATAAACAATAATAAAGCTCAAAATCCGCAACGAGAAATATCCTGCTTGGAGACATTGAGACAAAGGTCAACAAGCTCCCTCTGGCCACTGGTTCCCTCCCTTGCATTCTGGTAGTCAAACCCCTGATACACATGTAAGTCAGAGTGGGTTCCAACATCCCTCCTCATTAGAGCACGGCAGTCACACCCTGCGGCTGTTGCAGCAAGAGATTGCTTGAGTGCTGGCATAAAACAACAGATGCTTGTCCAATGCAGTTCTGGAGGTCATAAGTCATCGTGTCTTCAGGGTGCACTGTCCTTGGGGGTTTTGGGGGAAGGTTTGTCACTTGATCCTTCTGGTGGCTGCCACCATTCTTTGATGTGTGGCGTCATCAAGCCAATATCTCCTCATGTCCCTCTGTTTCTGCCATTCTCTTCTGTATCCGTTCTCTCTCTTTCTCGTTGTGTGCATGTCAGAAAGTATAACTATGTGTTTGTGTGTTTATGTGTGTGCATGCCTATAGAGACCAAAGGATAATCTTGCTTCTCAAACACCACCTACCTTTGTTCTTAAAACAGAGTCTCTCATTAACCTGGAACTCTCTGAGTAAATGAGGCTGGCTGACCAGTGAGACTCCTGGATCTGCCTATTTCTGCCTCTCTAGTGCTGGGATTACAAGCATATGAAACAAATGCATCACACATTTTAAGTGAGTCTGGGAATCAAATTCAGTTCTTCATGCTTGCAAGGCAAGCATTTTAGCAAGTAAGCTAATAGCCCAGAGATTCCTATAAACAGTCTGCCTTCCACTTACTCTTTCTTTCCAGATCAGGGATTGGAGCCATAGAGATGACTTAAAGGTTAAGAATGGATTCTGTTTTGAATTCAGTTCCCAAGTGCCTGTCCATCTTCAAGGGATGCAAACCCTCTAGCATCTTCAAACACTGTGCTCATGTGTGCTAGGTGCAAACATACACATATAAACTGGCATACACACACACACATACACACACAAATGAAGAGAGAGAGAAAGACAGAGACAGAGAGAGAGAGAGAGAGAGAGAGAGAGAGAGAGAGAGAGAGAAAGAAGAGGAAGAAGAAGAAGAAGAAGAAGAAGAAGAAGAAGAAGAAGGAGGAGGAGGAGGAGGAGAAGAAGAAGAAGAAGAAGAAGAAAAAGAAAAAGAAGGAGGAGGAGGAGGGAAGGAAGGAAGGAAGGAAGGAAGGAAGGAAGGAATCTTAATAAAATAAAATTTTGACTTTGTATCAAAACTCGGGCTTTGTGAATGCTAGGTACCACCACACTTCATCTCTAACTTCACTTCTTCATTACAAGGACACCTGTGATGGAATTTCGGACCCACTAGAAAATCTAAAATAACCTGCTCATCTCAAGAGGTTTAACCCTGCCTTGGCTGCAAACACCCTAGGCAAACAAGAAACATTGACAGGTGCTGGGAGCCAAGGCTCCATATTTTTAAGAATCACAGCTTAGCGTAACATAAACACCCATTTTGTGGGTGGTTCCTATATACGTGTGTGCTATTGATTGTGTGATGCATGTCCATTCTTCTGGCTTGCATTGCACTGGCATGCATGTGCAGACTTTGAACACATCTTCTCAAGCACCTGAACTACACTTATGTTAACATTTTGGGGGATTCTTAAGCTTGAAAATTGGGGCTGGAAAATTCCTTTCTTTTTATTTGTTCTAATTCAAGCTTTATAAAATCTAATTCCATTTGCAAAGGGTGTTTCGTTAAATTACCAAGTTTTTCAAGACAAGCCTGTCCAGCAGAATTCAGTACTGCTCCCCTAGTTCTTTATAGATGGACTTTCCTTTGACTTGTATCCATTGCCCCTGGCTTATGGGTCCATTCATACTCTCCATAGTTAGAATCAAAGATTCCTTTCTGAAGAGATGGTAATTTTAAGGTAAAACATGGTCTGAGTTCCTGAATTCCCACTTGCTTTCCACTCTTGAATCTGCGTGTGTCTGTGAAACCTGAAGAAGATGTAATACCACTGACTGGGGAACGTGGCAACTTGACTTCCAGTAAATTGAGGATTATGAGGAAAGAGAGTGGCAAACATACGTCCAATAGAATAACCTAGCAGGGTGGAAAAGTTATTCGGAATTATCTCAGATACATGTTCTAGGCATCAGGAAAGGGCTGTTCTGTGCTTTGATGTATGTTTGACAAATATAAGAACCCTAGTTAGAGTAGACTTTTATATACATAATGAATAGCTTTTTAGAATAAAAAAAAAGCTTAGGCAATGTTTTGGACCTTCTAATACTTCCAAATTTATTCTTTATATCATCTGAAATTTAAACATAGTTGGTTAATATGCCGACAGTATACAGGTAGGAAGACTACCTCTACAACATCACCAGACATCTCCTGGGAGATGAAGCCACCTAACACAGAGAATCAACTATCTAAACAGATGTACATAAAACTGGAAGGATTCAGAAAACCATGTGGAACTGTTTGAAAAAAAATCTTGCACTGGTGGCTGTTGCTACTTACCTGCAAAGATACCAAGGCCTATGGATGGCTTTGGACTGCAGGGACAACAGTGGGGGTCTTGGGGTGTGGGGGTGGCTGGGCTGTGTGCATCACTGTTGGAAGGAGGCAGGGTTTGACAAAGACCATCTTCTCAGAATAGTCCTGCCCAGCCCTGTCCTTTCAGGCCTCAGAGCCTCTGGCAAAGCAACAGGACCAGGCATGATCTCCCATCCCCCACTCACCCTCTAATTTACTTTAATTATCCTCTCCCCCAACCCCCTTAGTCTTCAGGCTTTTCTTGGGTGCAAGCGACTCTCTCAGACAGTCAGTAGACAAGTGTCTGGCAAAGGAAGGCTGTGCGGTCCCTCTGCAGAGGAATCCTCACTTTGAGCATGTTCCTACTGGTAGCAAAAGCCAAACAAACCAGGCCGTGTATGTGTGCACACATGTGAATGTGAGTGTCTTTGTCTCTTTCCTTCTCTTCTTCCATTTCTTCCTGACATCCTCAGCCTCACCACCTCTAGGTTCCCATAGCACAGTCAGAGACCATGCCTCCATCAGTCCTTCTATAATGATTATCAGGGACCCCCTTCTCCCCCAAAGGGGAGCTTCCCTTCTTAGAAGGCCAGCTTCCTCTATACAACATCAAATTTGACTCTCTAGTTTCCTCTAAATATAAACCTGGTGTGCACACAGCAGAAATAGCAATCAGATGTGTGTATTGCATGTCTACAAAAACAAAGCTGTGGGCTTTCTCTAGACCCATATCCATGACAGATCTATATGGAAAGATAATGGGAGATTTTACAGATGGGAGAAAAAGAGAAATGAGCCTTTGAAGTCTCTGACCCAAAATAATATACCAAATAAAGTCCAGCCACAAATCCCTTCACAAAGGAGGGTTTTCTTTCATCCAGCACTGCTGCTGTGTCAAGAGGAGACTCACCCAGAACAGCGAGACCTCACAGAATAGGAGCAGGGTTTAGGTCCTATCATTCAGCAAAGGAAGAGGATTTAGCCATGTGCTATTGGTCATTAACACAGTCTTTAGTGGGGGTAGAGGACTGAACTCCCCGTGGCACCTATTAACTGTCCAGAAACAAAGCTGATGCTGTGTACATTTTAAGAATTAACAATGAATAAATAAGTACAGCTAAACATAACTTGTTACCCTAGAATACAAAGACCCAGGTAAAACCACACAGGTGAGGGCCAGGAGACCCAGAGAACAGTCAAACTAAACTAAGGAATTGTCCCAGGTCACTCACTGACTTGTTTGTTGGACTGGAGACCTGCCCTCCCACACCTCTTCAGCACGGAGATGGGGCAAGCTCAATTTTTAAGGTGTGTTTTCCAGGCCGCCTACAATGAAGACCATGGGCTTATAATCAGGAAACAGAAGGCACCCACAGAGGCACTGCTGTTGCATAGTCAACCCACGGCAGCCTCAGGCACTTCTCCTATGCCATCTTGCAGAGAAAGGCATCCCATAGGTTTTTTGTGTGTGTGTGTTTCATTGTTTTAAATACCATATATCCTGGGGTTCCCCTTTTTCTAATTGAGCCAAAATGTATAGACAGTAAAACATGTAGGTCTTAATTACCCAGGGCAGGGTTTGCGCAGATGTATATATCAAGGTTACCACCATCCCACAAAGCTGCAGGATGCACTCATCTTCTGGAGAAGGGTCCTTCAGGCCAGTCATGTGTTGCATCTGCTTCTGCCCAGACTGTTGTGTGTCTATTCTGTTGTCTTTTTCTCAATGATGCCACGCTGGGGGCTTCATCAGAAATTACCAGCATGACTACTGATCAGGCATCCTCCCCTACACTGCCACAGGACAGCCAGGTATAATAATAACCCTATTCCTATTCTATCTGAATCCACACAGGTGAAGCTTCAGAGATTTACTTTAGTCTGAATGGCTATCTCTTTTTCACTATGATTCTCCCTCCCTCCTTTCTGCCCCTCCTCTCTCCCTTGTCCCTTTGCCCGCCCGCCCTCCCTCCCTCCCTCCCTCCCTCCCTCCCTCTCCTCCCCTTCTTTTACCTCCCTCACTGTCTCTCTCTTCCTTTTGTCTTTCCTTTGCCTCTCTATATCCCGAAGCTCAGAATCATTCAAGACTTCATTTCACAAACATGGAAAAACAGACCCAGAAAGATGTAATACTTTGCTTACAGTGAAACATGATCATGTTAGCCAACAACATAGCTTTGGAATTAGGAATTTTTTGGTAATTTATTTATTTATTCATTTTACACTCTAATGTCAGTCCTTCCTTTCCTCCCAGTACCACTCATGTAAGTCCTCTCCCATTCCTCTTAGAAGGGAAAGCCCTATCAGGATGTCAAACATTCTACACATTGCCATCCACCTCCTACCCCACCCCATCCAGCACAATACGTTATTGCTGGACTAGGCACGTCCTTTTCCACTGAGGCCAGACAAGGCTGCCCATTTGGGGTGCAAGAGTCACAGGCAGGCAGGTGGGCAACAGGCTGAAGGACAGCCCCTGCTCCAGTTGTTTCGGGGGGACCTGTATGAAGACCAAGCTGCTCATCTGCTACATATATGCAGGGGGCCTAGGTCCAGCCTTTTGTATGCTCTTTGGTTGGTGATTTAGTCTCTGGGAGCCCCCAAGGATCCAGGAGTTTAGCTAATTCAGTTGGTCTACCTATGGAGTCTACTATTTGGATGTGAGTCTCTGCATCTCTTTCCATAGGCTGTTGGGTGGAGCCTCTCAGAGGACAATTCTGCTAGGTTCCTGTCTGTAAGCATAACAGTGTGCTTCTATTTATTGGATAGATAGTCAGAGGTAGCACCCCATTCTGAGCCTTTCATCTTTTGAGGAAAAAAACCTTAAAGTTGGGTGGGTAGGGAGGGAGAGAGGATCTGGAAGGATTTAGGAGACAAGAGAGATACGATCAAAATACATTTTTTAAATTTAAAAATTGTTTTAAAAAGAAAAACTATAATAAAAATCTCAGGCATACTAAAAACGTATAAAATGTGTCATCATATACAAATGTGTATACTCTTTAGACACAAAACATCACACTAGTAATGAAACATGTTATAATCATAATAGCCATTACATAGGGTAATGGAACCAAATACCTAACACACATCACACATAACAAGAAGCAGTCATTGCCTACATGGTCCTCATCCAGCCCATGGTTCCAAGCCCTGGCCTTTGCTTGAGTATGTTTTTAATGTTTTTGTTTATTTATATCATTATGTATATTAATGGGTTTTATTATGACATTTTCATAGTGCTCAAATGCATTTTTCTTTAATTTCATGTGCATTGGTGTTTTGCCTGCATGTATGTCTGTGTGAGAGCCTCTGGAATTGAAATTACAGACAGTTGCAAGCTGTCATGTGGGTTCTGGGAATTGAACCTGGAGCAAAATATATTTCATCGTTTTCATGACTGTTCCCCTCTCTTGTCTCCCTTCCATTCCCACTTGCCCTCCTCTTCCCAGGCAGCCTTCTAGTTTCATGACTGCTTTTTTTCCCTCTTCCTTCCTTCCTTCCTTCCTTCCTTCCTTCCTTCCTTCCTTCCTTCCTTCCTTCCTCCCTCCCTCCCTCCCTCCCTCCCTCCCTCCCTCCCTCCCTCCCTCTCTCTCTCTCTCTCTTTCTTTCTTTCTTTCTTTTTTTGTGACTCAATTCCATTGGGTTGCTTTGGGGAAAGGTTACTAATCTAATTTTTGAATTTTTATTTATTTATCTATTTATTATTTTGATGGTGGATATTTGATCTCTTTCCAACTTAGAACTATCAACTTTCAAAGCTCTTACAGACATTTCTGTGCAGACGTTTTCACGATCACACATTTTCTTTCCTCTTGGATGGAAACCCAAGACTGACACTGTGAATTTGTGTTGGACTTTATAGAGCCAGACTATTTTCCAGATAAGCAGTGTATCAGCCCTGCATGAAAATCCTCACTCCTCTGCATCCTGGGATATTTGATTAACAGCACACAGTCTTCTGCATCCTGGTGGAAATTTGATTGGTAGCACGGGTCTTTGTGCATGAAGTAGTGTATAAATCAGGAGATTTTGATCTGCCTTTTCTTGAAGACTACTTACATTAAATGCATTTTCTTGGACTATCTCTAAATCTCGTTTGGTGTTGTGTCTTACAGGATTTGGAGAATATTTTATAGACTTCACTAGTAAAATAATTCAACCCTAATGTTGTCTTTTGGGGAGGGAGTCTGATGATGAATTAGCATTTTAATAGATAGTGGGAGGGACAATCAGATCTTTCTAATTCACTTTTTGTTAATCCCCATAACATAATCCAGTTTTGTATTTTTGAATGAGTCTTTCTAGATTTTTAATTTAAGTGTATTTGCCTGACTTTTTTCTGTAAATTTCCGCTTGTCCATTTCTTTCCTGTGACACCTTCTCTTCATTCCTGATATCAGTAATTCATTACCCCTTCCACCACTGGTTATTTTTGTCTTAAATTAACCCAATTTAACTACTCTACGTGAGAATTTTTATTTCCTTTGCCTGCATGAAGTTAGCCTTTTCCGCATGCTTCTTAAGATGGAAAATTAAAATATTAACTTAAAATTTTCCTCTTTTTTCCCCAAAAATTAGCATTTAATGCTTAAAAAGATTCTATAAAGCACTCTGTTCATTTCATCCTGTATCTATTTAGACATTGTGCTTGTGTGTGTGCTTGTATGTGTGTGTGTGTGTGCTTGTGTGTGTGTGCTTGTATGTGTGTGCTTGTGTGCATCATCGGGGTGTATGGACATATGCACACATGCCTCTTACCTTATTTTTTGAGAAAGGACCTCTCATTAAACCCAAAGCACACTATCTCAGCCAGACTAGCTGTCCAGCAAGCACAAAGCATCATGCTGTCCCTGCCTCCCCAGCACTGGATTGAAGGCACCTCCCTAGCTTTTCACATGGGAACTGGGGCTCCAAACTCAGGTCTTAATGTTTTTAACTGACAAGCCTTTACCAGCTGAACCATTTTGCTAGCATTTCTCATTGTATTTTACTGCCAGTTCACAACATTTTAGTTACCAATTTCATTCATTGATTGTCTAAAAAATGGCTTGTTTAATCACTACAATGTTTTTTTTTTAATATCCTGCCTCTGAACTCTCTCTGCCAAACTCAAATCCTTCGGAAGCTATGGAGACTTATGGACCCGAGTTTGGTCCATCTAGGCTCTGTATTCACTTAAACGTAATGCACTCTGCTGCTGTTGGTGGAACAGTCTACAGGCTTCGGTGATGGCTGCCTAATGGACAGTAAACTTCAACCCACCAATCTACCCGCCAGGTGACTTCAGATCTAGCTGATCTTCCCATTAATGGGAAAGAGCTGTTAAAATTCCACACTGCAATAAGAGATTCATCTATTTCTACCTCTGCTTCTGTTCTATTTGCCCCTCTTATTTTAAGAGATGTTTTTAGGAACACTAACTTTTAGAGGAGTTTTGTCATCTGTGGATATGACTCACCATACTGAAATGGATGAATTGGTTTTTGCTTTTGACAATCCTCTTGTGCTGAGAGACCACTCTCTAGTCTAAGTATTGCCCCCCACCCCCACCCCCTGCCGCCCCAGTGATGATTTGTGCCTGTTCTTTGCATGGTGAATCTTTTCTCCACTGTCTTAATGTTCAACACATCTGCCTTTACACTAACATACAACCCTTGTCTTCTTAACCAACTGATAATCTCACCTTTTAATTGAATTATGTATGCATTGATAATTAATGTAACGATTGCTGTTTCTGAGTCAATGTCTCTCTTGCAATTCCCTTTTACCTTCCACCATGTTGGGCTTCACCATTCCTCCTTTTCTTCTCTGGCACCACTCATGGCTTCTCTCTACTGAGTGAATTGACAGAGTGTTTAAAACAACAACAACAAAAAAAAATTGTGTTGCTGTTGTTCTCCATTGAATTATAAACTGTAGAGTTTTTGTATCTTTTTTACCCACTGAGAACTTTTAAGCATTATAATATGAAACTGATTTATCGAGGTGTCTACAGTTGACATGCATCTCACTTGAAGTGTAAAGAGCTCATTAACAAAGCCATAAAATTCCCTGGGTCCTATCCCTCTCTTTCAGCTACTTTTAGTGTCTATTTTACATCTACCCACACAAGAGAAACTATAATTAAGTAGCACTTTTTTGTTGTTCAAGTAGTTTGTTGTCTTTCAAATAACTGAAGTCAAGTCTTTGAATTTCTTTTTTCTAGTACTTTCCACTTCCGGCTTCTTGAAACAAAGTTTTCACAAGGTTGCAGAAGTTGACCTCAAACTCTCTAGGGAGTTCAGGTTAGCCCCAAGCTTTTGGTGATCCATCTTCCTCCCCAGTGTAGAGACTACAGGTATGTTCCATCATGCCTGGAGCTTCAATCTTCCTTCCTTCCTTCCTTCCTTCCTTCCTTCCTTCCTTCCTTCCTTCCTTCCTTCCTTTTTGATTTTTTTCTTGGATATTTTCTTTATTTACATTTCAAATGTTTTCCCCTTTCCAGGTCTCCCCTTCAAAAATCCCCATCCCATTTCCCCTCCCCTGCCTCTATGTGGGTGCTCCCCCACCCCACCCACTCCCATCCTCTCAGCCTGGCATTCCCCAGGGTCATTGAATACTTTCAGGCCTGAGGGCCTCTCCTCCCACTGATGTCCAACAAGGCCTTCCTCTGGTACTTATGCCATATGTATTCTTTGGTTGGTGGTCCAGTCCCCGGTAGCTCTGGGCGGTCTGGCCTGCTGGCACTGTTGCTCCCTCCATGGGGCAGCAACCCCACTCAGCTCCTTCAGTCCCTCTCCATCTCCTCCATCAAGGACCCCCAGCGCAGTTCAATGGTTGGCTGTGAACTTCCTCTTCTGTATTTGTCAGGCCCTAGCAGAGTCTCTCAGGAGACAGTTGTATTAGGTTGCTATCAGCAAGAACTTTCAGGCATCCACAATAATTTCCAGGTTTGGTGGTTGTATATGGGATGGATTCCCAGGAGGGGCCGTCTCTGGATGGCCTTTCCTTCAGTCTCTGCTCCATTCTTTGTCTCCATATTTCCTCCTGTGAGTATTTTGTTCACCCTTCTAAAAAGCACTGAACCCTCCACATTTTGGTCTTCCTTTTCTTGGACTTCATATGGTCTGTGAATTGAGTCTTGGGTGTTCCAAACTTTTAGACTAATATCCACATATCAGTGAGTACATACTGTGTTGTTCCTTTGTGATTGAGTCAACTCACTCAGGATGATATTCTCAAGTTCCATCCATTTGCCTGCGAATTTCATGAAGTCTTTGTTTTTATTGACTGAGTAGTACTCCATTGTGTAAATATACCACATTTTCTGTATCCCCGATTCCAGTTTTATTTGAGAGGGAGCGCCTTCAAGGTTACCCCTAAGTCAAACCTAGAAGGAATCCTTCTTTCTTTCCTCATGTTTCCCATATTTGTTTTTTTCTCAAGAATCACAACCTGGCACTGCTTACTGCCAAATACTTAAAAGCAGTTCTTTCTATATTCCATCCTGTCTTAATGGCATTCCCACTGATGGGCTGTCATTTGCTGGACTGCCATTACAACACAGCACAAAGTGAGTGGCTTCACTGGCAAAAATTTGTCCTCCAGCTCTGGGCATTGGAAGGCGAGATGAAGGCGTGGGCTTGGCTCCTTCTGAGGACTGTGAAGAGGGAGCTGTTCTTTGCTCTTCTTCCTGTTTCTGATAGCTCAGGTCATCCTTGGCTTGCAGAAAGGAAACCTCTCTACTTTTGCACCAACTTATTCCATGAGTATTCCTGCCTCCCCAGTTGCCCCTCAATCATTTTGGACGAGGGCACACTGCAAAGACCTTACCTGAGTCACGACACACTCAGAGGGGATAATAGCCAGGACTTCAGCACCTTTTTTCTAGATGCCACTCAGCTCTGAAAACAAGTGTGATTTATCCTTCATGCTTAGAAGTCAAAGACATCCTTGAGTGTTTTCTGTCAGTGTTATTTAGCTATAGATTTTCTCAAGTTCAATCTTTCTGGGAATCAGGCAGATCAAAGAAGGCTGGAGGATAGAGATAGTAGCTGATAAGGCTTGAACTAATGGATAACACTGAGAAACCGAAGGTCCGCAGGATGTAAACAGACTGAGTTGTAGATTATCCCCATTATAACTGACCTAAAAAGAACCTAGGGCATGTTAGAATCACTTACTCACTTACATAAAACAAAACAAAGTGCCGAGTGCTTGGATGAGCCAGATTTGGGCCTTGTGTGTTTTCATTCTCATGGGAAAATTAGAGTCTATCTATATGCTTGAATTTTGACTGAACCGTTATATTAACAAACTAACCAGAACTTTTTTTTTTAAGATTTATTTATTTATTTATTATATGTAAGTACACTGTAGCTGTCTTCAGACACTCCAGAAGAGGGCGCCAGGTCTCGTTGCGGATGGTTGTGAGCCACCATGTGGTTGCTGGGATTTGAACTCTGGACCTTTGGAGGAGCAGTCGGGTGCTCTTACCCACTGAGCCATCTCACCAGCCCCCTAACCAGAACTTTTATTTTATTTTATTGTTGAAATAAATACAATGCAGCTAACAGTTGAAAAAGTATTGCAGGTTTTTTAAAATTCATTTTATTAGTTCAGCAAATATTCTTGAACTCACATTGGCACTGGAGATTTAGCTGCCCAAATATTTGTTTTTATGTGGAGAGATAAGGTGTTGATCAGACAGCTATCAAAGTTATCATTTTACTGTATGAGTGCTGTTCCAATCAGCCCTCCACTCGTATCAGCTCCTCTGTCCCCTGAACAAAGTCAGTGAAGAGGTGATGGAGAGGGAGAACCTGCCCAAACTTGGCAGCTACTTTGAGGGAGAGCCTGCGTATGATCTATGGCACCATAGCTTCAGAAGTTGAGGGATGAATTGCATTTTGGAATACTGCAGATGCTATGAATTGTCTTTTCAACATTTCCCCCCTAATTTCCAACTGTCAAGAGCACTGAGTGGTTCAGGGGTCTCCACCCTCCACTGTGAAATCATGTTTCATGAGGAAGGTTCCTATAGCTTTAAGTTGTTCATAGTGGTCTCATGCCTTTAATCCTATAGAAAACATATGCCCAAGCTTGGGTCTACACAGCGTGGGGAATGTATACCAGAGATTACTGAGAAAGGTGTCCTAGCTCTTAAAAACCTAGGCAGTAGTGTTGGGGGGAATTTAGGAGGATAGCCTCTGACCATTACTAAAAGAAGCAATCTCATAGCCAACTCCCTGACTTCCTGGCTCTTACATTTTTCCTCTCCTCTTCCACAATGTTCCCCAAGCCATAGATATGTAGGATTATTCTGCAGATGTGTCCAAGCATGATGACCCAAATGTGAGATGGAAAAGAACACCAATAGATAGCCCAAAGTGGATAGGGGTGAAGTCCACAAGGTTTCAACCCTACACAAAGAACTATAGGCAACCTAGGAAAGTCAGGGGATGGATAGGTGGTCTTCTCCAGGGAAGAGCACACCTACAAGCAATATTATACAAACTGAATGGGTTAGATTTAGGAAATATATGTATGTGTGCACATATATATGTGTGTGTGGTTATACACATGTTGGGCACCAGGTGTGGGGGAATAAAGGGAATGTGAGGAAACCTGCGTCCTGCCAGAGTTCCAGTGCTCTAGGTGGGAGTATGCAGAAGACTGCCGCACACTTTCCATGCGGCCCCAGGCGGGGGTCTGGCTATGGGAAGCCACTGGACCCCAGCTCAGCAAGGTGGTGATCAAGGGGCAGTGTTAGGTACCAGGTTCTCCGTCTTGGACATCCCGGACAACACTGGACACCTTGGAAAAGCTGAGAACAAATAGGGGTCCCAGGGGAGGTTAGCTCATCCCTGGGGCTGAAGGGAAGAGAGGGCAGGGGGGAGAGGGATGTGCTGGGTGGTTCCTATGCAGGTGAGAGTCTTTGATCTGGTTCATGGCTGGAGCACAGGAAGGCCTTCCGGCGGGAAGTTAGATGAAGCTCATTAGCAGAAAGCCTAGCCCATCTTTCAAGCACGTGGGCCTTGATGAGCAGAGACAGTCTATGGTTTTAGAGCTTTATTGTAGAAAGACATGGGGAAAGAGAGAATGTCGAAAGAGGGAGAGAGGCTGGCCATGGCCACATGGAGAGAGGGGGAAGGGAGAAAGAGAAAGAGAGCTAGAGATTAAGAAAGGTGAGAGCTCAGCTTCCAAACGCTGACACCATTGCATACACTAGCAAGATTTTGCTGAAAGGACCCAGATACAGCTGTCTCTTATGAGACTATGCTGGAGTCTAGCAAACACAGAAGTGGATGCTCACAGTCAGCTATTGGATTGATCACAGGGCCCCCAATAGAGGAGCTAGAGAAAGTAACCAAGGAGTTAAAGGGATCTGCAACCCTATAAGTGGAACAACAATATGAACTAACCAGTACCCCCTCCCCTCCCCGGAGCTCATGTCTCTAGCTGCATATATCAGAAGATGGCCTTAGTCGGCCATCAATGGAAAGAGAGGCCCATTGGTCTTGCAAACTTTATATGCCTCAGTACAGGGGAACGTCAGGGCCAAGAAGTGGGAGTGGGTGGGTGGGGGAGTGGGTGGGGGAGCGTATGGGGGACTTTTGGGATAGCATTGGAAATGTAAATGAAATAAATACCTAATTTAAAAAAATTAAAAGAAAGGTGAGAACTGAGCGAGGAGGGACCAAGCAGCCCCTTTTATAGTGGGCTGGGCTATCAGGTAACTGTGGAGAGGAGCATACCTGGTTATAGTGAGGTAACTGTGGGGGTGGAGTCTAACCAGAATGCCAGGAGCTTGGGATAGTGTCTGCATGACTGATAGTCACACACCTCTCCTGCTGGGGCTATGGGGGTGGTAACTTGGACAGCAGCCAGGGGTTCGGGAGACATGATCGGACACCTTCCATCCCATGTAGGTGGAAATCACCACCCATCAGGTACCCCCAGGGTTCTAGATCTTTGCTTGACTGGAGACCAGGCTGTCTGTGCACAGCCCACTGCCCCACATACACATATGCATATACATCTATGCATGTAATGACAACTAGTGAAAATAAGATGCCATGAGTTTGAAGGAAAAGAAGGAGAGATATATGGAAGGGTTCAGAGTAAAGAAAGGGAAGGGAGAAACTTTGGGATTATATTATAGTATCAAAGAAAACAGATAAGAAAATAAACGAGAAGCTGATTCTGGACGCTGTGACTTCTGTAGGTGATGTATGCAACTTCAGTGGCCAGTCTGACCGCAGCCAACCAACAGACCAAGAATTACAAAGCAGAAGTGGAGGTGGGGCAGAAGAGTATATTAGAGCTGCTAAATAAATAAACTTTAAATCAATGCTAACTTTGAATGTCTTGTCCAGAATACACGGGAGTGGTAAAGTGTCCTTACAAATGCCATTTGGAATTCAATCTGCCTATAATCCTCACTTAATCATGAGCCAAAAACAAGACGACCTAAAAAGTTTCTTTTAAAACCAACCCCCCCCCCATCTTCCTAACCTGTACCAAAATATATCTGTCTTCTGTCCGTTAAAGCCAGGGTATATATTCTGGAAGAGGAGCAGGCACACATGTCTTTAAGCATCCTTTAAGGCAGCTGAAAGGTTAGGTGTTGTCTAAAGCCCATGATATATGTTCGAACTCCATGTTTCTGGGGTTGCACATTCTGAGACCAGGGACATCCATCAAGCTTGCTAAATCCCCTGTTTTAGAAATTGAATTTCATGTAATATTTAAGGTTGTGTATGTTGGCTGCAGATTTCTTGCCATATTCTTTCCATGTCAACTCAAGGAATGAGAGTCCCTTTCTATAATAAGGGCCTTTTCTCCCCATAAATAGCTGCTTATTTAGGCTGAGGATCTAATATTAGCCTGCCATCCCACTGAATAAAGCTATTGGATTTTTTCACAAACCTCAGGGTCTGGATGTATCTCTGCACTTTTCCTCAGTGCTTTACACAGACTTAAAATAGTGTCCCCCTCTTCTTTCCCTTCAGCTTCATGCAAGCCCAACACAACCTGCGGTGCTGGATTGGGGCTTTGGATCTGGCAGATTTGTGTTTAATTTTATTTTCCATATTTAACCTAAGTTGTTTTCCTGATTTTTCTCTTTGTATTCGAGGTAAGGAATGAATAACATCACTATGAACATGGCTCAGTGGTGGTGGTGGTGGTGGTGATGGTGGCGATGATGGTAACAGGGGTAGTGATGATGATGGTGGTGGTAGTGATGATGGTGGTGGTGGTAAGGGTGGCAGTGGTGGTGGTTGTGATGATGGTGATGGTGGTGGTGGTTTCTTGCCCAAGGCTATCTGTGGACATCAGGAAACTCAGAATGCTAGAGCCAGGACACATGGAGAAGATGAATCCTAGGAAAGTGTTTGGAAGCTTGCAGATAGGACCATAGTTTCCAGAGACTCATAGCAGAGAGGACTAGCTCCTGTTTGGAGCATTACACAGCTTGGATTTATGCCAAGGGGGAACAATGCGGGGGGGGGGCTTGGATGGGGTAATAACTTGTAGGGAAAGTTCTGGCTTGTGGCAATAGGGACACCAACAAATCTTTAGATATTTGATTTTGCATGTTGGCTCTCACTGTTTTTCTGGGAATTGAAAAGTTGGGTTACATGAGACTTTTGTTTTGCAGTAGAGAAGAATAAAGAGACCTTAAGTGAGAATTAGAGAACCTCTCCTTCATTCTCTTCCTATGTAGAGAAGGAGCTGGAGAGTCAGGAAGTGTCTCACTGAAGGTTGCCCTGTGAGCTGGCAGCTGAAGAGGGCTCTGCGGTGTGGCTAAGTCCAGATGCAGCTGTTTCAGCTTAGGGTCACACCACACCTCTGCCTTACACTCTCCCTTCTACAGCTGAAAGTACCAAGGCTTGCTGTCAAGATTAGATGAGTAAAGAGGTACACACCTTTAATCCCAGTACTT
Organism: Mus caroli; assembly: GCF_978045245.1. NCBI lineage: Eukaryota > Metazoa > Chordata > Mammalia > Rodentia > Muridae > Mus > Mus caroli. The sequence goes on from NW_028227256.1 coordinate 70,434,984, forward strand.
GGGAGGCCGAGGCAGGCTGATCTCTGTGAGTTCAAGGCCAGCCTGATCTGCATAGTGAATTCTAGGAAAGCAGGGCTACAAAGAGAAACTCTGTCTCAAGAAATCATATACATATATATGTGTATATATATCACATATTATATTATATTATATTATTATATATGTAATATACAACACATGTAGCATATGTATGTATGTATGTATGTATATTAGATGAGGGACAATCTTGAATGTGCTCTATGCCAGGCAAATAATATGTGCTCAATACATTTAGCTTTATAAAGACTGGCAAGATTGCTCACTGGGTAAAGGCAATTGCCTAGGATTCCCTGGGACACACATGGTGGAAGGAAAGGATAATTTCTCACTAATTATTCTCTGGTTTCCACACATGAATGTACATCATTGTGAGCACCTGCACTTGTACATTCACACACAATAAAAATAATGAAGTGTAATAATTTTTAATTAGCTTGGATGTACCCAGATTCAAGAGAAAACCATTCAAAGCATGTGCCTGACCTCATCAAGCTCACCCCTTTATTCTCACCACCACCTCCTCTTTCTCCTCCTCCTCTTCCTCCTCCTATTCCTCTTCTTCCTCTTCCTCCTTTACCTGCATATGCCTCATTTAACATCAAAATAGCAGAGACTCATCCAAGAAGAAAGGCAGGTAGTACTTCAAGCCTTCAGCCTGGGACCACTAGACCCAAGGACACTGAAATACATCTGTGCCGTGTACTTCATTTTGTATTTTGCTGGATTTCAGTTTCCTTGGGGGTCTTTTCCCTGCTGTAAACATCACTTCATTCCTTAGTTCTTTTCTTCACAGGGAGACTGTCACCCACCAGACTAGGGTTTAAGTGAAGTGTACCTGGAGACTGCCATGCTCCGGGATGGATTGTAACATCCATCTGCCTGCTAATGGATTTGATGAAAAGGCTAGGTGAGACAGCATTCCTTTTTGGTAGGGGAGACGGAGAGAAGATCAGATCATGGGGAGGTGCTGAGAGATTCCTCTACGTGCAGAGTTGAAGACTTCTGTGTATCAGATAGCTTGTGTCTGGCAAGGGCCACAAATCTTTGAGTCTTTGCCTCTCTCTCCATCACTGCCTCTCTTAGGTCAGATAACAAAGGCAAGAGACATGCCTCAGAAGGTGATCACTGTTACCTGACTCCCCTATTAAGCAGCACTTCAGGTTTAGCTGGAGGTACAAGCACAGTGATGGGAAAGAATTATCAGAGAGCAAGCCCTTGTGGAAACAGAATACTATGAAGAGCTGATAGGGGCTCATGCCAAATGCAGATTCATTAACCCTCCACTGCCCACGATAAATTATAATTCTTGTGCTCATCTTACATACGGGCAAGAAGCCATAGTGTGGCCAGCATGCTCTTATAACTGAGCTGGCTGGTCCTCACAGCCCCCCAGCCCGGTGCTTTGAGAAGAAGTTCATAAGCAAAGTGAAGCAGTAGTGTGCCTGTCTACAGGGGCTCGATTCCTATAGCTTATGCTTTGTGGCAAATCCCAGTGGCTCGAAAGAAGGGCTGCCCTTGCAGGCTGGGCACAAAGAAGCAATGAGTTTCAGGTAGATGAAGTGATCAGACAGGCTATAAGGGAAGCTCTTTATTTGAGAGGAGGCAGGATTGAACCAAAAAACAAACCCAAGCCCTAATAGGTCTCCTTACTCGGTGTGGTGTCTGTGTGGTAATCGTGGCATTGAGCAAGGAGGAAACACTTGTTTCCAACTGCCAAAGGAGTCTGTTCTGTTATAGACCATGAGCTTGCATGGGAGATGTGAGGTCCTTTTGTCTCCTGTGTGTAGAGCCTCTAAGACTGAAAGGAAATACTCCCCTCCCCTATTATCTGTGATTTTTCAATTTAGGGAGGGAAAATTATACGGTTTTTCTGGGGGAGTGTCCATGGCCTGGTAGAGCCAGAAGAAGCAGGGTGGAATTAAATTGGAGAGATGCTAATTCTGTCTTTCTCAGAAATGGGAACAGGGTGGCGAGACCAGTATTAAGGCCAGACAGTGGAAGCCTGGCTTGAAGGACTGACTTAACAATTAGTTCTATGCCTCCATTGGCTGAAAGCAGAACAAAGAAAGTTTGCTTTCTCCTCTTGATCTTTTTAACTTAGTGTTTTTCCTTTTCCTTGTTGTCACATACTTTCATTTTTAAAAATTATTACTATTCATTATTTATTTGTGTGTGTGTGTGTGTGTGTGCATGTGTGTGCCTATGTATGTGTGTGTGTGTGTGTGCACTAGCATATGTGTGTGTTCATTCACTTAAACTCTCATTATTTGCCCATAAGTGTTATCCAAGAACTCTGGTCCCTCTCCAATCCACTTAGAATTTTCTAAATTGGGCCCAGGGATGCCAAGCAGAGGACCCTCAAAAATGCAGCCCACAGACAGGTAGAAGACATCCTTTAATGTTTTGCTTCCAGTGGGAGTCAGGTGTGAGCTGACTCCAGTTCTGTTTGAGCTGGATCAAAAAAGGATGGAGGTTGGAGAGGGGACTGGCGAGCTACGGGCTGATGGAGAACATAGAGTAAAGAAGAATTGTGTTCACAACCTGATTTCTTGGCTTCGCCTGTTCATCATGGTGGGGATGCTTCTGAGATCTGCTTTTTCTGACACTAGCCTCCTTGGTCCTCTGTGTGAACATGGCCTTTACAAGTGAGTGGCATTCTCTAGGTACCTAAGCTTAGGTGATTCTCCCAAGCTCCTTTCAAAGGGCACTCAGTGTTTGAGTGAGTCTGTCACAGATCAGGATTCATCTTTGCCCACAATGCCCTGTGTCCACAGATACAGCTCCTTCTAGCTTTGTCCTTCACAGAAGCACTGACATATGGGTGTGAAGCAAGAAGTGTATAAATGGATGCAAAATGAAAAAGAAACCCCCCACCAGACCTTAGTCCTATGCACACATTCAAACTCATGGGAGGATACACATTAATAATAATAATAATAATAATAATAATAATAATAATAATAATAATAAACCATGGAATACAGCCTCAACACAGGCATATTTAACAATTAAACATTGGTTAAAGATAATTATTGATCTGCAAACATCAACAAAGCTCAACCTTCTCTCCAACGGACTCAAATATGTCCAATAGCAAACACAAAGCTGTTTTGTTGCCCAGGCAGTGAGGTAAAGCCTTCAATTCATGGTGTCTTAAAGCCTTCATACAAACTGTATCATGACCTGTCACAGATACAAAAATATCCCTCTTGATATCTGAAGAGAATGAAGTTTATAGTAAGGCTACATAAACTTTGACAAAGCCACCCAACCAGTAATGAAAGAAGAGTTGAAACAAGCAGTGAGTGTCTGGGGTCTACTCTCTGTGATTCAGAAGTCAAAGGGTGCAGACCTAGTAAAGTGTCCCTCTTTCCACATTGCTTACAGCCTGTAAAAGAACACCTTCTACCCTATAGGAATGCTAGAAATATAAATCCTCTGCCCTTCACTTCCTACTTCTAGACTCCTCCCAAAGGATGAATATTAAAGGGGGATCCAGAGACATGAGGTTCATCACCCGTTATTCTGTGTTCTTGATTGATTGTTGTCAGCAAAGCTCAAGGTCAGAACACACAGGCTGTATTCTTTATCCCACTGTAGCCCAGAAGTCTCTTTGCTTTGGATACAGTAAAGCTGCAGTTTCCCTTACGTCTGGCTGAGTAAGCATAGAGTTTGCAAACCAGACTCACAGTAAGGTTCCATAGTTTCACTTGAAAGTGTAAGATGTCCCATCTACTTGACTAGATCCAACATGTTCTCCAGTTCCAATGAATAGGCATCTAATCTGATGGTTTCTAGTGAATTCTTGGGCCTAGATCTCAATGTGGGACTCTGAAGAGTGAGAGTGTAACGTTGACCTGAAAAATCAGCCACTATTGTATACTACAAGGGTCTTTGTACCAGCCTTTGGCTAATAATCATTGGGTCTGAAACCACTTACAGACCCAGTTTAACAGTTCAAAATGATAAACACCTAGACCTTAATAAATGACCAAACAGAATACAACATTATTGGTACACAGGACAGTCACATTCCACAGTTCTCCTCTGTATAGGCTTCAAGTAGAAGTCAGCCCCAGGGTGAAGGGGGTGCTCTCCAGACCTTCGTATCTTCACCTTCATGTAATTAGGGGTCCACACCAGCTTGTTTGCACACTACCACCAGCCTTTGCACATATGGAAAAGGTGCTTCACACATCTTTCCAGCCAGGCAGGTTATGGACCAGATATCAGACAATCTCCTTTACACAGGAATGAAACTTCAGAATCTGAGTTAGCATCCTTTCTTCCAAACATGTGGAACATCATAAAACTTTAATGTCAGCCCATTCTACTCAAGGAGATGGATGAATAAATGTATAAATTGAGTTTTGACATTTGCTTAATCAAAACCAGATCATTAAAATTAGAAACTTTTGCAGCATAATTGTTTCATGTTGTTGCCTTTGGCCCCTTCACAGAACGATGAATATTTCCCTTAACATGTGACAGTGACATATGACACAGTGGGTCTATTTTAGATGGAAGCACTTGGAACACATATACAGTGGTTAAATCAATGGGTCAGCTGTTTCTGAAACAGGGTTGGGAATAGGTCTTGGCAACTTTGCATTCTATTTCAAGGTATGACCCACTAAAATCATATAAAAGTTCTAAAGCAAGGATTGTACCCCAGGCTGCTATGTTGGGGGAGTTCGTTGCAATTCACTTGCTGCATGTGAGTCTCCTTTATTCATTCTCTACATTTCCCTCTTACTCCCTTTCTCCTTGCTTCTTTGTCACTTTTTTTTCTCCCAGTGTGAAAAACAAAAGGCCTTATTCCTTTGCCATAGGTTATAAAGCAGTGGTGGTGTTAATTGATATGGACCACCGTCCAATGTAGAAGCATTGTCGCACAATAAGAAAATTCACACCAGTCTCTATTTTTAGTGGGAGTGTCTCCTTCCAGACCTTGGGAATTTCACTTTATAGCAAAACAGACTCCCACTACCCCAGAGGCTTATCTTTGACATTTTCTGACAGCCTGACCTGCAGCCTGGAGGTCAAGACTTCGGCTAATAAAATAGGGTTCAATGTAAATAAAGACACAGTTGTCTGACCTTCCTTGTTTGCAATTGGCAAACAGAGAACTGGGCTCTCTAATCACTCCAACAGAGTAGGCCTTTCTTTGGATCCAGTGGCCTCTTCTGTAACTTCTGCATTGGTGAGAATGGGCTGTATTGGTGTGAGAATGGTGAAGGGTCAGGGCAGTAAAGATGGTAGGAAATATGGTGTCAAGAGTCTGCTGGGATTGATTAGCACTGCAGAGGGATGCACAGATATTATGGGTGAGCATGAAGCTAAAGGTGCTTACAATACCAAGTATCCTGCTTTGAGATATGCTAGGGAGAAGGATGGGATCATAAAAGATTTTAGACTCATTTAATCTCATTATTTCAACATGGTCTCAAAACTGTGATTTTTGTCTTTGAATCCAACTCAGATTTCAGATATATTAATCAATTTTACTAAACACCTTGAAGGTATAGCTGTCCTGTTTAATAGAAGAATAAAGGCCGAGGAGAAACAGGCAGAGCAAGGCCACACAGCTAGTAAGCAGGGAACTGCATTTAACTGAAATAATCAAGCTTATGTCAACTTTTACCACTCTTACAGAAGGCCATGATTCTTGGTTGAGCCCAGAGCTATCAGACTCTCACTAGAGACATGAGCTGGCGAAGAATGAAGCAAAGGGACTATGGTAAAAATGGAGGGCTCTGAGTGTTATTTTGCATTTTTCCTAAGAGGTGCAGTTCTACTATTACCACCACCCTAAACTCGATCCATTTTGCCATCTCTATGTCAACTCACATCCTGACCCAGATTTTTTTAATTCTAGCAGTCGATGGGTGGATACTGTCTGGATTCCTGAAGGGTTTGTGCTATAAGAACATAACCACCCAAGGGTGTCCCCTCCCCAGTGACATCCACAACAGCAGCAAGGGGGTCAGATACAGACAGGAGAAAATGGGGTCACAGATATGTGCATAACTGTGTGTGTAGCCTCTGGCACAGAGCAGATGTTAGGTGATTTGCCATTTTCTCTTCCTTAAAAATACTTCTTCCTGAGTTGGGAAGATGGTTCATTCTGTAAAGTGCTTGCATCATGAGGACCTGAGTTCAATCCCCAGAACCTGTGTTTAAAAAAAAAAAGCTGACTGCGGTGCACCCTTATGGTCACTAATATTGGGAAGGCAGTGACAGGTGGCTCCCTGTAACACGGGCCAGCCATTTTAGTCTACGCAGTGAGCTCCAGGCCAATGAGAGAGAAACCAACTCAGAACAACCACCACCACCACAACAAAAACCATAGATGGCACCTGAGAAAGACCAAGGTTGACTTCTGGGCTCTCTGTATACTTATATACACATGCGCTTTGACACACGCATTTCTTCTTACAAGTTCCTCGTAGCTTCTTTCTCTGGTGTCTTCCTCTTTGTCTGGGAATGCTTTGGCATTACTGAAAGTTTATTAGAAAGGATGCTTCCTAAAGGACCTACTTGAGCATCCCTTGATTGTGGTCAGGAATAGCCTCCCTCCTAAAGCGATTCTCCTTCACTCTGCTCTTGTAGTTGTCCCCATCATCAGCTGCTACTCCGACTATGTTAAACCCAATGTTAGTACATGTGACTATTGAGCCACCAGTTTTCATTATTGATGGAGCTGGAGGTTTGGGTTCTTGCTTTTAAAGCTAAGTTGCAAATGAAGACAATGGGCAGAAAAGGAAGTTTATCTTGCTGTTTGGTGCCAAAGATATGGTCAGATTTTTGAGAATAATTCCTAAGTAACTTGGGATTGCAATCAGAATAGAAGTTTAAAATATATGAAAAAAGTTGATTTCTTGAGCAGGAAAATCTCAGACACTGGTGTCTTGCAATGCTATTTATTAAGTAAATAATAGTCTCTTTTACATGCTAAGCTGCGCAAATTTCATCAAGTAGGTTGTTTTGTTTGGGGGATGTTTTGTTTTGTTTTGTTTTGTTTTGGGTTTTTTCCTCATTATTCTTTGATTCTAATAACACTCCTGGGTAGTTGTGGAAACCCCAGTGGGCCATATTAGACACACTTTATATATTCTTCTCTAAGAAGCATAGAAGTTACATGACTCTCCCACATGACTTTCCCTTTTGTGAAACAACCATAACTAAAAAACCAAAAAAACAAAACAAAACAAACCAAAAACAACAACAAACAAACAAACAAACAACAACAACAACAACAACAAAACAGGTCCTCTGAATTTTGAACATTACAGAAAAAAGAAGATGGCTGAAGCACCTCACAGAATGTCTGGTACATTCCTGTCCTAGCAATGACTCTCTTGTCTGAGTTGCCTGCCTGGATCCTGAATCTATCTTTTCCTGTTTGCTGTGCTGAAAAATAAATGCAAAGAACTGATCTGGAGATGGGAGAGGGAAGAAGAACATGGCTCTCCATCTCCAGGGACTAGCTTGAGACACGCTTCTGGGGTAAGCCGGGTGCTCTCGTGAAACTCAAACATGAGCAGGACTTTGTTCTAACAAGAACAGGGAGCCTCCTCGCCTCCTGTCTCTACATCTGCTCCTTTCCCCTACTCCTTGCTCACCCTTGCCTTTGTGGTTTCTTCATTATTTGTGGCAAGAGAATGGGAGGTGTCTAGATTCCATCTTCTGGTTAATCTTACTCCTTCTGCCCCCTAAAACAATCTCTCAAGAGCCTTGTCAGTCTGAAACCATAAGGCACACCTGAAACCTCTCCCTTCCCAGGCCTGCACATGGGTTTCAGAACTGTCCCCTTTAAAATTTCCTATGAGCATACTCACTGGCCACCCTTGTCCACCCAGCATACCAGAAATCTCTGCTCCATGAAACAGGTACTCGGGAAAATTAGAAATGCTTTCTATGGAGAATATGAACACCCTGCCCCACTGTTTCTTCTTCACCAAGGTAGTTTCGTTTGGTCATCACAAAGATCACATTTCCCTCTTAACAGCAGAGATTGTTTGGCCATGTAAGAAAGTAACTGGCATTTTTTAAAAATTTTTTACTCACAAGTAGTTTTTAGAAAGGTCTGCCCCATAGGGATTACTACTCATTCTCATGAGATGTCATTTATTGGATGATTAGTGCCCTGGTGGGATAAGAAAACTGGAGAGAGGATTCTGGGAAGTTCTGTCTCTGGGTATTTAGATTTGAGGAGAACTGAGAAGCCCCTGGACTGTGGCCCTTCTTCTCCTACTCCACGGGCAGTTGAGTGTGTCCCCCTCACAGCTTGCTTACTGGATCACCTTTGCTGCCACTGTTTTTGAATAATGTCATTAAACAACTATAACTAGTCCTTGGTCTGTTCAAAACCCTTTCTTTGTGCTCATCCACCCAGTTTATAAATGTTGCACTATGTGGATGATGACCACATATCACTTCCAAATGATCCTTGAAGCTGGATTTTTGTGTTGTATACTTGTATGCATACTATATAGGTTCATTTATATTTGTATGCCTGTGTACATGGGTCTCTCTCTCTCTCTCTCTCTCTCTCTCTCTCTCTCTCTGTGTGTGTGTGTGTGTGTGTGTGTGTGTGTGTGTGTGTGTGTGCGTGTGCATGTGCCAAAGGCCAAAGGCCAAACTTGGCTGTTGTTCCTACAGAATAGTCCACATTATTTTTGAGATGGGTTTCTCACTGTTCTGAGTTTGCCAGTTTTTTGAGACTGCTAAGGCAGGGAGTTCCATAGGATGATCTCCTTGTCTTTGCTTCCTCAGCCCTGGGATTCCAAGTCCTTCTGTCTTGACTGATGACTGTCCATCTCTCTCCTCTGCTCATACCACATTTTTGTTCCTGTGAGTTTATCTTCTTTAAAGTTTGACAGCATCTATGTCACAATCAGCATCCATGAACTTCCTTAAAACCTACAAACCTAATTTTTATTGTATTTTGTTTTGGCTTTGTTTTCGTGATACTAGGGATTGAACCTAAGGCCTTGAACATGTTAGACAAATACTATATATTAAGCTAAAAGCTTGAACACTATTTGTTAAGCTAAATCTCCAGACATCTTTTTTACTTGGGGGGATTAAGCCATCACAGCTAGTCTAAAACTTAACCTATAACCCAGGCATCTTTAAGTGCTCGATCCTCTTGCCTTAGCCTCCTAACTACATGTGACCATAGACCTGGGCCATCAGGCTTGATTGAATTTTAAAATTTGTGCTCAGGTCTCTCTAAGTTGACCTCCTTTCATATTTCAGTCATTTCTATTACCATCCAAAATCATGTAACATCATTATGTGTACCCAAATCCTTGCATCACTATAAGTAGACCGAATCCTTGTGTGCCCCTGGAATTCTGATGTTGAATCCTAGAGCCCAGTGTGGCAGTGTGGGTCTTGGGGAGAAAGGTACATTGTGGTGGTGATGAGCAAGGCTATGAAGGGGATTGTTGTCTTTCCATTTTCTGTATGGGAGGACATAAGAAGCCCAGTCTTAAACTTGGGCTTAGAACCTGAACTTCTGTTGTTTACAAGTCACACAGTCTACAGACTTCTGCTCTAGCATCTCAGCATTTCAAACAGACTCTGATAAATGGCCTTGGCACGATGCCCACCATTGTTGGTCACAATGCTTCCACAGCTGACTGATAGAATGACACACAGGCATACGCCAAAGGGAATGCACTTCAAAGACATTCTAGAAATCCATAATTGCTTTGTCTGGGTGCCCGCTATTCATTTGACAGATTAGATTTGTATTTACCATTAATGGCTGAGAACAGCTCTAACATTTACCTAGGCATGTGCAGATTTGGAGCTTTGGTACTCCCATGAAATTTTTCTTAGCAATATTTAGATTTGCTGTGGTCACTTGATAGCCAAGTTGTTACACTCAGTTTAGTTTAGTCATAACAAAATAAACTCATAAAGTTAATTTGATTTTCAAGTTTATTTTCAAGGGAAAAAAAGGTATCTTTCTAATTTAAAATGTTCTTGCTCAGAACTTGCACTTTCCCATAAAAATGGTGTTTTCACAGTATGATCTTTGATAGTGCCAGGTTTCTTAGGAGCCATCTACCATACTACTTCAGCAGAGGCTGTAATTAAGCCTTTCTATTATTATTTGGGTTCACAGTGTTTTCTCCTGCCCAAATCTCTGGGAGGTGTGAGAAACAGTGTTCCCAGGGGATGAATAAGTAAGATGTCCTTGTTAAGACTAGGAGGTATATCTCTAAGGTCTACCAAGGGCACCCATCGGTGGAACACCCCCTTTCCCACCTAATCAAATGCCCCAAGAGAATGAATAGCTGGTTTCTGAGAAGCTTGAATAAACAGTGAAGTTTCAGAGAGCCGGGTCTTTATGTTCATGTTTTTCGTGAAAATCAAACATGAACATGTAACCCTTTGCTCAGGAAACAGGGCAAACTTGCGACCGAGAGTAGTCAGTATAAAGCTCTGTTTCCAGGCCTCTCTTGACTTGTCACAGTGTGTCTATTTTTATTTTATCATAGTTCTGGTATTAAATGTCATTTTAAGTTTTAAAATTTATCACTCCAGGTTTGAAAATTAACTATGACCATTGATGTCACCATTTTACTTAATACACTTGGTCCTCCATATCTGCTGGCTCTGTATCTGTAGATCCAACCAACTAGGAATTGAAAATATTCTTGATAAAATGTTTGTCCTAAATATATCCAGATTTTCTTCTTCTTAAGCCCCTAAAGAATAGTCTATTAGTTATTCAATGACATTTACACTGTATTGTATAAGTGGGAATGGGTGGGTAGGGGAGTGCGGGGGGGGCTAGGGTATAGGGGACTTTTGGGATAGCATTTGAAATGTAAATGAAGAAAATACCTAATAAAAATATAAAAAAAATAAAAATCAAGTGCACAGGAGGACTGTACAACTTCCATTCAGATACTGAAGTGTTCTGTGTAAGGGAGATGTCTATCTATAGAGTTTGATATCCATGAGTACGTTCTGGAAGCAGTTCTCTGTATTAAAAGAAAACCATATTATACAACGGTACTTGTAGACAGAAATAGTGAGAGCATTTCATTCTATCAGGAACCATCAAGATAGCACAATGTCTACTTCCTAGGATGTACAAGTGTGTGCACATCATTTAAAGCATCAAAATTAATCATCATTAAACTGTTGGCAGAACATTTCAGTTCACTTTAATGTATGAGCACTCTATGAACAGTACTTACCTTGACTTACTAATGAGCAAATCTGGGCTGCTATGAAGAAGAATTGGAAAGGGCCTCAGCTCTCGCTTTCTATCTACACCATGACCTTTGGTGGCAGAGGTCAACTAACACAGGGAAGGAGTATGAGTAATGAAGCCTGTGATAGGGTTTCTCCCATTCTAGTTTCTTTGAGTGCCATCACCAATTCTGTATAGGGAAAACAAGTTCTGATTTGGATAGAAAATCTGGCCCCTTGGGACTGTTCAGTCATAGACATAGCAAACACACTTGCTTATAGTGAGTTTGAGTGCTTATGGATCTATCAGAGTCCTAGGCCCATGAGATCTCCCCCAAAGTCATATATATTCAAATAAATATCCAAAACTAGAAGTCAAGAAAGGCTTGTGCTTGTGGCTATCTCCTCGGTTAATATGCATTTTGTGTTTCCATTGGACTTCAGATATAAAATGCAATGATAAAAACAAAATCCTAAGCACTACTAAAATTTTCAATTTTGAGATGGCAATAATACAGTAGTAAACCAAACAGGAAACCTTCTTCAGCATGGAGCCCATGACACAGCACTGGCCACACCCTTGTAAAGTTGGCCTTGGCCAGAACCCATCCTTGTGAGCCCAAGCTCAGCATGACTACTCTACTACACTGTAATAACTCCCCTTAAACACAAGACACCATAACCTTAAACCTTTCAGACTTTACTCTGCATATCCTACTTGTAGTGAACACTTTTAAAATGTGTCCACAAATTATTTAATACGCTTCTGTTTAAGAGATGGAGCTTAAGTCTGGGTTTCAGGTCTAGTTCTTTTTTTTTTTTTTTTTTTTGGTTTTTCGAGACAGGGTTTCTCTGTATAGCCCTGGCTGTCCTGGAACTCACTTTGTAGACCAGGCTGGCCTCGAACTCAGAAATCCGCCTGCCTCTGCCTCCCGAGTGCTGGGATTAAAGGCGTGCGCCACCACGCCCGGCCAGGTCTAGTTCTTGAACTCAGTCCCAGCTACAGAACCAGCTAAAAGAGATGGAGTTTAGCTGTCTTCCTAGCAATGAACTGTATGTAGTGATGACTTACTCCTAGTAAATAGAATGAGGTAAAATGGTAGGGAGTGATCTGTGAAACCCCCTGAATCTTCTGTTCTCTTGCTCTTGGATCACTTCTCTGATGATAACTTGCTGCTGTGCCAGGAGAAGATAAAATACAGATGCTTTATAGAGCAGAACAACTGGGAGCTCTTGCATTGGGGTCAAAAGGCAACATGAATGAGCAATCTTGCAAACTGGTCCTTAGAGCCATTGTAGTTCACACAAATCCAAACTGCAGCTTCATGGGAGACCTTGAGCCACAGACTCCCAGTTAAGATGCTCTTGCATTCCCGAGTCAGACAGTCTGACCAAGTATTTGTTGTTTTAAGCCTCTAACCTTGGGGGGCGGGGGGGAGGTGGGTAGTTGGCTATGCAGCAAGAGATGACTACCAATATTTTCAAGTAAGCCTATAATCTTGACACAATTCAAAACAATCTAAAGATATACCAAGGAGTTTTCCTGGTCATGCTGGATATTGAAATGTGAAGGAAAATAAACAGAATATACTTAATTTTTGTAGACATTTTATTTCTTGCAGGTACATACAATAGGACCAGAAACCATTTCATTGCCTTGATGACTGGAGTAAGAAGCAGTGTCTTCGTCAGGGTTTCTATTCCTGCACAAACATCATGACCAAGAAGCAAGTTGGGGAGGAAAGGGTTTATTCAGCTTACACTTCCATGCTGTTGTTCATCACCAAAGGAAGTCAGGACTGGAACTCAGACAGGTCAGGGAGCAGGAGCTGATACAGAGGCCATGGAGGGATGTTCTTTACTGGCTTGCCTCCCCTGGCTTGCTCAGCCTACTCTCTTATAGAACCCAAGACTACCAGCCCAGGGATGGTCCCACCCACCAGGGGCCTTTCCCCCTTGATCACTAATTGAGAAAATGCCTTACAGTTGGATCTCATGGGGGCATTTCCTCAACTGAAGCTCCTTTCTCTGTGATAACTCCAGCTGTGTCAAGTTGACACAAAAATAGCCAGTACAATTGACCCCTTGTCAACTTGACACACAAACACATCACTAGTAAGCCTCAACCCTTACATTCTTATTCATCCCCAAGATCTAAATAACTTTAAAAGTCCCACAGTCTTTACATATTCTTAAAATTTCAATCCCTTTAAAATATCCATCTCTTTTAAAATCCAAAGTCTTTTTACAATTAAAAGTCTCTTAACTGTGGGCTCCACTTAAACAGTTTCTTCCTTCAAGAGGGAAAATATCAGGGCACAGTCACAATCAAAGCAAAAATCAATCTCCAACCGTCCAACATCTGGGATCCAACTCACGATCTTCTGGGCTCCTCCAAGGGCTTGGGTCACTTCTCCAGCCATGCCCTTTGTAGCACACACGTCGTCCTCTGGGCTCCAGATGCCTGTACTCCACTGCTGCTGCTGCTCTTGGTGGTCATCTCGTGGTACTGGCATCTCCAAAACACTGCGTGACCCCTTCAGTCCTGGGCCTTCAATTACAACTGGGGCTGCACCTTCACCAATGGCCTTCCGTGGCCTCTCACAGTGCCGAGCCTGAGCTGCTGTGTGACCCCTTCATGCCTTCAAAACCAGTACCACCTGGGTGACCCTTACACATTACCAAGTCCCACTGCAGAAGGAGTACAACCTTGCCTATCTCTGGAACACAGCCTCTTTGTGCTTTCAGAAAACACTTCCCAGAAGATGTCACCTCAACGATTCTGGTCTCTTCGTAATCACCGCTAATTTCTTAGCTCCAGCTAACCAGCATCAATAGTCCCAGTAATGCAAAGTTTTTGCTTTAGTAGTTCTGGTATCTTGTTAATCACAGCTGATTCTTCAGCCCCAGCTAACCAGAACTACAAAATCTTCACAATAAAAACAGCAATGCCCCTGAAGAAAGTCTTTAATTTTCCCTCTGAATTTTCACAAACCAGGCCTCCATCTTCTGCACTGTTCTCAGCATTATCTTCCAAGCTCCTACACAACATCTGACAGAGCTCTTAACAACGAATGGATCTTCAAGCCCAAAGTTCCAAAGTCCTTCCACAGTCCTCCCCAAAACATGGTCAGGTTGTCACAGGAATACCTCACTCTGCTGGTACCAATTTGTCTTAGTCAGGGTTTCTATTCCTGCACAAACATCATGACCAAGAAGCAAGTTGGGGAGGAAAGGGTTTATTCAGCTTACACTTCCATGCTGTTGTTCATCACCAAAGGAAGTCAGGACTGGAACTCAGACAGGTCAGGGAGCAGGAGCTGATACAGAGGCCATGGAGGGATGTTCTTTACTGGCTTGCTCAGCCTACTCTCTTATAGAACCCAAGACTACCAGCCCAGGGATGGTCCCACCCACAAGGGGCCTTTCCCCCTTGATCACTAATTGAGAAAATGCCTTACAGTTGGATCTCATGGAGGCATTTCCTCAACTGAAGCTCCTTTCTCTGTGATAACTCCAGCTGTGTCAAGTTGACACAAAAATAGCCAGTACAGGCAGTATCCATATCCACCCTTGGGTACAAAGCAGAGAAGTTGCTAATCTGAATGGTTGCCATAGCAGCAAGTGATGCAGGAGCCCTGCAGAAGAGGTATTTTAGTAGACCTGTTCCACCTTTACATTGATCCAAGTCTCTTCAAATTAGCTTAACTTCCTGGGATCACCCCTTGGAGACCTTAATGAGACCAATGGACTAAAACCATGGAAATGAGTAGGTATGATATGCTATGGGGACATGTTTTGCCAGGAAGTGGAATTACTGTTCCTTACAGTTGGAGGAAGCCCAGGTTTCCTACCTGATCTCACATCTGTTATGGCAATCTGGCCAGTCACAGGCTGAGTGCCTTAGGATTGTCCAGTCTCTAATGAAAATGTGAATTTTTCTTTTTGTTCACAAGACTATTTCTTTCATAGTGATGAACATACCTCAAGTTGGTCTTGTTTACAGGACTCAAGCTAAAACTCCTTGAAGCTGGGTATTCATTAGTTGACAGAAAAGTAGAGATCTATGTAAAACTGGCATTACAAATATATATTCAAACTAACTTTGGTAGAATGGACATGTTTTTCTTGACATGGAGTCATTTCTATCCATGAGTGTTGTATTCCATTTTGTTCAAGCCAACTTTTGCATCTTTAAGATACATTTTGATGTTTTTCTCATAAAGTCTTTGCTTTTTGCATATCTTCATTAACTATAGTTTTCTTGGGTCCTCTGTCATGTCTTTCTGTCATTGTCATCTTCTGGATGGCTCTTTGGTGAGCTGATTTCATACTGTGATCACTATTAGAGATTGGGTTATCTTTGTCATTGGTTCCAAGGCATTACACAGGTAAGATCATATAACAGGTTTGCTTTTCTATCTAATTTTCTAAGTAAGGGTTGAATCTATTTCTCTTGTAATTGTAGTAGTTTATACTTCAAGTACAAAGAGGACTAGAGAGAAACAGTGAATGCCTTTGCTTTCTTCTTGACATTAGTAGAAATTTCTCAGTGTTTTCTTCACTAACTATGATACTTGGTTTAGGGATGTATAATTTATTTTATTATGTTAAATTAATCACAAATTCATATTTTATACTTTATGAAAAAGCAAGCAATTATGTCGAAAGGGTTTTTTAACCATTTATAGAGGGTACAATATTTTTCTTAGGACTTTTAATAGATAAACATTTAGATTTTCTAACTTCTAATGTCATAATTATTTGAATCTCTCCAGTAAATCCCACTTTATTACAGGGTGTGTTTTCTACATAGTAGTAGATTCTATTTGTTAAAATCTTATCTAGAAACTTTATATCTACCATTTTAAGGGATGGTGGCTGAGAAGTTTCTTGCTCTAGCAGATGTAGATTTCAATGTCATATCTGCTTTGGGAAAAGTACTCGTGTGTTTCTTTTAATTTTCTGGAACAATTTAAGGAATATTTATACTCCTATTGTTTTTGCAAGCATGACAGAAATTTACCTGTCCTTTCTTCCCTTGCTGTCTTCCTCAAGAAATAACCTAGGTCTGCTACTCAATGGTACAGCTAACCCTGGGCAACATTCTACAGTGCTTCCATGGGAATGTGAGCATGCAACCCTTCCATCTCTCTAAGCTGTATATATTTCTATGCAAAACAATAGTTTGTCTAGTCTTTCCAAGTTTATTCACATAAAGGACTATAAAATTGTACCATGTGTTTTAAAATTTGTTCTTGTTTCAGGAATATCCTTTTTTGACCGTAAGTGTATAACTTTTTGCTTTATCTGTTCCTATTAAAGGTTACTGTGTGATTAATCTTAGCTGTTAAGTTCTTCACAAACCAGAAAGGAGAAGATTTTGGATTGAACTTGATCTGGTGTCTTTCTAGTTGTTGTTTCTTTTGTGTCTCTTTCCCCATCTTGTTCTTTCTTCTATTGCATCAGTATTACAAAAACCATTTTATATATGGAAAAGAGCCATTCTCAAGGGGAGGCACCATCCATGGAGCTGTGGGTCTGGATGATGGATGAGGTACCAACCAGGGAGCTGGGGGCCTGGATGAAAGGCAGAGCCCAATACATGGAAGCTTGCATTCATGGGAGCAGTGGATTTCTTAAGCCAGACATTTGTTTTGCTGCTGTCCTTGCCTCTAGATTCTTCAGTCTATAAATACACATGCCAATGACTTACAGAAGCTCTCACGCCTTCTGCTTCAGACTCCAGCTACATCTCTGTCTTCTGGTTTTAAGGCATCCAGATTCTTGGACAGATTACCTCCAGGGCATCCTTGGCTCTCCAGATTGCAGATGATTAACATCTGAGTCACCCCAATTAATGTCCCCTTACCATTATTTATATCCTCAATACCCTCTGGTGAACCCTAACCAGCACACTTGATTTGCCTACTTGACTTGCACAAAAATCACTTTTTGATATGTAAGTGCTTTTATATTTATATCCTATAGCTCCTATAGTTTGATTTTGAAGCGTGTTGTGTTGATTTGGTGGACAGAAATCTTTAGCCATTATTCTTAATTGTGAATTCTGTCTTTTGCACAATTTTAAAAGTTATCTTCACACTTGATCTTAGCCAAAAGGCTGAGAAGCAATGCAGATGGCCCTGCTTGCCACACTGAACCTGCAGTTATGAATTCTTTGTCTGGCATCTCATTCTCTACTCTTACTTTCTTAGCACTTCCATTTACTGTCTTTTTCCCCGCACTTCTCTTCTCTGATCATTTTGTTTTGGAGTTGTTTTTTTTTTTTTTTTCCCAGTTGAAAAAAAATCTTAATGGTTGAATTATGGCCAATTACATTTATTGATATGATTGACATATTCTGTTCACTTTGTTTTATTTCTAGTTTATTTAAAAGTACAACACAGGCCCTAGGGAATGCACTGCATAAGGTTTTATTCTTCCAAGCAAGTCTCCTATTGTATCCTATGTCACAAACCAAGACACTTGAAAGTTCGCCGTTGTTAAGTTGCACTGTTAATCTTCTTTTTCGGATAAATTTCATCTTGTAATCACATGTCTCATTAGGGCTCATGGACTTCTTCACAAGATTTCTTGAGCTCTTCTGTGTTTAAAGTTATTTCTCTATGGCTTCAATATTTAAAGGATTCTTTGGCTTACCTTTGAAATCTAATAGTTTTGATAGGATAATTTTTATTCTCTTGGTTACTTTCCTGTGCTGATGTAATGGCCCTATTATGCTATCATTCAGATTTGGTCTCCCTCTGGCACCTTGTAATTTTGTCTGTTTTGTATATGGCTTTCCTCTTTGTCTTCTGCCTTTCCTCTCTTTTCATGTCTTGGGTGCTTTGTGTTTGTGTGTGTGTTACATTTCAGACTCAGTGTGGGGTGTTACAAAAGCGTGTGCTGTGCGGGGCTCTTCTGCTCAGGTTGGAGTATCAGCTTGCAGTTTTCTTCAGCCTCATCATTATTTGGTTCCAGACCAACTTTCATCAGCCGCCTGTGCTCCGACACTCATTCTGCTTTCTTGTGATAAGAATTTGTACGTACAAAGCTGGTTTGTGTCTCTACAATTCTGTGCTGGGGCAGGTGGCTTGGAAGATTTATCAGATACATTAGAGAACACTCTCATCTGTCAGTGTAATAAAATATGGTTTTTATCCTGAACGATTTTGTTGGGGGTGGGAGTGGGGCTCAGGGGTAGAGAGTGAAATTGTCTATAGGTTTCTATATTAGAATTTATTTTGAAATTTATTTATTTTTAAATTATAAATTACTTGTGCTATTTTGTATATAATTATAGTAATTTATCAAATGCCACACCATAATTTATTTCATTAATGACTCAGTTTTCTTTTGCCTGCAAGAATCTCAAGTTTTCCCCTTCCTTGTCAGTCTTACCCCTGAAGCATTACCCTCCCAAGACTGCCTGGCTCCTTCCACCTTATCCACTAAGTCTCCTCCCTGTCTGAAGTCAGTGCTTTGAACTAGCAGCACACCCCCCCCCCCACATTCCAGTTCACTAGTAAAGTAGATTCTTTTCTTGCTCTTCTCTTCTTCTTCTTCTTCTTCTTCTTCTTCTTCTTCTTCTTCTTCTTCTTCTTCTTCTTCTTCTTCTTCTTCTTCTCCTTTTTCTTCTTCTCTTCTTCTTCTTCTCCTTCTCCTTCTCCTTCTCCTCCTCCTCCTCCTCCTTTTCCCTCTTTTCCCCCTCATCTTTCTCCTCCCCTTCTCCTTCTTCTTGTTTGAATTTTAGGGTGGGGGACACTAGTTTTTTTTCTATTCATACCACTATCCCCCCAGAATTCCTTATCTTCTATAAAGACTTGCAAGTATGATTTAGAGATATCTAACTAAAACTTAGTGCTTATGTCTTCATATATAAGAATTCTATTGAATAAATTTTTAGGTTAATTCTAAGTTTGCCATTTAGTTATGGTGTTGTCATATAGATTCTTACATTAGTTGTGTTTTTTCTTGAGTATGTTTTTAGGTTCATTGGGAATTTGGGGTTAGTGAGTCAGTCTCTAGCTGCTCACCTATTAAGCCTGTGTAAGGTGCATTTGTTCTTTTACTCAGGTGTTCATTTCCAGAACTCATCATGGACACTGCTACAAGTAAAGGAGGATTTTCCTTTCATTAAGTCTGCTAGGAGACAGGTGTGATTTTAGTCTTTTGAATTTTGACATGCGCTGAAACTGTCAAATAACAAGTTAAATAACAAGTGAGAAAATGTTATTCTCCCTACCCCCCAAGAAAGATGGTTGTCTGAAATAAAAGCAAAATATTATTATCCTCACAAAATAAAACTCAAGGACCAAAAATAAGCATACAGCTTATAAGTCTTTTGTAATTACGAACTTTATGGTGGAGATATGGCAGTTACAGTCTGATTTGCATTGCAAAGGTGGCCTTCTGTCAAGAGTGCTTGGGCTTGCACTACAGGGACAAACTTTGTCTGGGATTGAGGATACTACATAGAATCTCAAATCTGTGATTGTAAGTAAGGGGTATTCTCTTGGAGTACTTATCTTTCTCTAATATCTCCACTTTTGGTCATATTTAGTGCATTCATTACTATATATAATATATGTTATATATCATATGCATATAATATTATATATATTATATGTATGTAATATGGTACAATGCTCTCTGGTGATGCTTGCTGAGCAGAAGCTGAGAGCCTGGCAAATGCAGGGATAAGCAATCCATACTCCACATATTTGATATATGTATATATAATATAGGATATATTCTTTAAAGATGGCCTTTCCTCCTACATTCTGAGTAAGTAAGCATTCTGTTCTCACTCCAGCCTCGTAGTGCCTAAAAATTAATAGATTGTGATTCTGTAGTGAGTGAATTCCAAAGAAAAGTTAAATACAACATTTAAAGGCTATTTTGCATTATGCTAATTTTACTTTAGAAATTTAAGTTCAAAAAATTCAAAATATTAAAATAACATATCTATTATATACCTTATTCATGAAGACATATCTTGTCCTAATGTTAAAAATTAGTAAATGCATTTTCTAAAGCTGCATAATGCTATTCCTAGATTTATATGGCCACATTTCTCTTGAGTTATGATGTATTATGTCCTGATAAAGCCACTATCAGGGTAGGGAAATGGTTCAGTGAGTAAAGTGCTTGCCACACAAAGGAGAGGCTTGCTTTGGGTGATGGAATCCATCCATTCCTGACACTGTCAATGAAGCCAAGAACCCAAAGTCAGCTAGGTAATAGGCCCTAGGAGAAAACCTACCACTGTCATTCTCATAGATGGACATAGCAATAATGTGATTTCTAATGACATATTGCTATACTCACAGAGAATATATCTCATCAGAGAAGTTTCTTCTGAGTGTTGATGGCAATTGTCACAAATGACCAATGGACAAAAAGTAAGAGAGACTTTGGACTGCTCATCCCTATAATGTCTTTATTATACCCCACCCTTAAAGGCTCAGGGATCTATGGGGAAGGTGCGTGGAAAGACTTTAATCCAGGAGTTGAAGATGAGTTCAAGGAAACAATGTTTAGCAAGCACATCAGGGCAACAACAGGGCTGATGTCCATACGAGCTCCCAGAGGCTGCGATAGTATGTATAAGACCTACTGGAGCTCAAGGCTAACAAATGTCAGCCTAATGGAGGACAGGTGGACAAGAAGTATCACTCTTGGCCAAGTTTCTGTTGGCATTTGATTACAACTAGGTGAGGGAAACTTTTCTCTTTTTTCCTTCCCAAAAGAATGATGCTTTGTATGTTGGTCATTTCAGGGCAGACCCCATTCCTAGAAATAGTCAAACAACACAAACTGAATGGGATAAGAGGGAGGAAAGGAGGGAGGGAGGGAGGGAGGGAGGGAGAAGAGAAGGAGAGGGAGAAGGAAATGGAGGCGAGACAGAGACAAAGAGACAGAAAGACACACACACAGACACAAACACACACACAGAGGGAGAGGGAGAGAGACAGAGACAGAGAGACAGAGGAGAGACAGAGAGAGAGGCCATGAAGTGTAGTGGGTGGGTAGGAAGAGGAGGGGCATAAATATGGCCAAGATATATTCTACTAAATTATAAATTAAAAAAAAATAAATAAAAACATTATTTTAGAAAGTTTGTGAGTCAGTCAAGTCAGGGCCTGTTTGTATTAACATTGTCCAGAAATAGATTGTCCTTTATTCTTGGCTAATTAGAAATTATTAGTAATTGCTACACCGTTATAAAATGGATATCTTTCACAATCACTGTAAAATTTTACTCTTTTGATAGATGATATACATGTCTACTTTGAGAGAAACAGTTTTAACATCGTCATTGAAGGTTAAAACTAAATTGCCTGTCTGATTTTGCAAATGAATAGACATTGTTTGTCTTACTGATATTTTTGTGTTGACTGTGTAATAATAACCTGTGAGCTCACATGACTTTAACATACACTAACATTCAGGGGTTGGAGTGTTGAAGAAGGAGAGCGGTGAGGCGGGGTAACTGATCTGGTAAAGAATATCAAATGTATACATCTCTAAAATAGGTTATTTCAATTTAACTCATTTCTTGAATACTGGTAAAGTTGTATCTCTTCTGCATACTATAATGCTGATTTCTTTTTTCTTTGAATTATGTATTTGTGCCTTATTTGTTGAATGCTAACACTCATTACAAGTAGAGAGATGTTTGGCAAGCCAGTTAAGCACCCATCGTTTAATCTGTGGTAGAGCCCATGGTCAGGGCTACTTGAATCTCATAAAGAGGTCTGTGATGGAAAAAGCAATTCCACTAATGGATTAGACATTAGAAAACTCTGGATCAAAGGGTTCTTTCATCATTAAAGTGCCATGGGATGAGTGCTGTGGTTTCTTGTGGCAGGTGCCCAGGTTAATTTCTCAAGGATTTACATTTGGGGAAAGACTGGCAAGTTAGTAGCTATTTGAAGCTGAATTTCTCCCTAAGTCACTTGAAGGAAAGAACACACACCTGGCCGGTAAGGCCAGAACTTGAATTTGAAGAATAGTTTGGTGAGGTTTTATGCAAGCCTGAGCTAAGTCAATGCCTATCTAGCTGATCACCAGCGATAGCGGTCGGCAGAGGATTGCCTGGGGTACAGAGTGAGTGGACACATACACACACACACACACACACAGAGAGAGAGAGAGAGAGAGAGAGAGAGAGAGAGAGAGAGAAGGGGGCAATAAATCCGTACCAGATACATAGTCAGAGCACTGACCTACATATAGGCATGTAGAAAACTGGTGGACCATCTTCTATCCTAAGCACTATTAATTCTTCAAGATATGAGAATAAAAACCTATCTCTGTCCGATGGACAACATATTTAGGGGTCATTTCAGAAATCTCCTTTCAAGTTTCTGAGAATAGCAATAGAGAAAGAACAAAAAGAGACACCAAGACTTTCTTAGGGAAAATCAAGTGAAGAGATCTAGAGACAGGGAAATGCATCTACTTTCATAATTACTGTCTCTGGCAGAAGGAGTTGGAAACACCTCCCAACTGCATCCTCACTGGGAACCACTAATGGGAATAATTCCCCTGGAAACTGCACTTACCCCAGCAACCGGGCAAAGCAGCCTTTCATCACCACAGCTGCCCATTTGTGATAATGGCAACCCAAGGAGAGTGGCTGCATTTGGTAAACAAAAAGACAGGATGGTCCATGAAATTTGAATCTCAGATAAACACTGAATAATATTTTAGGGATAAATATGCATGGCCCATGCAAATGCTGAGGTTATCCCTGTATCATTTAAAGGACATATTTGCATGGGCATACTCATTTCAAAGTTTAACCATTGTTTATCAGCATCTGAAATTCTAATTTATTGTGTGTCTTGTGTTTTTCTGGCAATCTTTAGCCCAGTACTCTTCTTCCAGACTTCCCTTTAGAAAGAAAGAAAGAAAGAAAGAAAGAAAGAGAGAGAGAGAGAGAGAGAGAGAGAGAGAGAAAGAAAGAACGAACCGTTATCTAATGAAAATACACTAACTACATATGACATCTAGGTTTTTATAACAGACAATATTATTTTATCAATAAATGTTGAATGGGATATTCTAAAAAATTATGCATGTGCTTAATATTGTCATTGGAAAAATGGTTTGAAACAAATGCATATCTTTTGACAATCCAGGATTTGCAGACGCACACAAAGAAAACTGCAATCTCTTCTATTCATCGTCCTCCCACTCTGTGGCCTCAAAGTGATCAATATTCACAGTTGATATAGGTACATGTGTCTTTGCTATGATCACTCACTTAAGTCATTATGCATACTTCCCTTTTTAATTTTTATGAAGTTGTTTCTTTGACAGTTTAATGCGTGAATATAATACATTCTGGTTGCTCTCCCTATACCCTAACCTCTCTCTCACCCCTTTTAATCCCCATTTTCCCCTACCTATTCCTCCCCCAGTTGACAATTTTTTGGTTTATTGGATGAGTGCCTTATTTTAACCACTCCATGTACTATTGGAGTGGAGCTATCCACTGGAGCTTGTTGAGGTCAGCAGTGGATACATAACTGAAGGAGACAGTCCCTCCTTTCCCTGAGTCTGTGCAAGATAGTTCAGCAGGAAGCAGTAGGGTCCTCTGTTCCTTCTCATCCTTGTATGGCTGTTGATGGGCTCATTCTTGTACAGATTCAGTAAAGTCACCCACAGGCAATGAGAATTTGTGAGAATTTTATGGCTTTTCTCCCCCATCTTTTGGCTCCTATAACAAGCTTAATTATATTGTTGAGATAAATTGTTACACTATTAAAACACATTGTGTTTCTATCCCCTGTGGAGGTTTATAATCCTTCGGCTCCTACAATACAGCTGTCACCAGTTACATGTGGTTTCTGAGCACTCAACATCTGTCTTGCCTGATCAGAGATATGCCATTGCATGCGTCCACACTTGGATATGAAGGTTTAGTTGCAAAACAAAGAATTTTCAATCTCCCCTAACAATTTCATACCACCCATTGAAAATATACTGGTTGGGATATGTCAGCTACAATGCATTGTTAGAACTAATGTTGTCAGATTTATTTTTACATTTTCAAAAAATGGAACTACTAGAAAATTAGAAATTGCATATGTGATTTTCATTCTCTTTGGATCTGTAGCATGGCCAAGCCCCCAAAGTCAGAAATGACCTGACTATATCCTAGGGTCTGAAGGAGATATTTTTCAGGGATTCTCACTTTATTTATATTCTCGTAACAGTCCCACTCTGTACTTAAGGTGTGCACGTGGAACCCAATGTGTGTGATGCAGGGCAAGTGAGCATGCTTTTACTGGGAGAGCTTTAAAAACCTTTCTAATTGTAACTCCTTCCATAGGTGTTTTGTTCCCAATTCTAAGAAGGGGCAAAGTGTCCACATTTTGGTCTTCGTTCTTCTTCAGTTTCATGTGTTTTGCAAATTGTATCTTATATCTTGGGTATTCTAAGTTTCTGGGCTAATATCCACTTATCAGTGAGTACATATCATTTGAGTTCTTTTGTGATTGTGTTACCTCACTCAGGATGATGCCCTCCAGGTCCAACCATTTGCCTAGGAATTTCATAAATTCGTTCTCTTTTTAATAGCTGAGTAGTACTCCATTGTGTAAATGTACCACATTTTTTGTATCCATTCCTCTGTTGAGAGGCATCTGGGTTCTTTCCAGCTTCTGGCTATTATAAATAAGGCTGCTATGAACATAGTGGAACACAAAGTTTGGAACTGAGACAAAAGGATGGACCATCTAGAGACTGCCATATCCAGGGAACCATCCCATAATCAGCTTCCAAACACTGACACCATTGCATACACTAGCAAGATTTTGCTGAAAGGACCCAGATATAGCTGTCTCTTGTGAGACAATGCCGGGGCCTAGCAAACACATAAGTGGATGCTCACAGTCAGCTATTGGATGGATCACAGGGCCCCCAATGGAGGAGCTAGAGAAAGTACCCAAGGAGCTAAAGGGATCTGCAACCCTATAGGTAGAACAACATTATGAACTAACCAGTACCCCTGAGCTCTTGACTCTAGCTGCACATGTATCAAAAGATGGCCTAGTCGGCCATCACTGGAAAGAGAGGCCCATTGAACATGCAAACTTTATATGCCCCAGTAATGGGAACGCCAGGGCCAAAAAGTGGGAGTGGGTGGGTAGGGGAGTTGGGGGGAGGGTATGGGGGACTTTTGGTATAGCATTGGAAATGTAAATGAGGAAAATACCTAATAAAAACAACAACAACAAAAAACCTTTGTAATTACTTCTTTCTCTCCCAAGACTTGTTCAGCAACTTTCCAAGCTGAGGAAAAGAAGCTGCTAAGAGTTACTTCCCTCATTCCTGCATCTTAGAGTTTGATGTCTGCTGCAACTTGGGCATGCATGGGTACCACTAAACCTCCTGTTGATATTTGGCTCCCAAAGTGACATCATTAAAATGCGAATGTAAGGTAAGAGGGATTGTCATAATGGGTTCTTGCTGTGGTTAAACTGGAGAGATAAAGGATTACAAAGCATGGCTACCTTGTGCTTTGACCCATTCCTCCACCCACTCCCCCCTCCTCCCCATCAGATGCTGTTGCCTTGTTCTTGGGCTCAGCCTCCAGGACCATGAGTCAAAATACACTTTACTTCTTATAAAGTACTCCATGTCAGGTATTCTGATGCAACAACAGAAAATACCCTAAGTTAAGACCATGTCCTTGTTCCTGAGATGCCTTGAGCATTCTCTCTGTTAAGATCAGAGAGCTTCTGACCTCCCTTACATGTCTTTAAGTTCAACTCCACCCACATGGCAATTTAAAGCTCTTCCAATACCACCACTACCTCCTCCTCCTCCTCCTCCTCCTCCTCTCCCCTTCTCTCCTCTTCCCTCCCTCTCTCTCCTCCTCCTCTCCCTTCTCTCTCCTCCTCATTTTTCTCCTTGAGATGTGAGAAAATGTTGACTCCAGAGGTTCTGCCCAAGAGATAATTTCTCTCCAGCTGATTCTCATCCAACAGAACCCAATATGGTCTCAGCATTGATTACTGGTTTGGAAAATGGATTGAGGGGGATTTGTTATGACTGCAACACTTCCTTTAAAAGAACATCTACTCAAACATTTGTTTCAAAGGTAAGACATTGAGTGTATAATAAGAAGACATTGGTGGCAGCCGTGAGAGTTATGGAATGGAAGCAAAAATGATCATATAAGACATAGAGAAAGATAATAGGGTACAGCTCTTTGAAGGGATTTGTTCCCTATCTGCCAGACTCAAGTCCTGAGAAATACACACATACACACATACACACACAACACACACCTTTTCCACTTTGCTATGGACCTTTGTTTGAGTAATTCATTTACTCAATTCTATATTTTTTTTAATTTTTTAAATTAATTTTTTAATTAGGTATTTTCTTCATTTACATTTCAAATGCTATCCCAAAAGTCCCCCAGACACCCCCCCCCCACTCCCCTACCCACTCACTCCCACTTCTTGGCCCTGGCATTCCCCCATACTGAGGCATATAAAGTTTGCAATTCTATATTTTTTAATTGGATGTTTTCTTTATTTACATTTCAAATGTTATTCCTTTTCCTGGATTTCCCCCCAGAAACTCCTTATCCCATCCTCCTCCCCATGCTTCTATGAGAGTGTTGCCCCACCCACCCACCCTAGCATTCCCCTATACTGGGCATCGAGCCTTCACAGGACCAAGGGCCTTGCCTCCCATTGAGGCCTAACAAGGCCATCCTCTGCTACATATGCAGTTGGAGCCATAGGTCCCTCCATGTGTACTCTTTGGTTGGTGGATTAGCCCCTGGGAGCTCTGGGGGGGTCTCATTGGTTGATATTGTTCTTCTTCCTATGGGGTTAGAAACCCCTTTAGCTCCTTCAGTCCTTCCTCTAACTCCTCCATTGGGAACCCCATGCTTGGTCCAACGGTTGGCTGCGAGCATCTGCCTCTGTATTTGTCAGGCTCTGGCAAAGCCTCTCAGGAGACAGCTATATCAAGCTCCTGTCAGTATGCATTTCTTGGCATCCACAATAGTGTCTGGGTTTGGTAACTGTATATAGGATGATGAATCCTGAGGTGGGACAGTCTCAGTATGGCTTTTCCTTCAGTCTTTGCTTCACACTTTGTCTCCATATTTGCTCCTGTGAGTATTTTTCACCCTTCTAAGAAGGACCAAAACATCCACACTTTGGTCTTCTTTCTTCTCTGGTCTCATGTGGTCTGTGAATTGTATCTTGGATATTCCGAGCTTTGGGGCTAATATCCACTTATCGGTGAGTGCATACCATGTATGTTCTTTTGTGATTGGGTTACCTCACTCAGGATGATATTTTCTGGTTCCATCCATTTGCTTAAGAATTTCATGAAGTCATTGTTTTTAATAGCTGAGTAGTACTCCATTGTGTAAATATACCACATTTTCTGTATCCATTCCTCTGTTGAAGGACATCAGGGTTTTCCAGATTCTGGCCATTATAAATAAGGCTGCTATGAACATAGTGGAGCAAGTGTCCTTGTTATATGTTGGGTCATCTTTTGGGCATATGCCTAGGAGTTGTATAGATGGGTTCTCTATGTCCAATTTTCTAAGGAACTGTCAAACTGATTTCCAGAGTAGTTGTACCAGCTTGCAAGCCCACCAACAGTGGAAGAGTGTTCCTATTTGTCCACATTCTCACCGGCATCTGCTGTCACCTGAGTTTTTGATCTTAGCCATTCTGACTGGTGTGAGGTAGAATCTCAGGGTTGTTTTGATTTGCATTTCCCCAATGACTAAGGATGTTGAACATTTCTTTAGGTGCCTCTCTACCATTTGATATTTTTCTTTGTTTAGTGCTGTACTCCATTTTTAGTAGGATTATTTGATTCTCGGGAGTCTAACTTCTTGAGTTCTTTGTGTATATTGGATATTAGCCCTCTATCAGATGTAGGATTGGAAAGAATCTTTTCTCAATCTTTGGTTGCCATTTTGTCCAATTGACAGTTTCCTTTGCCTTACAGAAGCTTTGCAATTTTATGAGGTCCCATTTGTCTATTGTTGATCTTATAGCTTAAGCCATTGTTGTTTTAATCAGGAAATTTTCCCCTGTGCCCATGTGTTCAAGGATCTTCCCCACTTTCTCCTCTATACATTTCAGTGTCTCTGGTTTTATGTGGAGTTCCTTGATTCGCTTGGACTTGAGCTTTGTACAAGGAGATAAGAATGGATCAATTTGCATTCTTCTACACACTGACCTCCAGTTGAACCAGCACAATTTGTTGAAAATGCTGTCTTTTTTTTCCCAGTATATGGTTTAGGTGCCTTTGTCAAAGATCAAGTGACCATAGGTATGTGGATTCATTTCTGGGTCTTCAATTCTATTCCATTGATCTACCTGTCTGTCGCTATACCAGTATCATGCAGTTTTTAATCACAATTGCTCTGTAGTACAGCTTGATGTCCGGGATGATGATTCCACCAGAGGTTCTTTTATTGTTGAGAATAGTTTTTGCTATCCTGGATTTTTTGTTATTCCAAATGAATTTGCAAATTGCTCTTTCTAACTCTGTGAAGAATTGAGTTCGAATTTTGATGGGGATTGCACTGACTCTGTAGATTGCTTTCAACAAGATGGCCATTTTGACTATATTAATCCTGCCAAACCATAAGCACGGAAGATCTTTCCATCTTCTGACGTCTTCTTAGATTTCTTTCTTCAGAGATTTGAAGTTCTTGCCATACAGATCTTTTACTTGTTTGGTTAAATTCACACCAAGGTATTTTATATATATTTTTGTGACTATTGTGAAGGGTGTCATTTCCCTAATTTCTTTCTTAGCCTGTTTATCCTTTGAGTATAGGAAGGCTATGAATTTGTTTGAGTTAATTTTATATCTAGCCACTTTGCTGAAGTTGTTTATAAGCTGTAGGAATTCTTTGGTGGAATTTTTGGGGTCACTTAAGTATACTATCATATCATTTGCAAATAGTTATATTTTGACTTTTTCCTTTCCAATTTGTATTCCCTTGACCTCCTGTTGTTGTCTAATTGCTCTGGCTAGGACTTTGAGTACTAAATTGAATAGGTAGGGAGAGAGTGAGCAACCTTGTCTAGTCCCTGATTTCAGTGGGATTGCTTCAAGTTTCTCTCCATTTAGTTTGATGTTTGATTTAGTTTGATGTTGGTTACTGGTTTGCTGTATATTGTTCTTACTATGTTTAGGTATGGGCCTTGAATTCCTAATCATTCCAAGACTTTTACCATGAAACTGTGTTGAATTTTGTCGTATGCTTTCTCAGTATCTAATGAGATGATCATGTGTTATTTTCTTAGGGTTTGTTTATATGGTCGATTATACTGATGGGTTTCTGTTTATTGAGCCATCCCTGCATCTCTGGGATGAAGCCTGCTTGATCATGATGGATGATTTAGATGTGTATTTGGATTTGGTTTGCTAGAATTTTATTGAGTATTTTTTATCAATATTCATAAGGGAAACTGGTCTGAAGTTCCCTTTCTCTGTTGAGTCTTTCTGTGTTTTAGGTATAAGTGTAATGGTGACTTCGTAGAACAAATTGGGTAGTGTTCCTTCTGTTTCTATTTTGTGGAATTGTTTGAAGAGTATTGGTATTAGATCTTCTTTGAAGGTCTGATAGAATTCTGACCTAAAGCCATCTGTTCCTTGGCTTTTTTGATTGGGAGACTTTTAATGACTGCTGCTATTTCTTTAGGGGTTATGGGACTGTTTAGATCTTTAATCTGCTCCTAATTTAACTTTGGTATCTGGTATCTGGTATCTGCCTAGAAAATTGTCCATTTCATCCTGATTTTCCAGATTTGTGGAGTATAGGCTTTTGTAGTAGGATCTGATGATTTTTTTAATTTCCTCAGTTTTTGTTCTTATGTCTCCCTTTTCTCTTCTGATTTTATTAATTTGGATACTGTGTCTCTGCCCTCTGGTTAGTCTAGCTAAGGTTTTATCTATCTTGTTGATTTTCTCAAAGAACCACCTCCTGTTTTTGTTGACTCTTTGTATAGTTCTTTTTGTTTCTTCTTGGTTGATTTCATCCCTGAGTTTGACTATTTCCTGCCATCTACTCCTCTTGAGTATATTTGCTTCTTTTGGTTCTAGATCTTTCAAGTGCACTGTCAAGCTGCTCTCTCCAGTTTCTTTTTGGCAGCACTCAGAGCTATGAGTTTTCCTCTTAGCACTGCTTTCATTGTATCCCATAAGTTTTGGTATGCTGTGCCTTCATTCTCATTAAACTCTAAAAAGTCTTTAATCTCTCTCTCTCTCTCTCTCTCTCTCTCTCTCTCTCTCTCTCTCTCTCTCTCTCTCTCTCTCTCTCCCTTGACCAAGTTATCATTGAGTAGAACATTGTTCAGCTTTCATGTGGGCTTTCCATTGTTTTTGTTGTTATTGAAGACCAGCCTTAGTCCATGGTGATCTAATAGGAAGCATGGGATTATTTTAATCTTCTTGTATCTGTTGAGGCCTGTTTAGTGACCAATTATATGGTCAATTTTGAGTCCTGTTCTTACATGCCACAAAACACTTACTGAACTGACACCTTGTTCTTCAGATGGCCCTAAAGCAGTGATTTCAACCTTCCTAATGCTGTGGCCCTTTAAAACAGTTCATGTTGTAGTGACCTCTAACCATGAAATTATTTTGTTGCTACTTCAAAACTGTTATTTTGCTAGTGTTATGAATCATAATTTAAGTTCTTGACATTCCAGATATCTGATATTCAGGGATCATGGCCCACAGGATGACAATCACTGTACTAAAGCATAAGGATAATCAAGTTTAGTTACTACACTCTGGGAATCTGGATTGGGTATTTTAGGTTAACCCTTATAAGTTGGTATCAGATCATGTTTGGCTTCCAGGCTGGCTGTTTTTATATGGTTTGTCATCATTTTTCATGCATACAAACATATTTTGAGATCCACAGCAATATAGTTGTGAAGTGTACCATCCTAGAACTAGACATTACTTTTGAGTATTGACCATTTTTGAGTCAGGGTTTCACTATTGGTGGGGCTGATACTGGACTCGTGAATTCCAGTGGTCCTCCTGCCTCAGCCTCCCCAGGCTGTTTGCTTTTGAAAGCCTAAGTGGATTTTAACTTAATTCTCTGAACGCCATTCCACTCATATGAAAATGAAGGTAATTCATAAGTCGTGGAGTCACAAGGATCAAAAGTTTAATCTTCATCTAGAACTTCCCTACATTGCCCAGAATACTAAGTGTGCGATTTTGTTTTGAGTTATCATCCTTATTTCGAGAAGAGTCTATGAACATATATCCCCATTTGCAAATAACAAAACTAAATCTGTCAAACAAGAAGAAAAAGTAAACCTCGATTAATTTTAAAGCATGGTTGGGAAGTTTGGTGTCTCTCTGTTTCAGAAAGAAAAGCCAAATGGCAGGGAGAAGGAGCTTAATTCAAGAGCAGGGCGGGTGGAGACAGGTGGTCCCCATGGCTCTCTTCACACTGAGGCAGGGTTTTAGAGTCTAGAGACTGCTCGTCTGAGTTTCCTTGTGAAGAATCTGTGTTGAGTTTCCTGTTTATACAGGGAGAGCCTGGAGGGCAGAGCACTGTTTCAGGGACTGATGCCTAGATTTATGGTCTAGCAGCTGAACAGCACTGGCTCTCTGTTGGGACACACCTTGGATTTCACCCAGCCCACTGGAATCTGGATCCAGAAGTCGAAGAAACCAATAGTAGTATTAGCAATCTCCTGGCAGGAAAATTGCACTGGTTCCTGACTGTGCCAAGGTAACTCAGCTTCCTGGGTTCTGCTTGCAGAGAAGTACCTTGACTTTGAACTATAACCTGTCTCTGCCACGGGCCATGTCAGCCATACCTCCAACTCAAGGGCCTGTTTTACAAGATAAAGAATAAAGCTGTAGAAGATATTGAACTGGATTGTCTGGTTAACCCAGAAAATTGGACTTAGAGGTGCTAAAAAGAAGTACAAGGTCAAAGTCAGAGTGTAGCTTACAGAAAGTGGTAGAATCAACTCGCACCTTTAGTGATGAGTATTTGTGTGGGGCAAGGCCTGCCTTTGCCTCTCTGGACTTCAGTTTCACTAACTGAGAAACTTTGCAGAAAGTCTGCCTTCTGGGTGTCTGGAGGTTGAAAGGCAACTGAATGTGTTTAGTGCTCCTGACTCTATTTTCCTGTTCTCTCTATGCAGAAGAATATTCTTGCAAAAGCTATCAGTTGGGCACATGTAGTTGTCCAGCTAGTGAAAGCCAGTCCCCTTCTCTAACTCCCCCTCCCCCATACTCACCCTTGGTCCTGTCTTCTTGGCTTTTTCCCAGAAGACCTTGGGCTTCCAGGCTGGCTGCCAAGCCAGGAAGATGCTGTAAGTGGTTTTCAGGGACTCCACCCCCACCACTCTCCTACCTCAGTGTGGAGCCTTATTCCCTGCCCCACCCTAGAAGATAAGGTCTGTGGTGGCCCCAGCCTGCTGTGCCAGCATTTGCAGTAGGATTTCTCTGAAACCATCAGTGATCTGTGTTTATTTGTGGCATGCAGGGGAGCCAAGAGCTAAGAAAAGAACTACATTCCAGAACTCTCCATGATCCCTGTAGATCTGTCAATCAAGCCCTGTACCTGAAAGGAGACCTGGGTTCTCTCTTTGCAGTGCTTCACAAAGGAAACCACCCAGTAGTTACAATGTGATAATTCAGTCTAGTTTTGAACCATTATCAAAGATGAGAAGTTTTTGAAGAAAATAAATTAGAATAATTATAAATTTTTTATTTTACAGTTCCATATTTCAAGTTTTTTATTGCAACCTTTTATATACATGCGTATAAAGCAGCATAGATGGTGAGAAAGATTTGCCCTTGGCCCTGGGCTCCTGCTCTGCATAGCTTTGCCTGCAGCATCTTGGAGCACAAGAACTAATATCAATCTTCAGTAGCCTTTTTGGTGTGTTTATTACAAGTGGGAACAAGCTGGAGCCAGCTCACACCAGCTCAGAAGAACCCACTTTTCACAACAACCCCTGCACGCGCCACATTCAGCGACTTCCTTTCCCACCTGAAATCAAGGCCATGGGGCTTTTCGACCACAGAACTCGGTGCTCAGTAGCTGGTGAGTAAAAGAAGCAGGGTTTTTCTACTTCTCTTGGAGAGTTTTTAAATACCCACAATCCACTGCTCATAGTCTGCCTTATATACGAGAATGAGACTAAGTGTTTTTCTGAGCAGCTCCGTTTAATCAAACAAGAAAACCCCATTCACACTGCACTCTTCATTTTGGAAACCCTCTAGTATGCGACAACTGCCTTCCATCTCCTCTCTCCTTTTTGTTAGCTGACTGTTCTCTGTAAGTGTCTTTAAGGTATTTCCCCAGAAGGACAGACATCCAGGCGGCTGATGGGCAAACCCTAACACTTCCTGGAAAGAAACCCGTGGTCTGGTCTGTGTGGTCAGTGAGACCTTCAACAGCCTCTCTGTCCCACTTAGACAGCAGACGTCTCCTGACTGTCCCTGTCAGCTAGCTTCCTTTAACCTGCAACTTTCTCCATGTTTCATATTTGCAGATGACTGCAGACAGCCTTTGGGACAGACAAAATACCCATAATTTTAAAGCAGCAAGGGCAAAGGACAAAGCAAGGGCCCTTCTCTTCCCTGATTACAGCCTCTCTTCTTTTCTTTGGGTACAGTGGATTAAATGATGCCCAAGCCCCTTCTGTCTTAAATGACTGGCTGGGCTTTTTCCTACAGCATGCTTTCCCCCAGCCTAGCCACACAGCAGATTCCATTTTCAGCTGAAGAAGAGGGGGGAAGGGTGAATACTAAAGGAATCTTTCAAAAACCCTCGACCTGACCCCTGTCTGAACAAATAATGAATCTCCAGAAAAAGCAGTGCGCTGATGGGTCCAGGCTGTGCCTGTGGATTTATGAGGTGACATCAGTTTGAAGACGAGGTGCAGGGTCTGAGCTTCGGGTGACACACTCCTGGATTGTTTTAACGGGCCAGCTCTTGAAGGACACCAAATCCCTCCCCCAGCTGAGTGTTATTAAAGTGGCAGAGATGGAGAGGAGAGCTTTCCCAGATAAATCAGCTTACTTGCTCTGGGCTCCCTTCCCATTACCCCACCTACTGGAAAGCACTCCCTGGGGGAGGAAACGAAGGACTGAGAAATGCTTGCAGGTACATGCTTAATGCCTTAAACTCTTGCTTTGTGTTAACAGCAACTCATGGGCTGAGCTTTAAAGAAATAGATGGATTCTCAATCTGACCAATTTAAATAATCCCTGAGAGAGGACTGAAGGGAGGATTTATGTCCTTGGTAACTAAAAGGCACAGCCAAGTTTAGCCTGGAGGCTGGGTCTCTGTACTCAGCCTCACAGAGCAATTCTTCGAGAAGATCCATATAACACCCCCCCCCCGTGCCCCACCCCACCCCAGAGTAAAGAAGTTACTGGAAGGGGGTGGGGGCGGGGCGGGGCGGGGAGAAGCTGGTGTGAGCAAGAGGAGGGTTGCAAAGCTTTTGTCTTGGAGGCAAGAGTGCTGGAAAAGCAAGGCATAGAAGAAGAAATTGTGTTTCTATTTTACACTTTAACACGGGCAACGTAGGTGTAGGTCTGTGGGCACACAGCCTCCGGGTATGTCACCATCATACCTAAACATGAGTGTCCCTCAGAGAGAGATTCTTAGATTTTAGCATCATATAAACATGCACTTATTAAGGCGTATAAAGGCCCCAGGGGTGACACATGGGAACAAAAGCACAATACACTGTTAGGGACCAGTGTTTAAGAGTGGTGGGGGACAGCTTAGGAGATCTTTCAGAGAAAGTGAGGGAACCTAGTTGCTGAAGAACTCGAAAAGGTAGAAAAATATAGGGCCTATCAGGTAAGCCTGGACCACCTATATGTTTTCTGGGTAAGTCAATCATGTGAAAACCCAAGGAAATGCTCGGACGACCATACTGTGAGACCTCCTGTCTCTATAGCAAACTATTTCCAAATTTCCAGAGGGTGAGAACAGCAAAGTAGTGTTTGCCAACAGCATGAACAAAATAGGCTGTGAGAGAGGATGCACTAGAATCAGGACAGAGCTTTGTGTGCTGAATTATGAATAAGAGCCATTCATTCATTCATTCATTCACTCACATACCTGAAGATTAAAATAGCATTGCTGCAAACTGCATTCGCCGTCTTGCAGAGTGGAGTTCTTGAATGTGTTCATCCTTTCTAATAGAAGCCTTGTCTCCTTGGACCAATAGCTCCTCAGCCCCAGAATTCCATCACACCTTCTAGTCCAGCTCCTGGTACCTCACTTTGTACTCTGCTTCCATGAGATCTTTCAAACATCTTCAATAACGATGAGGTTATGAGGCCACGCTGTGGTTGCTTCCTTGCTGAACTTATTGGCCCAGGTCATCACGGATGTAAGGATGCCATATGTGTGAAGGGGAGTACTTTTCCATTGTGTATCTTTATTCGTCCATCTATTGATCAACACTTAATGGTTTATCCCAGAGATTGTGAATGATTCTGCAATGATAAACTTTTACCAGAGGCGAGGATCATTAAGGCAGGGCCTAACTAGAGCAGAAATGACCCAGGAGAAGTGATATTGAAGAAATCATGAAATCACCTAGGGCTCCAAAGCACAACCTTGGCTCCGTCATCCCCTTCCATTTTAGTTTTTACAGACTTTCTTTGTTACATACCTGTAAGCACGCACTCCTGTAAGCCTAACAAAAGGAGCATCAGCACTGGAGATGTAAAAGCTGAACGCATATAATAAAGAGTGTTTGCAGATGAAGGCGGGATAAGTGGAGGTGGTGGCTATCTGCAAGCCCTGATAAAATTACGTTTTGGCTGAAAGATCTTATAAACCCCGTCTTGAGTCTGAGCAGTGCCATTTCATGCCTCCATGGCAAGCATTCTCTCTCTGAAAAAATCAGTGACCCAAGAAAGCATTTGGTGGTGGGGTCCCTGAGCTAATCTCGGAGATTGAGGCAGAAACACGGCTGCTTTGGATCGGGCTGGGGAGGAGAAGGGAGGCACGACTGTTCTGTTTGGAGAGGCCTGTCATCAGTTGGCGTGGTCTGAGCACTCAAGTCTTCTGTCAATAAGCACTTTATGGGGGAGATAAATGGATTTGGAATTGGGGTGGGAGGAGGGTGTCTGGGAAAGAATACAGACATTATCTGAACCCAAACTGCTTCATTGAAGTGCTCAAGGACACAGACCATGCATTGAGGAGAGACTGGCTGGTTGGAAAGGAGGTTAGACTCTCTGGCCCTTTCAGGGAAAAAAAAAGCTCTAGCATTCTGGTCTAACAGTACTAGGCAATCTTGGAGAGTCAGGCCTCTGTAGCTTGCTTCTCCCTGAGAGGTCACAGGGGCTGTGATGAGTTCTATCACTGTCTTTACAAGAACAGAAATAACTGGTCACCTGAACAGAGAGTGTGAGCATTCATATAAAGGGAATGAGTTGTGGTTTTGCCCTTAGACCCTCTGCTATGTTCTTCTTATTATACTGTGCCCTTCTTCCCACGTAAAGGAAGAAGGTCCCACCAACATTAAGAGGCACTGCTGTGGCATATGATCAGTAAGATCTAGTACATGATAGATGGAGTGTTCAGTCAAAGAAAAGGAGACCAAAGGTCATTCTGGGTGCTAAATCTTGCTGGATGGTAGAATGATGGGATCATAAATGAACTGAGAAGGCAGGACAAAAATTACATTTGTGGGAGGGTGTTACAGGCTTGGTTTGGGCTACATTCCATTTAAGGTCCGTACTAGGATACACTAGTAGAGAGACCAAACACAACTGGCTATCATGTTCAAGGTGGAAAATAAATTCTGGAAATGCATGGGTGCTTGTAGAAGGAGGGTTACTTGCCCACAAGCGCATGTGTGAAGAAGACCAGAGGTCAGCACCCATCAGGGATCTTTCTCTCTTGTTTTCCACGTTATGTTTTGAGACAGGCTCTCTCACTGAAACAGGAACTTACCTTTTCAGCTAGCCTGGCTGCCTAGCCCATGGGATCTGCCTGCCTCCTCTCCACAAGCACTGGTGTTACATGTGTGGATGCCTGGCGTCAAGGTGGATGTTGGAGATCTGAATTCAGATCCTCCTGTTTGTGCGGCAAACATTTTACCCACTGAGTCATCTCCTTATCATCTGCCCTTGACCCTCCTTGAACTGCACTGAATTTCTGCCCTTCGACACCCCTGCTGAATCCTAAACCGAAATCTGTCTAGCACTTCATGGAACAGGTAGACCTGATACCTACAATTTAGAGTCTATTTTCATCCTCTCAACTGGTTATAAACCCTCTGAGGAGCCAGAACAGAGCCCCCAAAAGTTTTTAGGTTCAAATCCTGATTCTACCAGGATTTGAGATCACAGGCAAATCACTCTTCATTCCACATCCCTCCCCTACTTCTGGGTCTAGGAAAATAGAGATTATTAATCAGTTAGTAAATGAGATAATATACATTTAATCTGGTGCCTGAAACATTCAAGCATACAGAAAATTTGAAGAATTGTGGCAGATGCTACTGGAAGTCCACCCACATCTCCATCCTCAAAGTTGTTTATGATACATTTGTAACTCTCTACATAGCCACTAGAATATGCTGAGTTCTCATATAAGGAAGACCAGACAGGCTTGAGACATAATCTCCCAAGAAGCCACCGTCAGCCAATGACAGATGGACAGTTAATGGGCAGATACCCTTTTGTCTACAATAACTCTGAAACACATTCCATATACTGGCAGTGTATACTCTTGTTGTCTCCTGGAATCCTCCAGCAACTCAAACGCCAGCTGCCCCCCAGTAATGGGCATATTGGGCCCCGTCTGTCAGCTTGCCTTTGCTGACCTCTCACTTCCCTCAATGTGTTTCCAGAAACCAGTTACCAAAGACACTGCTTGTACTTGTCTGGGAGACAAGATGAATCTAAACCTGTGACAGAGCTTGTTGTAAGCAGTGGCTTCTTTCCCTGAAATCCATCAGTGTGCTTTGTTTCCACAGTCTTCTAGTGGTCAGTGTACACCCTGAAAATGCTTCAAAGTCCACAGAAAAACTAAAACCAGAACTCAAATGCCAACAGGGCCCATGCAGAGAAATTACTTAGTCTGCCCTGGGAAATGAAGAAAGAGTTCAGAGAGTCACTCAATGAACATAAAAATAGAGCAAAGACTATTGTTGGTTTGTCACTAGACACACAATTCCCCTTGGGGACAGATCTACTTCCTACACCTGAAGCCACTTCAGATTCACTCCCAGGACCTCTGAAGACTCCACACCTACCTGCAGTTGCCTTCCTGGAGACATTTGCCATTACCTCATCACTATCCCCTCCGGTCAATGTTCTTGTGTAACCCGCTTCTATTATCCAAATATGGAAAATATTTTACAGAGATTACATTTTGGGCGTACCACTTCCTGAAGACCTCAAGGTTCTCACCTTAATCGTATTAGCACATTCTTCAGATCACCCAGTGGGGTGGGGGTGGGGGCACTTGCTGGACGCCTGATGCGGTCATGGGGTGTTGCTTCTTATAACAGCCAGTCAGGGAAATCTTCCTTCTCATACTCCTGCCCTGACCTCTTGCTGAACTCAGCCTCTGGGATCTTGAGGCTTGCCTTAAGAGGAAGATAAATTCTAGAGTCAGTGAGCTGTGAACTAGTGTGCGCTGGAGCTGTAGGATCAGCAGCAGGCGATGGTGCTGCTGCTGGGTAACACAAACCTCACGCTCATGCACTGGAGAACAGCTGCTGTCGTTGGTGTTCACAGTACTGCCAGGCCAGGATATGGCCTTTCTTGAGAGAGTTTCTCAAAGTTTGACCTATGGACCTCCCTATATTAAATCAATAAATCTCTCTCTCTCTCTCTCTCTCTCTCTCTCTCTCTCTCTCTCTCTCTCTCTCTCTCTCTGAAAGTTCATATGTATACACGTCTACATGTGCATGTGGAAGCCAGAGGACAACCTCAGGTATCCTTCCTTACACTCTCTATCCATCTTTTTCTTTTTTCCAGTTCTTCACTGGCCTGGAACTTGCCTATGGATAGTCTTGTCTTTGCTTCCTGAATGCTGAGATTGCAAATACACATCACAATCCTCAGCTTGCTCTATCTATCTATCTATCTATCTATCTATCTATCTATCTATCTATCTATCATTTATCTAATCTATCTATCTATTGATTGATTGTAGGTTCTGAGGATTGAACTCAGGTCTCCATGATTCAAAGTCAAGCATTGTATCAACTAAACCAGCTTCCCCAACCCCTAAAAGGTCTCCAGATACTGTTTGAAATGTAGACTTCTAGCCCAGTTCAGTCACATGGAGAACTTACTCTGAAGGTATCTCAGTCTGTACTTTAATGAGCTTTCTGGATGACAAAGTGACAAACTGATTAACTTATCACATTGGTGGCAGCGAGTTTAGGGACAGTAGTGTCCCTGTGACAGTGGATTACCCTGTAGATGCCCCTTATGCACTGCAAACTTTATAGCATTCTCAACAGTATGGCATCTTGACATAGACAATTTTTGCTTGCAAAAGTCTCTGAGCTTTTGAGGTAACTTGACACTGGGTGGGAAGTTTCTAAAAACATGGTCTTAGCAAGCATCTTCTGCGGGCTTAGCACTTTTTCTTGTTTGATTTTTTTTGAAACTCATGCAAATTCAACTTGGTCCTTCTTTAATACTACACAATTTAATTCTGTGTCGACACCATCTTACCCTGGATTTACACAGTAATCTGTTCCCAATGCCTCCACATGCTGCTCCCAGAAGGCAAACATTACAGGGTGATCATTATATACTCTTGAATTGATTTGTATCCTTGCAAAGTAAATAGCATGTTACCCTGTGTATTTTAATTTCAGCAAATTGTATTTGTCTATAGAGCTCATCCAATACTTATTCAGCTGTTGAGTGTTGCATTCAATGCTGTGTGGTCCTTTATTTTGTTGGTCTTTGTGGTAGGCAGCTCAAAAATGGCTCCCAGCAGTGGCAGCCTCTTAGTCTTCATGTGTTTGTGCAGTCACTCGGCACTGATGATGGGTTAGACCTAGTAACTTGTTCCTGATGGAAAAGCGTGCAGCCAAAGTGATAAGTTTCTGATGAGGCCATAAAACCATAGCGTTCTCTTTTGCTCTTTCATTTGCTGACTTTCATGGAGACCAGCTGAATATTTGCAAGTTACCTTGTGGAAAAAGTAATATCAAGGGCCAGAGAAAGCCTTCCAGGAAATATCTAGCAAGAAACTGAGGTCTTCTGCCTGATATCAGAAAGAAACTGAATCACGCCAACAGCCTTGTGGCTGCACTGGGAAGCAAATCTCTACTAACCCAGTTGAGATTTGAGATGAGCATTGCTAACACCAAAACCTGATCACACAATTATAGAAGACCTTGACTCAAGGATCCAGCTACATCATACCAGCTCTTGACTCAGGGGTTGCTACAATAAATGATTATTGAATTGAGAGGTGAATTTGACATATGTTGTTGCACAGCCCTAAATAACAAATATGCTTCTAACCATTGCCTAATCTGCAGAGTATACCTCTCCCACATCCTTGCTTACTTCCCACAAAAGGGCAGCTACATATCTTACTCTGACTACTACAGATGTTGTGAACACCTTGAGCGAAGCCCACTTCTGGACCCGTGCAGACAGTTTCCTGGTATGTGTGGGCACATGGGAATGCTGGGAAAACTAAGAAAGCATTAAAGATCCAGAGGCTGAAAAATGTAAGAGGATTGAAACTTTTAAAAGAAGGTGACTTCTCCTGAATCATCATTTTTCTTTAAGGGTGGACAGTCTTTGAAGGAAAAGAAAGACGATTTGATAAATGAATATTTTCAATGATGGATTAAGGAATACTAAAGCTGATCTGTGGGGTAAGTTTAAGGTTTGGTGTCTTGTCTTGGAAAAATACTCAGCTATTTTATTCTTCTTACCAGGCTTCAGGCATGAGCAGCTTGGAGCCTGTGGAGGGAAGGAAGTCTTGTTTGAAGCCAAGTAGACGCACCCATAACTATTAAAGTAATGTTTCTCTGTTTGGATGTAGTAAATGGCCTCAAGTTCCTGTGAACATGTGCAGAGACCCTGCATCTATGGGAAGACCTGTTGTGTTATTTTTTACAGTAGGCCGAGATATATTTGGAAGCCACTGGACTGTGGCTGTTCTACATCAAAAGGCATGTCACAACAGAACAGCACCATGCCCCATTTACAGGAATAGCATGCAAAGCTCTGGATGCTGAGGGCAAATAAAAAGTGTTCTTGTAACATAAACAGCTTCACCTTCCCTCTGAGGACTGAAGGGCCATGAAAGATTTATTTATGTGGGTTTTTGAAACATGAGGACACGTGCAAAAACATGTTAAACACACATTCAAGCACACAGACAGTCAGGGAGACTAGTAAGTATAGAAGAATGATTGTCCTAAGTGAAATTTAAATTCTAGAATCTTCTGGTAGGTAATATTGGAGAAGAAAAAATCAAAGGCACAAAGGACATTAGAAGGTACCTCATTATTTTCTGCTTTGTTCCCTAGTGATTTTTGGAAAGGTAAAATGAAAGTCAAATCAAAACTAAATTCCTCATCTTAAATGTCTTAACATATAGTCTCAGGGTATCACATATATTCATAATTTTGTGTAACTATCATCACCATCCATCTCTATCAGTTTCTTGTAAAACCAAACATTTAAAATCATTAAACACTTAAGCTCCAATTCCCCATCAACTCCAGCCCCTGGCAACCACCTTATAACTTTCTACTCCTATGACTGCTATTATCCTATGTAATGGCTTATCTTGGTTGCCAACCTGAAGCACTGGAAAGAGGAAAACTATCAAAGAATTGTCTCCATCAAGTGAGTATTTATTGACAAGTGTGTGTGTGTGTGTGTGTGTGTGTGTGGTGTAGCATTTTCTTGATTGCTGATTGACATAAGAGGGCCTAGCCCACTATGGGTGAAGCCAGGCATATGAGCTCAGCTGGATGACATAAGTAACTGATGGTGAGCTCAGAAGCAAGACAGTAAGCAGCACACCTCTACGGTCTCTGTTTCATGTTCCTTCTCTGCTTCCCTTGATGACTGAACTGTATAATGGTATAAGCCTTTTCCTCCCCGAGTTGCTTTTGGTCATGGTTTAATCATAACAGACAGCAAACTAAGACACTGTGTGTATCAAATAAATGGAACCTTACAATACCTGTCTTCCTATAGCTGGCTATGTCATGCAACATAATGCCCTCAGGTGACTGACATCAGAATTTCCTCTGTGTGGCTAAATGATACTTCACTGTATGTGTGGTGGCTTGAGTAGGTATGGCCCCCACAAGCTTATGTGTTTCAATGCTTAGCCCATAGGGAGTGGCACTATTAGGAGGTGTGGACATGTTGGAGGAAGCATGCTGCTGGGGGATAGGGGTCAGGCTTTGAGGTCTCCTATGCTCAACCTACACCCAGGATAGAACACAGTCTCCTCTCCTTCTGCTGCCTGCAGACCAAGGTGTAGAGCTCTCAACTCCTCCAGCACCATGTCTGCCTGGATGCTGCTATGCTTCCTGCTGGGATGATGATGGTTTTATGCCTAAAACCATAATCCAGCCCCAGTGAAATGCTTTCCTTTATATGAGTGTGCCATGGTCATGGTGACTCTCCACGGCAATGAAACCCTAATAAGACAGTATGCATATACTACATTGTGTTTATCTATCTGTTTGTGGATGAATGCCTGCCTTGATCTTATGAGCTATGCTGCGATGAA
Source organism: Mus caroli (assembly GCF_978045245.1). Lineage (NCBI taxonomy): Eukaryota > Metazoa > Chordata > Mammalia > Rodentia > Muridae > Mus > Mus caroli. The sequence continues at coordinate 70,478,026 of NW_028227256.1, forward strand.
CACAATATACAGGTATGTCTTCAAGATTCTATTTTCAGGGTTTTTTTTTTCAGATATACATGCAGGGATAGAGTGGCTAATTTTCTTTTTATATTTTTGAAGATCCATTATACGGTTTTCCACCACAGCCGCACCATTTTGTATTCCCAGCCACATTGGACAAGTCCTCCAACTCATCTGTGTCCAGGCAATTTGTTCCATTTTCTTTTCTTTGTTTGTATTAGAGCCATGCGAGCCAAGGTGAGGCGGTGCTTCCTTCCTTCATGGTAGTTTTGCCTTGCACTCCCTTAGTGCTCAGTGATGCTGACCACCTCTCCCTGCACTTACTGCACTTACTCTTTGTATGTCTTCTTTGGGGGACATTTCTGTTCAAGATTTTTGCCCATCTTTACGCTAAATTTTTTTTTCTGTTAAGTTGTAAGCCATCTCTACACATGGTGGGTTTGGGTCCTCATCAGGTGGACAATTTACAAATATTTTCTTCTACTCTGTAGGCTGACATTCTACTCTTACTATGTAATTTGAATTTTTTTCCACTAAGCCCAATTTGTCTACTTTTTCTTTTTTTAACCAGTGCTTTTCACGCCATATTCAACTCATTGCCAAATCCAACATTATGAATCCTGTGGCCTAATTTCTTTCTCAAGAGTTTCATACTTTTAGGTCACATAAATTTTGAGTACATACAGAATTAGCTTTTGCATCTAAGAGTAGGTAAAGTCTAGTTCCATTCTTTTGCATGCAGCCTTGTTTAAGTGGCAACCATTTCATTCCCTAAATAAAGGAGCTGAGGCATGCCCTGAGACGAGACACACAGAATCCGAACTGGATTACTGGTCATGGCTGTCCTAGATGCTTAAAATTGACACCAATTTAAGTTGTTGAGACAGTAAAAAAAAAAAAAAAAAAAAAAAAACAACTTTTTTTAATGATGTAATTGAAAACAAGCATGGCAGAGCACTTGATGGCTTTACGATATGTTTACAAGTTCTCTGGACTTCTTCCCCTAAGACATAGCGCTTAATTTGTCTCCTGTTACATACTAGCTGAGCTTAGTACTGGACATTTAAAGGCTAATCAGAAATGGCATTTTGTGGCTTCTGAGCCAGGCCATGAAAGGCACTATGATTTCTGACTTAGTGTTTCTCTTTTTCATGTATGAATGTATGTAGGAGGGTGTTTGTCTATGTGTGCACATTTGCATGCAGATGAGTGTGTGAGTTTTTGTGTATGCACATGCACACCAGAAAACAGCTTTGGATGCTTTTCATTAGGACCCTTTGTCCTGGTTTTTTGAGACAGATTCTCCCAGTGAGGCCTAGAATTTACTGATCAGACTAGGATGGCTAGCCAGCTATCCCCAGTGAATCGCCAGTTTTTGCCTTTCTAGAGCTGAGATTGCAAGCTCATGCCAGCATGTCATTTTATTATACAGGTTCTGGGGATCAAACTCAAGTCTTTATGCTTGTGTGACAAACACTTTACTCAGTGAGCCATCTCTCCAGCCCCAATCAATGTCTTTAAAGATGACTTACTCATGGGAGTATCAGCTGCCAGACTGACACTTGGTCTCTTGAGTCGTCAGCCTCCTGCCCATGTCCATCTCAATGGAAGCACATTTCTGAGACGTAGGTTAGCCTTCTGGTGGCTGCAACTCTAGCCAACATTTTCACTACCAGATCATGAAAGATCATTAGCAAGTATCATGCATGTGGATTTCTGTCACATCCTCAATCCATAGAGACTGACATAAGAAGAGTTCATTGCTTAAGCTATTTAGTTCTCAAGTGTCTTCCAATGCAACAGATGTCTATACAGAGAACCACTTTGAATGCCTTAAATTGCCACCATTGGGGAAACTCCCTATTTTATTAATGTGGAGGCTTATTAAAGTATGTTCTTTTATTTTTTAACCAAGACCTTGATACCTTAGAATACACAGCAGAAGAACAACAGTGAGGGTTGCCATCTATCTCCCTTTACTTAGTCTGCAGCTGATGTCCTTAGGTTACTCTGCCAGCTTACCACCATGAGAATGGCCTACAGGAAAACATCTCTTCTTGAGACCTGTCTTTGGAGCCATAGGGAAACATTCCAGCTCAAGGCCATAGAAAAACAGGCACCAGACCTGGGTCCTAGCTTGATCTCCAGCTCCACCCAGGTCTGGATGTGTCAGATTGACTCAATCCATTTTCCTTTGAAGGTCTCTGTTTGTTTACTAAGTCCTTTCAGCTGGGAGACTCATCAGTGACATTAAACAGGAAAAACTACCAAGCCAGTAAAGTGTAGGTAGAAGCTTGCCTGTGCAGCTATGAGAAAGCACTGCTGTTCAGAGGACCCAAATGTCACTCAGATACCCGCAGATGAGCTTTGAACTCAGTTTTGCCAAGGCCTGGGCCCCTAATCTCAGATGAATCACCTCATTTTTGTCAACTTCAGCCCCTATTTCTTTAAGTCATAGCAACTTTAGCAAAGAATATTTATCTGTTGGCTACACTCAAACCATTAGGTAAAGTTGTGTGCGTTGTCTTTAACACAGCTCTGAGGCACAGGAACTATTGTTAACCATTTACAGATGAAGGAGGGGGGCTGAAGCTGGGTGATGAATCCAGGACTCCAAGCCAAACACTCAACTACTGCTGTCGCCGACAATCTGGGTCAGCTTCAGTTTGCCTTGGAACTGTGGGTGCTAGGTTCCAGAAGAGATCTTAAGATAATCATATGAAACGTGGAATATGTAGATACTAAATCAGGACAGGCATTTAAACAAGGGACAATAGAAAATGTTCATAAAGTTAGTGTCCAGGCACATGTGTTTGCTTCTAGAATATAGAGCCCACTGGTTCTAGAGAAAAGGGAAGATTTTTTTGTCTCTCTTTGATAGTAGTTACTGTAATGTGGGTGGAGGCTGCAAGAGAGCAAGGCAAGAGTAAAGGGGATGAGATACCAGCATGCATCTTATCTGCAGAACCAGGACTCCAGTGCTCTATAGTGGTTAACAAGGATGCACAACCCTGGGTATCAACAACCTTAGCACTGGTAACCAGAACTTACAGGGGTTTGCTGAGCACATTTATGTTATTCAACTTTCCAGCACTGTGATAAAATACCTGTGATAAGCAACTTATAAGGAGGAAAAGCTTACTTTTAGCTCATGGTTTCAAAGGTTTCAATCTGTGGTCACTTAGCATTATAGGTGAGAGTGTGTGGTAAGATGGAGTCTCACAGTTGGTGGGGGAGAGTTTGCATTGGGGGGGGTGATTTGCATGGAAGGGCAAGGTTATCACAACTGGGATAGAGTAGAGGCAAAGAGCTTAATAGCCCCCTTCGCAGTCACCCTCCCAATCTCTTAACTTAATCCCACTAGGATTCAGCCCTTAGTTGTAACATCCTTCTGATAGGTAGAATGCTGGCCATTAGTACACGGGATTTGGGGGACATTTAAGACACAAATCTTGGAATCTAATAGTGAGGCAGCAAAAGAGACAGAGAACCAAAAGTCGAGGGCAAGCTTAAATTCCTGCAGACCAGAAGTACATTTTCCTATTTTTGCTCCCATGTTCTAGAATATGTAGTTTAGTGATGAAACGCAGCAGTGCTACCCTGTCATGCTCTATAAAGATTTTCAGTTTGTCTAATGATTTCCAAAATACAGAACATCAAAGCCAACAAATGAAAGCACTCCAGTTGTCTGGGTGTGGAGGTATGCATGCATGTAGTCCCAGCTCTTGGGAGATAGAGGGAGAATGACCAGAAGTTTAAGGTCAACCTGAGTTACCTGAAGGACATCTCAAGGATGACAACAAAACTATCATAGGCTGGCAGAGGCCAACTATGTGTGTGTGTGTGTGTAAAAGAGAGAGAGACAGAGACAGAGAGACAGAGACAGAGTCAGAGACAGAGACAGAGACAGAGAAGATTCCCAATGCTAGTGTATTGCTCCCAAGATAAACTGATATTAAACTATGGAAATCTGTGGTCCCTTGGTCTGTGCAATACTTAGTGAGAAAATTGCAGGATATTTCTGACTGAAATATCAAGGAATTCCAGAGAAAGAGGTCCAGGACATAACTTGTTGGCTAGTGACTTCTGAGAAGGTAAGCTCCTTTCGGGAAGGCAGTTTGCAGCTATCTTACTGAGGGGAGTGTTGAAAGGTCGAGAATGAGGATGAGAAATGTTGTGAGAATCCATCCCCCTACCTGGAAGAAAGGGCTGGAGTGAGCCATCTCGCCCAGCTGGTGCTTGGAAATGGAATCGTTTCATCCTCAGAGGATGGAGGGACGGGAAAGAGAAAAGGGATACAGGTAAAAGCTTGTCTTAAAGGCCTTGGAGAGGAGGGTGAGGCAAAGAAGGGTGGATGCGAGCCATGTAGAAGTTTCTGGGTAGCTAACCAACCTGTGGACCCGATCATACTCCATCATTATATTTCCCCTGTGCACTGCTGGTCTCATCTGCAGCCCTTGGCAGTTTCCTGCTCATGGTAGCAGTCATACTGGTACAACAGAACTACAGCTTTCTTCTGGAGGTCAGTGGGTCACTTGCACAGTAGCCAGACCACCCATGGGGACAGTATACAGAAGTCATGACCTCTAGCTCTTAGGCATCCTATCAGTTTGCTTTTGCCTGTGGTGAGCCCACTCTTTAATCTCAAAGCTACCAAGCTGCCTCTGCCCCCTTTTACCCAGCCTCCAACCTCCTCTAAGATGCCTTCTTGATAATCTTCATGGAAACAGCACAGTCTTTCTCCCTGCCTCCTAAGGATGGAAGCAATGGAAGGATGCTGCTCTTTCCTGCTATAGGAATGGTCCCTGCCCTATTCTAGCAGAAATAAAGATGGAGGGTGTGCCAGCTGAGACAGGACTCTGGATAATTTGCTAGAAATTGACCTCTGAACTGAAGATCCTGGGGGTTCACAGGAGTCACGGGCACAAAACTTGAGGCCCTGGAAATTACCTGTGCGGTATATTTGCTGCATTCCCTAAGATGTCACAGTCCAGTTGGGTACCAGTCATGATATTCCTGGATCTGGAAGGGAAAGGAGGGAAAATTCATTGGATTTCTTAGTGGCTGGAGCAGTTTGGCAAACTGAGCAGGAATTGTACATTCTGATGGCTGCAAAGGTTCCATTAGGATCTCTTTTCCAGTGTCCTCTCTGCTGGGAACAGGCCTGTGAGGGATTTCCAGCTTGAGTTAAGATCCAGGTCTAAGAGAGTCTCTTGGCTCCTAGAGGACACATTCCAAGCCACAGATGTACTGCATACCCACAGGAGTCTTCAAAGACATACATCCTAGTTCTGTCCCTACACTTCAGACTTCCTTCCTCCATGAGGGCAGCAATAGATCTAGAACTCCTTAGCTGGTTCTAGCATAGCAGTAAGATTCCTTTTTTGAAACAAGGTCTTGATGTAGCCCAGGCCAGTCTCAAACTCCCTATTTAACCTTTAATCTTTCCCCCTCTATCGTATTAGGATTATTTTGGGTACACTAGGTTAGCATACTAAGCCCCTGTAGAAGATTTAAAAATGTCAAAGTCAATTTTTCTTTGATGTCAAAAGAAACAAAGGGTCAAAAAAAAGTCGTACAGCAATGACCAAGGTCATCTATCCAACAGGGGCACAGAAACATAAGAACCTTTGACCTGTGTTGTTCCCACATGAGGAGGGTCAGAGTAACATACAGGAAAGTCTAGATGCAGTGAGGAAAACATACATGAGACATTGGGATTTTTGAAAGACAAGGCTGCAAGTTTTACTAATGTGGAAAAATGTGTTCCATGGATAATTTTGTTGTTGTTGTAAATGCTGCAAAAGTTTACTAGATATGAGCTTTTTTCTCTCCTGCTTGTTTGCTCTTTAGCCTGGTGCCCTGTGCTGCATACTTCCTCTTGCCTACCAGGCAGATCCCCTACAATGATAAATGTGATATAGCTGAAGAGTAACCACATCTCAACGACATGAGCCCTACACTCTGCTATGCCCCATGGCTTGTTTCTGAAGACTCTATGAAGAAGAACTTCTGAACGTATTTTAAAGGTTGAGAATGAGAACATCAGGGTCCCTCAGCTGAATCAGAAGAAGATGGTATCCTGGTGACAGTAAATCCTAGGCACTATACTCTTGTGCCATGCCTGGTCTCCTGGGGAGTTTGTGAAGACTGTTTGGTACCATTCTGTACTTTGCCCTACGAGTTACCAATGCCACCCACCAAGAACCTAACCCAGTGAGTGAGTGAAATGTTAGGGAGAGCAGGCTGATGCACACTGGGGAACAGACTAATTCTAGGTCAGGGACTGGGTGGGGATCTTGAATAGGAGTCCCTTGAAGATTCTGATCTAAATGTTGGGGTCTAAGGCTCTCCAAAAACCTGAAAGTAGAAGATGTTGGGCCTCATGGAAGAGACACACACTGGGGAAGCACTAGCAAGAAGCTACCCTAGGCAAACAGAAAAGTCATCTTTAGTCTAGTCCATTGGGACATCCCTCCACTTCACAATCTAAGTGGGCTGCTTGTATGACCCCTTTATTCTAATTGTTTTACATAAGGCAGCTATAGCTTGCTTGACCCAAAGAGTTGAAGAAAGAAGATGGACACAGAGACAACATAAACATGTCCTCAAGCCTGAGCAGATCATTCAGAATCCCAGGTTATTTCTCAGTCTTCCTGTTAAGTCCAGCTGTAAAAATATAAAATTCCTTCAGTATTTTCCTTCCAGTCAGTCTCATTTGGGAGTATGCTGGCTTAAAACTTCTAGAGTGAAGAGATTCAAAGCAATAGTCAGAACCCTTTTGAAAGCTAGCCTCATGGTCAAGTCTGAAGAGGGCACACTGTTCTTGCATTCCCACCCTTGGCGTTAGTGGCTGGGAACTTTTAGGTTCATTTCTCTTCCATTTCCACTTTATGAAACCCAGAGGTCTGTCCTGGTATGAAGCCAATTGGTACATTTATAGTCTGAAAATAAAAACGATGTGAGATAGGGGAAATAAAAAATTCTCCTCTAATAAAAAATAAGCAATATAAAAAATAAAGTTGTGTGGGCAATCAATGCTAATCCAATGGACTTCATGTGGCAGCCCTGAAGATCACAGGGTCTGAACTGCTGGTACAGAACAATGCCAGTAGGGACCCTGAGCTGAGCAGAAGATATCACACACTCTGCTTGTAAGGGGGTGGAAAGGAAGTTAGAAGGAAGAACAGGTGGGAAACCCAGTTTCTCTTTTCTTCCTTCAAAACAAAACCCCTGTAATAGCCCCTTGGATGAGTAAAAATTCAAGGCTCATCCCAGGTGCATGAAGTAGCCTGGGAGTCCAGGAGCCTCTAGGCTACTGGCTGAGAGGTGGGACCTGGCGCTTCTCATGTCCTCTCATGACCTTCGGTAAGCTGGCTTTGCCTGACCCAAAGCTGAAGTCCCTGCACTGACCTGCCCTCTCGTCACACAGCTTAGAGGACCTGTGTGCAGTTACCTCTCTATAACCTCTCAATCCTGCGGGCTCCAGAGCCACATCTGGAGCCCAGCTGAGCTCAGAGGCTGGAGGGGTTGTCACAGCCTTTCCCTGGGGATTGCAGGGATGGGAGGGGAGCCATCACTGAAGAGGCACGCATACCCCCACCCCTTATGAGATGTGGAGAGGACACTAATCCCCAAGCTGGCAAACTTTCCCAAAAGGTGTTTGTCGGTCAACCCTCTCTTTAGGATATAAGAGTCCATCCTAACACTGCCAGCAGTACTCCTGCTAGTAGGCCTGCTGAGGACAGGGGTCTTTCCTAATACTTCAAGTCTGTCTAGTACAATGCCTGACAGAAGTAGAGATTTAACACTCTGTTTAAATAAATACACGTGAGTGAACAATGTCTTGACAAGGTCCTACATGTGGCAGACACCTATCACCTTGCTTTCTTCCACTTCAGCTCTCCTTAATCAAGACCTCTTGCTCACAGCCCATGCTCTGTTTTCTAACACTGGGAAACTGGAGAACATGAAAAGCTCTCTGTGCATATGGCTGTGTTCAAGCCACACTTGCTCCCAGGTGTATTCGGCTCCCCAGGCTGCTGTAACAAAGAACCAGAAGCTGAGAAGGTTTAAACAACAAAACACATTTATTTGCCACTTTAGAATATAGAAGCCCATGATCAAGGTGCCCACAGAGTTGGGTCTTGATAGGACCTCTCTCCTCAGCCTACAGACAGGAGGATGCCTTGGCATTTGATTGTGTGTAAACTCTCTTCGCCTTTGTCTATGCAAAGAGAGGGAAGAGAGGATGCTTGTCTCTGGTGTTCTCCATCTATGAGGATGCCAGTCTTGTGGTATTGGGGTCCCACATTATAACTACACTTAACTTTGATTACCTTGTCAAGGCCCTGCCTCCAGATAACAGTCACCTTGGGGGTTACAAAGTCATCCAATAAGGCTGGAAAGAATGAGTTTGGCCTACAACACGAGGAAAGAGAAGCTGTCCCTGACATGGCACCACTTAGACTTTCTCTAGCTGACTCCCTCTATAGAGTATGAGGAATCTGAAGATCACAAGCATGCCTGCCCACAGCTGAGGGTCCTCCTAACTGGCTATCTGCAGCTCCAGAATTCCTTTCACAGAGGAGGACTGACCATCCTCCTCGATGGGTGGTTTAGAGAGCGCTGTTCCTGAAGAACATGACCTGAACTCAATGGCAGCAAGTTCATGTGCACATGGGCCCTGAAGTCTGCTTGTGGTGTGGGAAGGCATCTGTGTTGAGAAAATTAAGGCAGTTCATGATCCAATAGTTCAGGACTAAGACGGAGCTCAGTTCCCCACAGACATTCCATGAATATGGCACAATCTTATTGCATACTTTCCTAGCTTCATGTGTCGCTTTTAGACCTGCACACACAATGAATGTACTTTCTTTTGTTCTCATCTCCTAAGCAGGCCACAGGTGGAGGGGCCTTACACTCTGGTTTGCTCCAGGCATTCCCTACTTAGGCCAGACACCCCTCAGCATTATTTATAGCCTCTTGCTTTCACTGTTGAATGTGTCCCGATTTGAAACAATAAATTCTATACTCCCTTCGGCTATGAAATGCAAACACTCACGCAGAAGTCATGGGGACAGCTCAGTGGACTGGATCTGCAACAGTATGATAGTTGCTCCCCTGTCCCTCAGCTGCAGCATGTTACAAGGTGCTCAGGCCCACTTCCTCCCCAGGAAGCTTGCTGATTATGTCTAGGGCACAAGACTTATGCTCCCCTGTCTCTGGAGAACAATCCCGGAAGGTGCACAGATGTAACAGGGAGCTTAATTAATCAAGGCCAAATGCACAGAAGGGAAGGAGGAAGAAATACGACTTTGTCCACAGAATTCTCCAGACTACGGCTTCTCGGCTGTCACATAGGAGGAAATGCTGGCAAGCCAGCTCACCAAAATATAACACAAAAGAATGAAAACTCTCATGTTTCTATAAAGCAATAAACAAAACAAACAAAAGGCCTGTGACGCTCTTCTAGGCCCCAGGTTAAGTGCTAAGAAATGGCTTGAGGAGTTTTCTTAATTCCATTAAGGCTCTTGTCACTTAGCTCCCACGGGACAGAAGAGCTTGAGAACAGGTGGGGCTGTCTGGACCAGTCGATCTGACCTCTGACCTCTTGGATCTGATCTCACCTTGCAACTTCCCTCTTGGCTCCTCATTTATCTTCTCCAGATGCTGAATCTAGTGGGCCCTGATCTCATGAAGTCTCAGAAGCCCCGTCACCATCCTTGGCAGTAAGTCACTCCATGTGTTGATATCCCCTTGTAGGAAACGGCTGCCATCAAGTTACAGACCATGGCTCAGAGCCCCGGAAGTTTTAGGAATCCCTAAAGTCATTCTAGTCTTCTTGTAATGTCATGAGTCAGTCATTCTTACTGTAATCTTAATATTCTTAATACTTAATTCTTAAAAGTAAATGAAGTATTCATGAGAGCAGCATTTAGAACATACTCAGTTCCTCTACAGCTTGGTGTATTTTCTTCCAGAGACATTGGTTCTTCCTCCTTGTCTTAGTCAGGGTTTCTATTCCTGCACAAACATCATGACCAAGAAGCAAGTTGGGGAGGAAAGGGTTTATTCCGCTTACACTTCCATGCTGCTGTTCATCACCAAAGGAAGTCAGGACTGGAACTCAGACAGGTCAGGGAGCAGGAGCTGATACAGAGGCCATGGAGGGATGTTCTTTACTGGCTTGCCTCCCCTGGCTTGCTCAGCCTACTCTCTTATAGAACCCAAGACTACCAGCCCAAGGATGGTCCCACCCACAAGGGGCCTTTCCCCCTTGATCACTAATTGAGAAAATGCCTTACAGTTGGATCTCATGGAGACATTTCCTCAACTGAAGCTCCTTTCTCTGTGATAACTCCAGCTGTGTTTAGTTGACACAAAAATAGCCAGTACACTCCTCTTGACTGTTTTCCTTTAAAAAGCACAAAATGGAATATCAGCAACATATTTATTGCATCGCATTTAAAACAGTTTTTAGTATTGATGAGAACTTCATAGTCTAGCGCTGCATCTGTATCACTCCTGCCCTCCCCCCAAACCGCTTGTGTGTCCAACTTCTCTGTCCCAAATTTGTCATCTCATCTTTAATTGTTACTGTTACATGTACATGTACACACACACTCACACACATATGCACACATGTACATACATTTAGCACTGCTCATGTGTATATGCATCTAGGGCTGACCACTTGGGATTAGACAACCTTTGAAAGAGCCCAGTCCCTGGAGAAAACTGCTCCACTCTTTCTCTCAGCAACCATACCCCACTCTAGAAGTGCAACTGTGCAGACTTTCCTCTGTCTGCAGCGCCGTGCCAACCAGCACTGCCATTATTCTGTTTAGGCAACCATATTGTTGAGATTTCATGAGTGCATTTTCCCTTTTGTATCCACAGGACACTATTTAGCAGTAGGTACTAACTTATAATATAATATAATGCAATATAATATAATATAATATAATAATGTTGAGGTATTTTCTTTTTCTGATTTCAAGGCCTATTTCCATATAATGCTCTTGTCACTTTGCTTCCAGGAACAGAATTGCTGAGGAAGCTAGAAAACATCTGGAGCTGTCTGGAGCAGCTATAGTATTCTCCAGGGATAGGGCTATTCCATAAGTTGTCTAATCCAAAGTGATCAGTCCTGGACACATATACACATGAGCAATGCTAAATGTCTTATATGTATATGTGTATATATGTGTGTATATATGTATATAATCTTTTACGTGAATGTATGTCTGTACCACATGCATGCCTGGTGCCTACAGACCTAGAACTGAAGTAACAGAGGGTTTGTAAGCCACCATAACACCTGCTGGAAGACAAATCAACTTCCTCTGCAAGAGAAACCATTGTTCTTAAGCATTGAGTCACCTCTCCAGGTTAAGGTACTTGTTTTTGTTTATTGTTATTCTTGCTTTTTGTTTGTTTGTTTTTTTAATAAACTTTTCTTTTGAATAGTGTCAGATTGGTAGAAGAGTTGCAATGATAGTACAAAGAGTTCAAATTTCTCAGCCTCCTTTACTAAGACCTTATTAAGGTGTATTTGTAACAATTAATGAAACAATAGTAATACATTATTGTGGATGCTTAGGATTTTTTTCTGTTGTACAATCTGACCTAGGCTGTAGACATTCGTCTACAGAATCTCCCAGCTGCCAGGGTTTCTTGATGATCATTACAGTTTGAAGAGGACTGGAGAGGGATAAAGTTACTCTCATCTTGTCTTTCAAATGTGATTTCTTCAATAATTTTCTCGAAGTTCTGGTTACAGTTCAAGGTTTTCTAACCAAACAGATAAAAGATTGTCTAATTCAACCATGAATTAGACAATGGAAAAAGAAACTAAGGAAGACACTGAAAGATATGAAAAACCTCCGTGCTCATAGATTGGCAGAATTAAACTATGAAAATGACTGTATCACCAAAAGTACTACAAAATTCAAAACAATCCCAGTCAAAATTCCAATGATAGTCTTCATAGAACTATAAAAAAAAAAAAAACCCTAAAATTCATATCAAAACACAAAAGACCTGAATAGCCAAAGAAATCCGAAGCAAAAGAATAATATTAGAGGCTTTACAGTCTGAACTCAGACTATAGGACTGAACGATAGGACTGAACCGAAGGAACCAAAGCGGGCACGTGGACAAAACTAATAATGATGATAATATAGAAGTTCTAGGAGTAAACCCACACAGCTACAGCCACAACGGGGGGGAAGATAGTCACTTTAAATACCAGTGCTTGGAAAAAATATTCACATGATGAAGGATGAAATTATATCCAACATCTCTCATCTCTCTCATAATAAAAGCAACTCAGAATGGATTGAATACCTTAATACAGAATCTAAATGCTGAAAGTACAGAAAAAAACACTCTAAGACTCTGGTGCAGGTAAGGAGTTTCTGCAGTGGACTTCAGTAACACAGGAAATAACCTCAAGAATTGGTAAATAAGATTCCGTGAAATTTAAAGGCTTCTTCACAGCAAAGGAGACACCCAGCAGAGTAACGAGGCAGCTGACAGCATGGGAGAACGTCTTTGCGAACTACACTGCAGACAAAGGCTAGCATGTAGAATGTATGGAGAACTTCATAATTTAAAATTTAAAAACAGAAATATTCAGTAGACAGGCTAATGAACTAAATGGATAGTTCCCAAAAGAGAAAGGAAGAAAGAAAGACAAATGGCCAAGAACTTTTTTTTTTAATGTTAAATGTCCTTAGCCATTAGAAAAAAATGCAAATTGAAACTTGGGGATCCATCTCATCCCAGTGAGAATGGTTGTGATCAGGAAAGCAAAGGACAACAAACGTTAATGAAAAGATGTGAGGAGGTAATCCCTATTCACTGCCAATGGGATGTAGAGGCACACCCATCATAAAAATCACTGTCATTTCTCAAAGCATGTAAAATGGAAGTGCACATGAACAACAAACAAACAAAATGAACTACCATATAACTCCCTATACCTAACTCCTGGACATATCCCCAGAGGACTCTATATCATGCATGCCACAGATGTATTTACATATCATGTTAACAGCCACTTGAATCACAATAGCAAGGAAGTTGAATGGGTCTGAATGTTCATCAGCAGGTGAGTGGATAATAAAAATGTGGTACATACCATATATAATATGTTAGTCTACTGTAAAAAGAAAAATGATTTATAGGAAAATGGATGAATCTGAAAAGTATATTAAGCAAGATAACCCAGACTCCAAAAGACAAACACTGCATGTTTTCTCTCATATGTGGACCCTAGCTTTTAATTTCTCATGTGTGTATTTTCTTTTTCTTTTTTCTTTTTTGTTTTTGTTTTTGTTTTTGTTTTTTCGAGAAAGGGTTTCTCTGTATAGCCCTGGCTGTCCTGGAACTCACTTTGTAGACCAGGCTGGCCTCGAACTCAGAAATCCGCCTGCCTCTGCCTCCTGAGTGCTGTGATTAAAGGTATGCACCACCACACCCAGCCTGTGTATTTTCATATGGGTATGTATATGTAACTTTTCGTGTGTGTGTATATTTATGAGGTGTTCATGTGTATGCATGTGTGTGTGCATATTTTTATATGTTTCTATATAGATCATAAAATTTTAAAGGGATTACACATGGGAGAAAGGAGTCTTAGGTGAGAAGGGACAAAAGGGGGATTATATCTGATATGAAAGCAAAACCAGGGCTTTTAGGAGGAGGAAAGAGACCAGAAGGAGGGGCTGGGGAATGTGGGAGGATCACCAAGAAGAAAGTATATAATAAAATGACATAGTCGGGGTAGCTAGGGTGCAGAGTTGGCTGACACCCGCCAGCTTCCCACGACACCCGCCACAGGATCTTAAGACTTCTGGTGAGTGGAACACAGCGTCTGCTCCAATCCAATCGTGTGGGACCTGAGACTGCATTAGTTAGGGAAGCAGAAAACCCGGCCTGAGTAGAGGCACAAGCCCCTTCTGGTCCGACCAGCACCGGAGTAGCTAGGGCGCAGAGTCGGCTGACACCCGCCAGCTACTCACAACACCAGCCACGGAATCTTAAGACTTCAGGTGATCTGGCCACCCTCCTGGCCAGAGGACAGGTCTCCGCCTGGCCCGGGAGCCCTTTGCCTCAGGATCAGCGGGAGCCATCTTGGTTCCGGGATTCCGCTGAATTTAGTCTGCACAGGTGAGAGTGTGCACCACAGAAACTGACAGCTTCTGGGATAGGCGGGAGCCACAGTGACTCTGAGGCAGCACCCTTTTTGGGCTCAAGACATCCGGCCACCCTCCCTGCCAGAGGACAGGTGTCTGCCTGGCCCGAGAGCCCTTTGCCTCAGGAGCGGCAGAAGCCATCTTGGTTCTGGGACTCCACCAAATTTAGGAACTTAGTCTGCACAGGTAAGAGTGTGCACCACAGAAGCTGACAGCTTCTGGGACAGGCGGGAGCCACAGAGCTACTGAGGCAGCACCCTTTTCAGGCCCCAGACATCCGGCCACCTTCATGGCCAGAGGACAGGTGTCCACCCAGCCCCAGAGGCTTTTGCCTCTAGATTGGCAGTAGCCATCTTGGTTCCGGGACTCCACTGAACATAGTCTGCACAGATGAGAGTGTGCACCACACAAGCTGACAGCTTCTGTGACCCGCCAAAGCAACACAGCTTCTGTGAAAGGTCCTGTTTTGGGCCTTCATCTTTGGCCAGGAGGAGGTCCAAACACCAGATATCTGTGCACCTTCCCTGTAAGAGGAGAGCTTGCCTGCAGAGAGTGCTCTGACCACTAAAACTCAGAGGAGAGAGCCTGTCTCCCAGGTCTGCTGATAGAGGCTAACAAAATCACCAGAAGAACAATCTCTAAACAGAGACAATTATAAGAACTAACTCCAGAGATTACCAGATGGCGAAAGGTAAACGTAATAATCTTACTAACAGAAACCAAGACCACACACCATCATCAGAACCCAGCACTCCCACTCCGCCCAGTCCAGGGCACCCCAACACACCGGAAAAGCTGGACCCAGATCTAAAAGCATATCTCATGATGATGGTAGAGGACATCAAGAAGGACTTTAATAACACACTTAAAGAAATACAGGAGAACACTGCTAAACAGGTAGAAGACATTAAAGAGGAAGCCCAAAAATCCCTTAAAGAATTGCAGGAAAACCAGACCAAACAGGTGATAGAATTGAATAAAACCATCCAAGACCTAAAAAGGGAAGTAGACACAATAAAGAAAACCCAAATTGAGGCAACGCTGGAGATAGAAACCCTAGGAAAGAAATCTGGAACCATAGATGCGAGCATCAGCAACAGAATACAAGAGATGGAAGAGAGAATCCCAGGTGCAGAAGACTCCAGAGAACATCGGCACAACAATCAAAGAAAATACAAAATCCAAAAAGATCCTAACTCAAAACATCCAGGAAATCCAGGACAGAATGAGAAGACCAAACCTACAGATAATAGGAGTAGATGAGAATGAAGATTTTCAACTCGAAGGACCTGCAAATATCTTCAACAAAATTATAGAAGAAAACTTCCCAAACCTAAAGAAAGAGATGCCCATGAACATACAAGAAACCTACAGAGCTCCAAATAGACTGAACCAGAAAAGATATTCCTCCTGACACATAATAATCAGAACAACAAATGCACTAAATAAAGATAGAATACTAAAAGCAGTAAGGGAAAAATGTCAAGTAACATATAAAGGCAAGCCTATCAGAATTACACCAGATTTCTCACCAGAGACTATGAAAGCCAGAAGGGCCTGGACAGATGTTATACAGAAACTAAGAGAACACAAATTCCAGCCCAGGCTACTATACCCAGCCAAACTCTCAATTACCATACATGGAGAAACCAAAGTATTCCACAACAAAACCAAATTCACACATTGTCTTTCCACGAATCCAGCCCTTCAAAGGATAATAACAGAAAAAAACCAATACAAGGACAGAAACCACGTCCTAGAAAAAGTAAGAAGGTAATCCCTCAACAAACCTAAAAGAAGACAGCCACAAAAACAGAATGCCAACTCTAACAACAAAAATAAAAGGAAGCAACAATTACTTTTCCTTAATAGCTCTTAATATCAATGGACTCAATTCCCCAATAAAAAGACATAGAGTAACAGACTGGCTACACAAACAGGACCCAACATTTTGCTGCTTACAGGAAACTCATCTCATGGAAAAAGATAGACACTACCTCAGAATGAAAGTTTGGAAAACAATTTTCCAAGCAAATTGTAGGAAGAAACAAGCTGGAGTAGCCATCCTAATATCTAATAAAATCGACTTCCAACCCAAAGTCTTCAAAAAAGACAAGGAAGGGCACTTCATACACATTACAGGTAAAATCCTCCAAGAGGAACTATCAATTCTGAATATCTATGCTCTAAATACAAGGGCAGCCACATTCATTAAAGATACTTTACTAGAGCTCAAAGCACACATTACACCTCACACAATAATAGTGGGAGACTTCAACACACCACTTTCACCAATGGACAGATCGTGGAAACAGAAACTAAACAGGGACACAGTGAAACTAACAGAGGTTATGAAACAAATGGATCTGACAGATATCTACAGAGCATTTTATCCTAAAACAAAAGGATATACCTTCTTCTCAGCACCTCATGGGACCTTCTCCAAAATTGACCACATAATTGGTCACAAAACAAGCCTCAACATATACAAAAATATTGAAATTATCCCATGCATCTATCAGATCACCATGAACTAAGGCTGATCTTCAATAACAAAATAAATAATAGAAAGCCAACACACACGTGGAAAATAAACAACACTCTTCTCAATAATACCTTGGTCAAGGAAGGAATAAAGAAAGAAATTAAGGACTTTTTGGAGTTTAATGCAAATGAAGCCACAACATACCCAAACACAATGAAAGCATTTCTAAGAGGAAAACTCATAGCTCTGAGTGCCTCCAAAAAGAAACTAGAGAGAGCACACATTAGCAGCTTGACAACACACCTAAAAGCTCTAGAATAAAAGGAAGCAAATTCACCCAAGAGGAGTAGACAGCAGGAAATAATCAAACTCAGGGGTGAAATCAACCAAGTGGAAACAAGAAAAACTATTCAAAGAATCAACCAATGGAGGGGCTGGTTCTTTGAGAAAATCAACAAGATAGATAAACCCTTAGTCAGACTCACTAGAGGGCACAGGGAAAGTATTCTAATTAACAAAATCAGAAATGAAAAGGGAGACATAAAAACAGATCCTGAAGAAATCCAAAACACCATCAGATCCTTCTACAAAAGGCTATACTCAAAAAAACTGGAAAACCTGGATGAAATGGACAAGTTTCTAGACAGATACCAGGTACCAAAGTTAAATGAAGATCAGGTTAATGATCTAAACAGTCCTATATCCCCTAAAGAAATAGAAGCAGTCATAAATAGTCTCCCAACCAAAAAAAGCCCAGGACCAGATGGGTTAATGCAGAGTTCTAGCATACCTTCAAAGAAGATCTAATCCCAGTTCTTCACAAACTATTCCACAAAATAGAAACAGAAGGTACTCTACCCAACTCATTCTATGAAGCCACAATTACTCTGATACCTAAACCACAAAAAGACCTAACAAAGATAGAGAACTTCAGACCAATTTCCCTTATGAATATCGATGCAAAAATCCTCAATAAAATTCTTGCTAACCGAATCCAAGAACACATCAAAACAATCATCCATCCTGACCAAGTAGGTTTCATCCCAGGGATGCAGGGATGGTTCAATATATGGAAATCCATCAACATAATCCAGTACATAAACAAACTCAAAGACAAAAACCACATGATCATCTCATTAGATGCTGAGAAAGCCTATGACAAAATTCAACACCCATTCATGATAAAAGTCTTTGAAAGATGAGGAATTCAAGGCCCATACCTAACCATGATAAAAGCAATCTACAGCAAACCAGTAGCCAACATCAAAGTAAATGGTGAGAAGCTGGAAGAAATCCCACTAAAATCAGGGAGTAGACAAGGCTGTCCACTCTCTCCCTACCTATTCAACATTGTACTTGAAGTCCTAGCCAGAGCAATTCGACAACAAAAGGAGATCAAGGGGATACAAATTGGAAAAGAAGAAGTCAAAATATCACTCTTTGCAGATGATATGATAATATATATAAGTGACCCTAAAAATTCCACCAGAGAACTCCTAAGCCTGATAAACAGCTTCAATGAAGTAGCTGGATATAAAATTAACTCAAACAAGTCAATGGCCTTTCTGTACACAAAGGATAAACAGGCTGAGAAAGAATTTAGGGAAACAACACCCTTCTCTATAGTCACAAACAATATAAAATACCTTGGCGTGAATCTAACTAAGGAAGTGAAAGATCTGTATGACAAGAACTTCAAGTCTCTGAAGAAAGAAATTAAAGAAGATCTCAGAAGATGGAAAGATCTCCCATGCTCATGGATTGGCAGGATCAACATTGTAAAAATGGCTATTTTGCCAAAAGCAATCTACAGATTCAATGCAATCCCCATCAAAATTCCAACTCAATTCTTCAAGGAACTAGAAAGGGCAATCTGCAAATTCATCTGGAACAACAAAAAACCTAGGATACCAAAAACTCTTCTCAAGGATAAAAGAACCTCTGGTGGAATCACCATGCCGGACCTAAAGCTGTACTACAGAGCAATTGTGATAAAAACTGCTTGGTACTGGTATAACAACAGACAAGTAGACCAATGGAACAGAATTGAAGACCCTGAGATCAACCCACACAGCTATGGTCACTTGATCTTTGACAAGGGAGCAAAAACCATCCAGTGGAAAAAAGACAGTATTTTCAACAAATGGTGCTGGCACAACTGGCTGTTATCATGTAGAAGAATGTGAATTGATCCATTCCTATCTCCTTGTACTAAGGTCAAATCTAAGTGGATTAAGGAGCTCCACATAAAACCAGAGACACTGAAACTTATAGAGGAGAAAGTAGGGAAAAGCCTTGAAGATATGGGCACAGGGGAAAAATTCCTGAATAGAACAGCAAAGGCTTGTGCTGTAAGATCGAGAATTGACAAATGGGACCTCATAAAGTTGCAAAGCTTCTGCAAGGCAAAAGACACCATCAATAAGACAAAAAGACCACCAACAGATTGGGAGAGGATCTTTACCTATCCTAAATCAGATAGGGGACTAATATTCAATATATATATATATATATATATATATATATATATATATATATATATATATATATATATTGAATATTAGTCCCCTATCTGTATATATAAAGAACTCAAGATGGGGGACTCCAGAAAATCAAATAACCCCATGAAAAAATGGGGCTCAGAACTGAACAAAGAATTCTCACCTGAGGAATACCGAATGGCAGAGAAGCACCTGAAAAAATGTTCAACATCCTTAATCATCAGGGAAATGCAAATCAAAACAACCCTGAGATTCCACCTCACACCAGTCAGAATGGCTAAGATCAAAAATTCAGGTGACAGCAGATGCTGGCGAGGATGTGGAGAAAGAGGAACACTCCTCCATTGTTGGTGGGATTGCAAGCTGTACAACCACTCTGGAAATCAGTTTGGTGGTTCCTCAGAAAATTGAACATAATACTACCAGAGGATCCAGCAATACCTCTCTTGGGCATATATCCAGAAGATGTTCCAACTGTTAATAAGGACACATGCTCCACTATGTTCATAGCAGCCTTATTTATAATAGCCAGGAGCTGGAAAGAACCCAGATGCCCCTCAACAGATGAATGGATACAGAAAATGTGGTACATTTACACATTGGAGTACTACTCAGCTATTAAAAGGAATGAATTTATGAAATTCCTAGGCAAATGGATGGACCTGGAGGGCATCATCCTGAGTGAGGTAACCCAATCACAAAGGAACTCACACAATATATACTCACTGATTAGTGGATATTAACCCCAAAGCTTAGGATACCCAAGATATAAGATACAATTTGTTAAGCACATGAAACTCAAGAAGAACGAAGACCAAAGTGTGGGCACTGTGCCCCTTCTTAGAATTGGGAACAAAACACCCATGGAAAGAGTTACAGAGATAAAGTTTGGAGCTGTGACGAAAGGATGGACCATCTAAAGACTGCCATATCCAGGGATCCATCCCATAATCAGCTTCCAAACGCTGACACCATTGCATACACTAGCAAGATTTTGCTGAAAGGACCCAGATATAGCTGTCTCTTGTGAGACAATGCCGGGGCCTAGCAAACACAGAAGTGGATGCTCACAGTCAGCTATTGGATGGATCACAGGGCCCCCAATGGAGGAGCTAGAGAAAGTACCCAAGGAGCTAAAGGGATCTGCAACCCTATAGGTTGCATTATGAACATTATGAATTAACCAGTACTCCAGAGTTCTTATCTCTAGCTGCATATGTATCAAAAGATGGCCTAGTCGGCCATCAATGGAACGATAGGCCCATTGGACTTGCAAACTTTATATGCCCCAGTACAGGGGAACGCCAAGGCCAAAAAGTGGGACTGGGTGGGTGTGGAGTGGTGTGGAGTGTATTGGGGACTTTTTGGTTAGCATTGGAAATGTAAATGAGGAAAATACCTAATGAAAAAAAAAAAAAGAAAAAAATGACATAGTGAAATATACTCTGTGTGCTGGTTTTTAAAAACTAGTTTAGAAAATAGAAAAAAATGGCTATGATTCTTTGCTTCGCATATGTCATTTTTACAAGTGTAAGAATGACTGACAATTTCTGGATAAGCCTTTGCTTATCTGTGAATTTATTCCTTATTTCTCTTTGCATATGGAATCCTCTGAACATCACTATCTTTTGGTTTCATGCAGGTATTAAAAACGAGAAATTGTCTAATGTTTGGAAGACCCCGAAAATAAGTGCTGAAGAGATCCACTGCAGTCACTCGCTCTAACTTCTGGCAGGACAGGACACTGCTCCACATTCTGGTGGGTGTCATGGGAGATCTCCACCCACAGCCTTCCTGTAGTTCCTCCCTGTGAGCTCACTTCCTGTTCAGCAACCGCATAGGAAGGAAGTCAGGACCAGGTCAGGCCCCAACCCTCCCTCCATCATAACCACAGAGTGTCTGGGCTGCATGTCATC
Source organism: Mus caroli (assembly GCF_978045245.1). Lineage (NCBI taxonomy): Eukaryota > Metazoa > Chordata > Mammalia > Rodentia > Muridae > Mus > Mus caroli. The sequence continues at coordinate 70,499,135 of NW_028227256.1, forward strand.
GAAGATGTCATCATCTTCTGCAAAGTTTTCATTTTACAGTGTGAGGCATGAGATATCCAAGGTCACACAGCTGGTGAGAGCCAACTCCTGTGCCGAAGTCCACGTCCTTCATCTTTCAGTTGAAGCACTCCCCATGGTGCCTGCCTCTGCTTAGAGTCCTGCATCTGCCTTCAGTAGAAACCTCTAAATTTCACTTAGACAGAACTCCATCTAATCTCAAAGAGTGTGAGTCCAACTAGGACAAAGTTCTCCCACCTTGACATTAACCTAATGGGAGACATGGACTCAGAACCTCTCTGCTCTGTAACTAGGGACAATCTCAGGTGTTGGGATATTAGCATGTTAATATCAGAGTTGCACCTGCCTGTAACATGAAGTAGGACACCATAGCAATGTTAATTATTTAAAGGACATTGTACCAATTTCAAAACCAATATCACTGTCTGCTCTTGGGAATTTCCATGCCTTTTTCACTGAGCAATAGAAGCCATGTAGGGATCAGGGTTTTCCTCTGAGGGGCTTTAATCTTACCACTAACCACATACAAACTACCTCTCATCTCTTTTGTCACACCTGCCTCCTCCTTTTCTATTTTCTCCTTCCTGCTCCTAGCATCTCCCCATGTGATCAAATATATGGATTCTGTCCCAGAACCTTGGTGCCGTGATTTTTATAATGACAGGATAGTCATAATTTCTTTTTGTCCTGAGATTCTTTATTGTTTCTCTGGTAACAAACCAACTCTAGTTGGAGTGGGCTGAGAGATGATCTTATTTTTTACTTGAAGATATATTTAAATTGGTACACTTTCTAACAAAATATGTGGTAGGTTCTCGTGCCAGTTAGACATAAAATAGCGTCATCTGGGAAGAAATAACCTTAATTGAAAAGAAGCCCTCATCAGACTGGGCTGTAGGCAGGTCCATGGGTCATTTTCTTGACTATTGATTGATATATGAGGGCCCAGCCCACTGTGTCTGGCATCACTTGAGGCAGTTCAAGAATGTATAAGAAAGGTAGTTGACTGTGAACCTTGGGAGCAAGCCAGTAGGTAGCATCTGCCCATGGTCTTTGCTTCCATTCCTGCCTGCTCCACATTCCCCTCCTGATGAACCATAAGCTATACATTGAAATCAAACTTTTCTCCCAAAGTTGGTTTTGGTCATGGTGTTTCACAATTGCAATAGAAAGCAAAGCAAGACAATTCTCTAACTGGTTTTGTCAACACCACTGCTGAGGGTTCAACTCCTCAAATGAAGACTGAACTTGTAAGAGTAATCTAGAAGAGTGCGGTAGCCAAGGACCACAAATCACACCACAACAGTATCAGCTGTTCAAATCCAGATAAATTGGCTGTTAAAACATTAAGGTTTGTTTTTACAAGTTTGTGTAGTCACTGTCCCAAATTTTCCTGTGACAGCCTATTACTAACCTTTCTTATTCACCTCGTTTATAAGAGAGATTCCCCAATCCCAAATAGCATGAGATGATATGGCCCAGTCCTGAATAATTGAGACTGAGAGCAGTGTATTAGTCACCTATGTTGCTTGCCGATGGGAGGAGCACCCATGACTTTCAGGACCACATGAGGGCTGCACTTGGGAACAGAATGAGTGAACAGAAGCTGGGCAAAGCTGATTTTATATAAAGAAGAAGATGGTGTATCCCCTGACTCCCACAGAGAGAAGCAAATGATTTGTTTGAATGTGTGATGGGGTGGCAAGGTACTAATATCCAGTGGTTGAAGCCTGGGTAGCTTCTAGTTAAAAACTAACTGGATAAAGGGAATGTTTACCATTGGTTGTGGACTAGATCTATCAGGATCATTCAAAGCTTTGGGGGACCCAATAAGATTCAAAGAAATCAAAGCAGGACAGAAAATTGTGAGTCTTACAACAGAATTCTCTACTCCCTTCACAATGTGACCCCTAATTGGAGTAGGGACCTCCCCACAGTCTGGCAACAAAAGCATTCATGATTGCTACAAGAAGACATCCAGGCTCCAGTGACCTTTACTTGGTAACACTTGGGCTTTATTAATTGCTAAGTACTTTAACTACCATCCTGGCTGTTACGTCTGACACAGCATTATATAGGTTGCATTTTTCTCTCTGGGACATTTTCTCTCCTGCTTTCCCAAGGTCCCTGGGTTGCTTATTCTACCTGTCCATTGTATAATTACATGGCCTGAAGAATCTGTTTCTTCATTCAAAATAATAGTTCACTCAGTTGAAGCTAGAAAGCAAGTGAATGAGCTAAGTCACAAAAAGTTGCTGCTTTTATACTTCCCATTTGCATATGTGCTTTAAAAAATCAGGCACGGGTTTTATTTAAAGCAAAGGATTAGCAAAGTGTGGTCCACAGGCCAAATTTACCATATCTCTGTTTATTCATAGATCTAAGCAAAGAATGTTTAATCTTTAAATGCTAAAAGAATGCAAACAAAGGGTAGGCGGTAGATATTATATGTAAAGAATAAAGTATTTATCATACAGCCCTTTTATTGAAAAATACTTCTGGACCCTGACTTGAAATTAAGACTACCCAATGGTAAAACATTAGAGTATTTCAAGTAGGTTAGGGATACCAGTTACAGAATAAGGACTCTCAACTGACTGAGGATGAAATGCTAAATCAGAAATAAGAATACACTAAACCCAGTGTAACAGTTAATTTTGTCAACTTGACATAGCCCAGAATCACCCAGGGAGAGAGTTTCAATGAGTAATTGTCTATATCAGGTTAGCCTGTGAGCAGGTTGTTGGGGAATTATCTTAATTAAGTTAATTGATGGAGGAAGAACCAGCCTACTTTGGGTGGTGCCATTCCCTAGGCAGGAGTCCTGAATAGGGACGTATAGCTTACCAGAAGCAAACAAGCATGTATGGGAATTCATTTTTCTCTACTCTCAACTATGCTTATGATGCAGCTAGCTGTTTCAAATTCCTTACCATTTTATCTTCCCTGTTATGATGAACTATAAATGTTAACTGTGAGCTAAAATAAATCCTCCTACTCTAAGTTGTCTCTTGTTGGGGTATTTTATCACAGCAACAGAAATAAAACTCGGAAGGCTAAAGCAGAAAGTTGAAACCAATGAACCAAAGAAAATAGTTGGCAGTCAGTGGTCAAATTCAAAACCACAGAACCATAAGGAGTCGGCATTGGTTAGGACAGGAGCTATGACCTTGGAAGAGCTGCCAAACACCCCTCCAGTGGGTGTCATTTTCCATAGAAGCCCATGAGAAATTCAGGCAGATGCAGGTGGGGTACACAACGGTGAAGGAAAATCTCAGAAACTGGACCTCGTCAAGGATGTAACTTTGATCTCTTTTACTCTCAAATGCTGGTGGAAAGAAGAGGACTGGGGAGTTTGGTTACCATCTTCAAATCAAAACATTGTTTTCACTGACTATTAAATACTGGTGAACTTGGCAAAGGCTAAGTCGTGGGACTGAGACATAGAAAATAGGTTGCAGTAACAATAGGAGCGAGAAGGTTGAAAGGTAAATGTCTGTGTCTGAAGGTGTTGTTTCTCTCCCTAGAGCCACCCACAGAAAAGGGACATAGCCACAAGCAGGATCTTGCTGGCATCTGGGACTCCATCTTGGCACTTTTGCCCTCATGGAACCCTGACACGAGTGCTGAGAAGCCAGCTTCTGCCAAGCTTCATTGCCTGACATTTCCACTACGTGCTCACACGCATCTTTGTTTCGGAGGAAGGGCTGGTGGGTGGGGTGTTCTAGTCTGGGACACAGTGGGTGGTAAGAGTTTCCAGGAGGGCAGAGACAGGCTGATTGGCTAGGTTGCTTAGGGCATGCTATTAATAAGGCCAGGTCACATCCTAGTTCCCCACCACACCCAACCAGCAGCCTCCTTTCTGGGGTCACAGATTGCAGTCCTCATCACAAAACAGGGGCCAAGCAAGAGTTTAATGGGTAATTCTGTACAAATCTACCTCCATTAATGAAAACAGAATTTGGCCAATAGAGGGAGGTCTCTTAAGATTTCATTATACTTCATTGCCCATTTACTGGGGGGTATGAACACATCGAGATTCTGTTTAGGTTAATTTAGGCTGATAATAAACCACAAACTTCAAAAATTGAGGGCATAAATACAACCATTCATTTAACTCTTGATGCTACAGATTGAGCAGTTCAGATGTAGGCCAGCTCAGCTGGTCTTTACTGAGGTTCCGTAAGCATCTTTAATTAGCTGGAAGATCAGCAGATGGTTAGATGATCTAAGATAGTCCCACTTTACTGTCTGTCTATCAACGAACTGCCAGTCAGACCAATGCAGAACACAGGACTATGTCTCTAATTTTTTAAAAGAGATTATACAGCATTTATTCACAGGATTGATGGCAGAGGATACAAGGACATTAAGAGAAAGAAATGTATGCATAATTCCTTTCTAAAATGCCTATTTATTTTATTTGGAGCTACACAGGTGTCCTGGTGCATATGTAGAGGAGAGAGCTCAATTTATAATTCTCTCCACGCTGTAAGTCCCAGAGACCAAACTCAAGTTGCCAGGCTTGGCAGGAAATACAGTGCCTTTACCTGCTGAGCCATCTCACTGGCCCCTAGATTGGCCTTTTAACATTAACAGAAGAAAGCTGTGGAAAAGGCTCAGTTATTAAAGTGATTGCCACACCACCATGAAGACCAGTGGTGATATCTGCAGCAAATATGTAAAAGGCTGGGTGAGGTGACACATGCTTGTCCCCTAACATTAGGGTGGTAAAGACTGAAGTGTCGCTAGATTCCATTGGCCAACTGCTCTTGTCCTAAGAGTGAGCTGCAGGCTTAGTAAGAGACCTTGCTTCTGACATGGTAGAAAGCAATAGAAGAATCCAGCAATGACCTCTGCCCCCTCCACATGCACTCTCACACAAACACACACACACACATATACACATTCAAACACATTCATGCTTATGCACATGCACATACACACACCTTCAAAAAGCTATCAAATGCTGGTTTTGACTTATTCTAGAAACAGAAGTGATGAGATAGCATCAGTACATTTTAAACAAATGGTGGTTATTTTAGTATAAAAACAGCGTTGCTTGATGATTTCATTTTATCCCCTGAGGTAGTCGATATCAGGGCCAATGCTCAGACTCCGTTTTTAAACCACATTGCTCACAATCATCCCTCACACTCACATGCTTTGAGGGTTTCATGACAGTGCCAACAAAGTCACTATTGTTTAAGAAACAAAACAAAGCAAAACAAACCAATAACAACAACAAAAAAAGTCATCGGGTCATCAGAATTCCTTTTCTCAAGCCCTCAGGGCCTTGGCAGCGCTGAGTCCAGGACAGAATGGGCTCTCCTTCCCCTGACACCTGAGCAGGAAGTAGATTTGGCTCCCATCTCTCAGGTGGCTCAGGTGAGTGATCAAGTTGGATAGTTTTCAGATGAGAACGGGCATTGACATGAAAGATGGATCATCCGGGCATGTACATGGCAAGGCAGTATCTGTCACATGATCTTTTCAAGGTTGGGATTTAGATTTTCAGCCCTTGTCCACAGTATCCTTCCTGCAGAGTCTTCCTGAAAGACTGGAGCATACCTTCTTCCTTCTGTGCCCATCTTGCCCTATGGATAAGAAACTTGCAGCTCATCTTTTCTAAGATCCGTCCTCTTCTAGAAATGGATGATGCCATGACATACTGTTCCTGAGAAGAGACCATTTTAACTAAAGATCAGTGTCAATGTCTCATTCCCCAAACAAAGCTTTGCCTTTGCTAATACCTCCGACTCTGTGAGAAGACTGTGATGCCACTCAGCAGCAGCCCCATTCCATTGGAAGTGGGGGACAGAGGGAGACAATAGCATTCTATTCAGGACCGGAATTCAGACTCAAATGATGCGAGTCTGGCTCTCAACCCTCCATGCACTATAAATTTTATCATTTACGCGTTGACTTTTTCCAGCAGGAAAGAGACCAGCTAAAGTAGCATGCAATGTCCTTCCTGTTCCCATGCAGCTGGCCGAGGCTTCTTTTTCCTCTGCTCAAATCCGATTTGTATTTCTTCCTTGTTAATACCCCCAGAGTGCTCCATGTTTCTTCCAGCCGGACTGTAACATAAATAAAAGTGTGTGACCTTGCAAGAGTAAGTGGACTCTCAGAGTCAGCAGGGACTCGATACTCAGGACAGGACGAGGCCTTCTGTCTCCCCACTTCCCAATCTTGTTCTTGCCATCTCACAAATCTTAGGAAGCCCTCCTGGGGAAGGCAATGATCTCCTTCCTACCCAATCATGATGGCTCCAGATACCCAACTTTTCACTGTGCAGATGTTTCTAGTTAGGTGCCGGTTTATGTGGTTGGCTGACCTGCTTATGCACCATGTGTGTGCCTTGCCCCCTCATTTCTCCAGCTACCCTGAGTCCCATCAAATCCAACTGGAGTCATTCAGAATCCCAAGCAGAGATATCAGAAAGCAACACAACATTCAAATTCAGTAAGTGTTTTCTAGGGTTCTGTTTCCTAGAGCATGTTCCCTGTCATTCCTAGACAGGAGAGAAGAGAGAACTGAACAGAGCTGAATGATCTCGTGTGATTACAAGAATCAACACCCCCCCCCCCCCGCGCCGTTGCCCCTTTCCATTGAAACTAGATTATAACATGGAAACAGATAATTTTCCTGTCTCCTGGATGACTAGTTTAAGATACAGGCGTGTATGCAAAAATGGGTGCACATTTGTGCTTATGAATGTAGAGGCCAGAGGTCAACTTCAGGAGTCCTTCTTCCAATATTTCTATCTTGTTTCTTGAGACTGGATCTCTCACTGGGACCTAGATCTCAACTAAGGTTGGCTGAAGAGGGAGCCCCAAAGGTGAAGTTATAAGTGCATGCTGCTGTGAACAACTTTGATGTGGGATCTCAGGGATTGAACTCAAGACCACAGGCTTGCACAACAGGCACTTTGATGACTGAGCATCTTCGCAACTACTTTATTCATTTCCCACCCCCCATGCATCTTATAAATGTGACACAGCTCAAGAATCTGTAGGTGAGACAGAATGTGCACGCTACCTCTGAGCGAATCAGTGTCTCTTAGAGCCAAAGGAGCTGACTAAGTTCTAAGGGACTCTTTAACTTGCCTTCAGAGCTAAGGATCAGTATGAACATGGGGTGAAATTACCAGCGTTCAAGGCAGGGCAGGGACCCTACATCCACACCCAAAACATCATCCTAAATGGTAGCCTTTGACACAGTCCCATTAGGGAAACATGTCACTGCCTAGGTTTATAATTGGTGCTACAAAAACTCAAATACTTGTTTCTCAAAGGTCAGTTAGCAGCTTCCCTGAGATCCTATAAACTGGTGTGAAAAAAACCCTGTCTAGACACATGCTCTCCATTCTGCCAAACGGTAATTTTCTCATTTCATCATCCCTTCTTCATGTATTTGTTGGCTTTTGGATATAAAGATGGCCTTTCCCTCATTATCCTTTAACTGACAGTGGGTTCAGCTTTTAGTCAATAGGCTATAATATTTAAAATAACACTTAACCCTCTTAGCTAATTCATGCTCAGAGCTGGCCAATAGAAGCTCCCACAAGCTGAAACCTTTGTTCTTAACCCCATCTTTCTTTGTGCATCTTGTTACTTTCTAAACTGAAAAGATGCTGTAGGTTTGTCTTTTAATTTTCCTCCCTTGGCCACAGAGCCCAGCATTTCTTCAAAGAACTTAAATTCCTCTTAGTAGAGAATGTGTTTAGAAACTGAGACTGGATGCTTGGTGTGTTTGCTGCTACCCTGACCCATTATTGTTAGGCCTCATAAAATGACAAAGCTAGAATACAAATGCATACACTTGTAGTGGGCATCCATCTCTCTATTTGTGACCAGACACGTCAATCAGTCCTTCTGGAGGTCTATGTTCAGAGTGCCATGAGCTCACGCTGAGAACTACAGTGCTCACTTGATACCATTGGATTGATTATCTCCTTTATCATAAACATGTAAATAAGGACCTTCTGTGAAAATGAGAGCATTGTCTACAGTAGAGATCCTTGGTTTTTGCTCACTGCTAAAATTCACAGAGAGTGGTTTCAGAGTTGCTAGCCCATCCCATCCACACCTCCATGAAAAGGAAGCTTCATTCTAAAAGCCTACTTAACTGGTTAGAATTTCACTTCCTGGATAAAGGCCACACAGTCAACAAACACTGAGTTAGCACCTCCTGTAACACTAGGCTAGAGCACAGTCTTGTTTCCCTCTTGGATCCCTTGGAGGCATTTCCCTGAAACCTTGTCTAAGACATCTGCAGTCTCATTCCTGGGGATCTGGTGCTGACACAGGAGACAAAGTGCACCTCTAACGAAATTCCAAGTAAACACTCAGTGAGCCTTTTCTCATTTCCCTGAAGTTAATCCAAGAAACCAGTCATATAAATATCCCCATTCCCATAAACACAATTACCCACTTATTGTAAGAGTGTTATCTCCCAGGGCTATCCACATTCCTATGGCTTCTCTACTATCCCCACCCCAACCCCCACCCCCGTGATTAGGCACGAAGATCTTTCTTCTCTTCAGTAAATCCTGATCCATCTTCCTTACAATGGCTCTCCACTGTGTGTTTCTCCAAATGCATAGCAGAGGCTGTAAGTGCCATAAACCACAGAGGTTTATTTCAGACCCACAGAGTTCTCAAAGTCTCTACCCTCCATATTTAAAAATATTTATCTAATTAAATTTATAAGTGAGAAATTGAGAAACATATGGAATTAAGGAAAGGAATGAAGAGAGAAAATAGGCCATTCATTCAACTTTTCTCAGCTGCTGCTCCTGACCCGGGAGACTTGGCTGAGCTCTGATGGAATGTCATGCAATAAAACTTCCATAGGATGCCAAATTTAGGTCCAGTATGAAAAGAAAACAAAATCCCTCCTTCAAGACAAACTGTTCATTTTGGAAACGGTAGGGACTTTTTAAAGTCCTGCATTAACCCTTCATCATGAAGAGTTTCCATGGGGCAAGAATCAGTCCCCTTTTTAGAGTGCTGCTTAATGGACAATCCAGAGACATTTCAAAAGCTTTCACTTCCCTGAATAGGGACCTGTTTTTCCTGAAGGTCCTGTTCTCTCCTCTTGGACAGAATCCACTTCACCATGTCCTGTCTAGAGAGAGAAAATGTATGAAGTGGGGAGAAAGGGGGAACGTGCCAGGTGCTAGAGATCACACACAATCTATTCTAGTCTTTCTCTAATCTATCCTTCTCAATGGTGGCTCATCAAAATGTCCAATTCCTTGTACCAGGTTAGCCCAGTGAGGTAATCTAGCTAGGAGTCTGAGGAGATGCTTTCTTAAACACATGGAAGTTGTAAGTCATGATGAGAGAAAGACTGGGTGGACGAGCCTTCCCAGACTGCCTTAAGTGTTGTGTTGTTCGGATCCGGTCCAGTTAACTTTGCTCATTGTATCACCATGATACAATGATAATATTTTTTAAGTATTTCTAATGCTGCAGCCCTTTAATACAGTTCTTCATATTGTGGAGACTCCAACCATAGAATTATTTTCATTGCTACTTCATAACTAATTTTGCTATGTTATGAATCATCATAATGTAAATATTTAAAATGCAGGATATCTGTGACTCCAGTGAAAGGGTCTTTGGACCCCAAAGAGGACATGACCCATTCATTGAGAACCACTATTTTAGAGGGTATTGGTCTATCATTGCAAGAAAGGTATGGTGGGTCTCCAACAGCTCATTCACTGACATTGGGAGGTTATAGTGTGACTTCTATTGGCTGTTTTTGTTTGTCAACTTGACACAAGCTGGAGTTATCACAGAGAAAGGAGCCTCCCTTGAGGAAATGCCTCCATGAGATCCAACTGTAAGGCATTTTCTCAATTAGTGATCAAGGATGGTAGGGCCCATTGTGGGTGGTGCCATCCCTGGGCTGGTAGTCTTGGGTTCTATAAGAGAGCAGGTTGAGCAAGCTAGGGGAGGCAAGCCAGTAAAGAACATCCCTCCATGGCCTCTGCATCAGCTCCTGCTTCCTGGCCTGCTTGAGTTCTGATTCTGACTTCCTTTGGTGATGCACAGCAATGTTTAAGTATAAGCAGAATAAACCCTCTCCACACCCCCCAACTTGCTTCTTGATCATAATGTTTTATGTAGGAATAGAAACCCTGACTAAGATACTTGTTCACATCTTGTAGAACCAGAAACCAGAGTGCCTAGCTGGAACTAAGGCAGATATCACCTTCCAGGCCCACCCCCAGCAACCCTTTCCTGCTAGCAAGGCCACAGTCTTAAAACTTCTCCACCTTTGAAACAACCTGGTCACACCATATTGCAAAGTTCTTTGAATGGAAGTTTCTAACCAGATGGTACAGATACTATGCCCTGAGCTGCTTCCGAAACTGGGGATGAGTTGTCCAACATCTGTGCATCATTTCACATTCAAATCACAATAGCCTATGTACATGTTTTCTGTTCTATTTCCACTTGTAAGATAAGTATGTGCCCCAGGAAGCTAGGATAGACCTGGGTACACTGAGGCAATTGGACATACTGTGTTGCAAACTCCTTCAAATGGCAGTTACTAACCAGATGGTACAAGTACCTATGCTCCAAGCTGCTATGCTACCTGGAATTCCAGCTCTTTGCAGTGTTCCTTCACATAGCTATTCCAGAGATGCTGCTGAAACTGTGAATGGACCCTTTCTGCTCAGTCATCTTAACCAAGAAAGGAGCCCCGATGCTCCATGCAACATAAGACAGACCTAGGATTGGTGCAGGCACTCCGGTGATCTTCTAAGCATTCAAGCTATCTGCAAAGTGAAGGTGACCTCGAGATGACAAAAACATGAGTCCATTTCCCAGCCCAATGCAGTGAACGACAATGACAATGATGAAATATCTTCTGTATTTCAGGTCACTGATGGAATACCAACGTGTGACCCTATTTATGCCAAAGTAGCTCCATCACTTTATTCATAGGGCACACCTGCTCATTTGGGTCTGGGTGTGTTCCAGCTTAACCAGCCTGGTGTTTGTTTTTGTATTCCTTTCTCATGGTTTAACTGCAGGAGTGGAGCCTTGTTTGTTAGTCTCAGTGGCCCCTTCCTTAGAGTGAGTTCATTCTCATCAGCCTCCTTGCCTAGGTCTGTGGTTTATCCTCAGCTGGGAACAGTCTAATCTCTTGGCATGGGCTAGGGCCTCCATTCCTTCACATATTCATGGCTACATAGATAAAAAGAAAAAGCAGACTAAAGAAAGCCATTTGCCTAGAACTCCTAAACTCAGAAGCAAACTTTGCAACTCAGAGTGTGGGGAATGAAGAATAGGGGAGAAGCCCTCCCCTGTAGAAAGAAGACATTTATAGGAACACACCAAAGCACTATGCTGTTAGGAGCACCTATGTTAACAACCCTCCAGCCAGTCAAAATAGCTTGCTATGGAAAGTGTATAGAATGTAATGATGATTATAGTCAGCCTGGCCAGCTATAGCCACAGAGCTGGTGACTTAACATTAATTTCTCACAGTTCTGGTAGACAGCAATTGAAAAGCAGGTTAACAGGAGAAGGGGGGTCTGATAAAGACACTGCCTGCTTTTCAGATGCCTTCAATAGATCACTCTGTGTTACAAACTTCCCCCAATGATGGTTCCTTTTTTAAAGAGCATTTTGAGTACTATCATCTGAACCATAACTTCATGACCCCAAGAACCAATGCAGAAGGAATGAGGTTAGTATATGAATTGGGGTACAGGGAAATAAGCATTCATTCCCTGAAACCCATTCAGATTATGGGAGGCTAATACTGTATTTGATTGTAAATTGATTTATAAAGAATCTCTAATGCCTATCAGGTTCTATCTTCTGATTTTTCTCTTTTCTACTCAAATAGTGTAATCTGAATTAACTGAAAACACTTTTTGATAGAAGAATGCCTTGGAATACTGATAATTGTCTTGTGCTTCTTCAGTAATCCCCTAAATGCTATACATTTGACCACTGTCCTTCTTACGAGGATCAACATTAGTGGTGGCAGGAGTATTAAAAAGAGATAACACCTGTTATTATCAACAGCCCATAATATTCCTGAAACAATGAGTAATTAGCTGAATTGCACTTGATCGCTTGAGATAATGATGCATTTATAAAGGAGAGTGTATCACCTCAACTGTCCCCCTGACTTGCTTCAGGCCATATATAAAAGGAAACATGAGAGATTTTATATGGAAGTTAAAAACAAATCTGCCCAAAAGACTTATCCACTTCAGAAGCAAAGTTTCTAGGTTGAAAAGACACTGGAGGTGGGATTCGCCTTAGATGCCCCGGACCACATAAATGCTTTGGTGTGTTCCTATAAATGTCTACTTTCTAACCCATTTCAATGTACATGGAGAAATCATGGAAGACAGTGGCCCTTGGTAGATGCTCTCAGCTTTTCACTTTGCAAAAATAGTTTGCTGCACCCTCTCTTAGGAAAATGAATTAGGTTGTCAACAGGCTCAGCCTCCTTGGGAAGAAAGGAATTTTAACAACCATTGCTGTTCAAGCATACCCCTGAGGCTCTCAGAGTGTTCACCTGCATCTGCACTCCTCCCTCAGTGTTGCTTGTCCTCAGAAGCCTGCCAACTCTATGGGTGCTGTCCCTGGGAAATCCAATTTTCTCGGTCTTGCTGCATCTCCAGATACATTTTAGCATCTTGTATGGTTTAGCTTCTTCGTCTATCTCCACATTTCTATACAGACATCAAACAGCATTTAAAATAAAGATGGAAGAGGCAATGGGGAAAGCAGAAATTCTCTGAGCAATCTTTTTGGTTCCCTCTGCCTCAGGGCCCTGCTGCCACAGCTCAACCTGCTCCCTTGCTCCTCCCAGGCAAGCTTTATCCTCTGCACTCTGAACTCTATCAATCTTCCTGTAAGGCTAATGCTCTCAGGACAGTGTTAACACTTAGCTCTCCTGGAGAGAAAACAGATTCTGTATGGTTCAGAGACAGGGCTCTGAGGCCCCGCACTGACAATCAGACAGGCTCTAGCAAGATAGGTTCCAGCTGGAGAGAGTGGTCAGGAAGAAATGGGCTTTGTGGACTCAAACTGTAGCATCAGATAAAGCAAGGCCAAATCAAAAGCAAAATACTACGTTTATACAGAAAGCAAATCAAACCCAAAGGACCGCCAGATTTACCTGTAGAGTTCCAGTCAACTGCACAACAGGTAAGGGCTCATTCTCTCTCTCGGTTCTCATGGAGATTTAACTCAGTACTTTGCACAAGCTGGGCAAGCACTTTACCACAGAGCTAAAGCCTTAGTCCTATTCTTTTAATTTGAGTAAATATTGGCCTTCCCCCACAGGTCTACACAGTACTACTGGTAAATGATTTAAGAAAAATAAGTATTGTAGGATATATGTTTTGTCATCAATGTGGCTAAAGCATCTCAGTCATGGCCACTGTTGTGTTCTCTGCCTTAGGAATGTCAGAGCTTCTCTTAAACAGCCAATAGGATGTCCAATGGGGCCTTGTGGAGATCTTGACTCAAGACCTCTCCTGACTTCCCATTGTTTCTAGATAAAGTCATTGCTCCAAAAAGGAAGAGTGAATTGATGTCTGTTTTCTCTGACAATCCTGCCCTCTGAATTATCCCCTACTTTGTTCCTTCTTTCCACAGACATATGTCTCAATTGTGATAATTTGGATCAAAGACTTGCCTTTGTCCATGTACAGTCCTCACGTTGTTCTGTCTCCCTAGCCAGTGTCCAGCTTTCTAATTATGTAGAGGAATGCTTCTCCAAGAAAGTAAGGCTTGTGCCTTTTGTCCCTTAATAGAGAGAGGTGGGGGAAAGAGGAGGAGAAGGAAGAAGAGGAGGAGGAAGAGGAAGAGGAGGAAGAAGAGGAGGAGGAAGAGGAGGAAGAAGAGAGGAGGGGAAAAAAGAGGAAGAAAAGGAGGAGGAGAAGTGACCTCTTATATAATTGATGGGGACTTGGTTACCATTGCACATCATGGCCTGTGTTTCTAAATCAAGTAATTTCACTTCAAGGGAAGACACTGTCTCTCTTGTGTTCTCCTGTCTACCCCTGGTTGTTCTTTTCCCCAGAAATATTTGCATATGGAAGACAATGGAGGGAATCGTTGCTCTTCTTTCCTCACTTTTTAAAAATGCACTCCCTGGAGTAAGAAATCAAGCTAGGAGGAGTGTCACTCTGGTCACACTAGGGGCCAATCAATCGAAAGACTGGGGAGTCCCAGAATTCCAGAGTTGGCCCTCCCACTTAGTCCTCAATGGTTTGTCATCTAAAGAGCAATGTTGGTGCTTTAATATGATTTGGCTCTGATTTTATGGTCTGGAAGGAAGGTAGATTCTAGGTTCCTTCATACACACTTGGCAACAAGAGAAACATTGTGGTGACACCACACTTGCTGCTTCACCAGTACATCCTCCAAGCCTGTCTGAAGGAATTTTCCATGAGGGCCATGGGCCTCACTTGTGCTCATAAAGCAATGGCTTCCTGATGCATTCATTAGTTCTTTTTCTCATGCTCAGAAACAACACCTTTCTGTCCTGGCTCTCATGGCAAAGCAATGCTCACTGATCTCGCAAGGGAAATACTTTCCCATTACAGGTGCCCCTAATGAGAATGCCAATACCTAGACCCAGTTGGCCACTGTGATCCTCTCTCCTTCTTGCTGCTGTGGGGGTTGCATTGAAATGGAAAATGTGTCCTTGTGTTAATTCTGGGCTGCGTTTTAGCATCTGGTTTAGGAATCATTTCTTTAAACCAAGATTTCATAGTGGAAGATGCTCCAACCCAAACAGCATCTCAACATCTGCTGACAACCTTCTCCTTCCTGCACCTGGCCAGGCTCCATTCCGTAGATCCTCCAGGGGATAAAATCTGATACATTCTAGAGTTTTACTTTTAAAAAATTGTTCTCTTACTTCAACCATTTAAAAAGACACTTAAGCAACCCGGGAGGTGTTACTACCCCCAACTGTCTTCTCTAGTTTGTTTAATCTACTTTGTCTACATATTTGATTTATATTAAACTTGTGGATTTGGGTTTAGATATAAGATGTCTCTAACATTTCTTGCATTGAAGGCTTGATGCCCACTGCTGTGGTAATGTTATTAAGAGGAAGTGAGTCCATGAGGACACTAGTTTCATTCATCCACTCAAAGATGGACAAGCTGTTAGGAAGGAAGTATGGGGCCACCTTGAAGAAAATAGATGAGTGGAGGCCATCTTTGAAAGCTATCTCTTTCCCAAGACCTTCCCTCTTCTAATCCTTTTTGATCAACTTTCCCTATTTTATGTCCCCCCTCCTGCTCTCCACCATGTGTCCTGCCATATCACAGCTGAGAAACAAAGGAGCTTGTGACTGAAATGTCTGAAACTGCGACCTAAAGAACACCTTTCCTCCTTTAAACTATTTCTCTTTGGTGTTTTGTCACAGCAATGGAAAACTGACTGTTAACTGTATTAGACTGCATTGTATTTCTCATTGCTGTGACCAAATACTTGCCAAGGAGTGGTTTAAGGAAGGACAGGTTTGTTATAGCTCACGGTTTCAGGCAGTGGCTACCATGGTGCTGACAGTAAGATCTTGCTTGAGGCAGCCGGTCATATTGTCTGACAGAAAACAGAGAAAATAGATACTAGTGTTCTGCTTCCTTTCTTTTCATTCTGTTTTGGACCTTACCTTGTAAAATGGGCACTGCCCACATTTGGAGCAAGTGTGCCCTCCTTGATTCACCCCATCTAGAAACTCCCAACAGAGATCTGACTCTAAGTGATTCTAAATCCTGTCAGGTTGTCAATCAGTATTAACCACCACAGGTCAGATTGGGCTTTTATGCAAACTCAAAACCATAGTGCCCATAAAAGCAAATTTTGTCAGGAAAGAAGGGAAAATTGGAAAGACTAATAATGAAATGTCTTCTTGATCATTCAAAATGGGAGCTTTTAAATATTTGAATTATAGAGATGTGGACAGAGCTGAGATAAATTCAGAGTTTTCTGAGCAGATTTACACCTAGTTTATTTACATATTATATGTTACCTGACACTCAGTAAGATTTGGGGTGGCTTACAAAATAAATGTAAGCAATATGATGAAAACTGGATAAAAATAAAGACACAAAGAGTGGAAAGAAAGAAAGAAAGAAAGAAAGAAAGAAAGAAAGAAAGAAAGAAAGAAAGAAAAGAAGGAAGGAAGGAAGGAAGGAAGGAAGAAAGAAAGAAAGAAAGAAAGAAAGAAAGAAAGAAAGAAAGAAAGAAAGGAAGGAAGGAAGGAAGGAAGGAAGGAAGAAAGGAAGGAAGAAAGGAAGGAAATCTGGGTTATGACTAGGAAAAAACTCAGATTCATAGATCATGAAGAATAATATGAATGCAGCAAATTATCTTTAATTTGTTTTGGAGATTTTTGTATAAGCCAAAGTGACATAATTCTAAACAAACAACAAAGAAAGGCTGAGGATAGCTATTGAATTAGCCACACAAACTTGTACAAACACAGAACTCAGACCCTCTCTGGTGAGATAAGCTTTTTTTAAATGTTGACAGCACACATTCGCAGTTGGTGTTCACAGATGAATTCCTAACAGCTGGCTACTAGTAGGAATTTCTCAGAGTAAGTTGGGAAGCACTAACTCTTGATAGGAAAACTGACTAGATTCTCTCAGGATTTTACCTACTACTTGCAAAGGAGAGGTCTCTAAAGTACCCACTTTGACGGCAGATTCTAGGACTCAATTGTTTTCTCAAAATGTTCCATCATGATGCTTTATGTGAAGACTATTAGCATTGAAAATTATTCCAATTGGCTGTTCAACATGTCAGTTCAATAGACATACACACATGCACCCACATATGCATGCACACTGAATGCCTAATGATATTCCTATGAAGCTACTGATTGGGATTCCTGACTCCTAGAAATAAAGTCTATTGGGTTGAAATAGCTATTAACTATACTTTCCTGAAATACAGGATTAACTATTTTTCTCTATACTTTGTTGTAAGCTAATGAAAACCAAGATCATGGGAAGTTCAGCCACTTACAAACATTCCCATTTTGAACTTGCCTTTTTGTATAAATTGGAATTTATATTTGCTTTAAAGTCAACTCTAAATTGTGAGGATGGGATAATATCAGAATATGTTATAGAATCATAACTGATTTTATTTTTTGTTCTTTGTTGTATCTATCCTTGCATCTCATTTATTTCAAGATGATATCATTTGATAAAATTGCAAACTAAAAATCAGAGCCCTAAATAAAATCTAAGTTAAAGCCTTCAAAAGGTGCTGTACAATGTCAAACGGTTCCACTCAATACTGACTTTTGGCAATAGGATAAAGATGCAAGGATGAAGATTCAAGATGAAAAACACTATATGAGGGTTTATATTGTATAATTTGATTCATATATAGTATCTATTACAGGTCAACTGTAGATTAAAATTCTCACCACCTTCAAGGATAAGACTCTTAGTTAAAAGCCAAAGAGTCACACATGGCAACTCAGAAATCCAGAGCAAATGGGGTCTTAGCCTCACTTGTGCTAGAATGATCAAATACTTGCCTGCTCTACCGGAGGAAAGGAAACTCTTGTTATTAGATGTGAATCTCAAGCGGAGAATCTGTGGTAAAACACAAATTAGCCAAATATTGAAGTTAGAAGTTAAGTACTTCAAAATAACTACAATTAACATTTTCAAGAAATCAAAAGATAGCAAAGAATAAAACAGAAACTCTTTAAAGAGGCATTCTAAAGTTATATGTGTTTCTAAAACATCAAATAAATGTTCTGAAAATGAAAAAGTATCACGTATGAAATTAATAACTCAATAAGGTGCAAATTGAGGTACAGGAAGAGGGTCAAATAATAGAAAATATTGTTAAGAGGCATTTGATGTGTTTTTCAGATGGCTGAACACAAGTACAAATAGAATTTCAGAGGAGGTAACAGAGAAAATGGCCGAGAAGCAACATTGGAATAAATAATGACCAAAAATATTCAAAACCTGACAAAGATCACATCGACTTTAATATATCCATGCATTTTAAGGAAAGTGAATGCAACATTTATGCAAGCATAGAGTGTCTAAATTGGGAATCAAAATAGAAAATCTCAATGACATGGGAGCATGGGGAAGGTTTATTTGTCTTCCAATGAGCAATAAGAATGATAACTGACTTTTCAACAGAAATTATGAAAGTCAAGAGACAATGGAATGAGTAGACAAGGCTACATGTAGCACCAAAAGAATGAAATATTAGGCACAATTCTGTACTCAGTGAAAGACACTTTCAACAGCATCAATAAAAAATCAAAATAATGACAAGAGCAAAATTTGGCAATGCATTATAGGAAATATCAAAGAGTATTCTTTATATAAATAAAAACCATCTGAGATGATAACATGAAAACTCAGGAAATGTTAATGAACAATAAAAAAAGTGTGGTCATTTGTTTTGGTTTTAAAGACAATCATATAATATTTTGAGGAGTATAAAAATGTAAAATTAAAATTAATTATAAAACTAATGTTTCACAAAAGGCAAGGAAATACATTTAAGATATTCTAGCTACCCTTGAGGAATGATAAGATAATAGGTTGTTGTTGTTGATGTTGATGTTGTAATTATATTGCCTGTGCCTGTGGATCAAATCGAGTGCCTCACATAGTAAGCAAGCCGCCTTCTACTGATTTACAGTTCCAGCCCAGAATAAAGAGTTTTTGTTGTTTGTTCTTTTGTTTTTTTACTTTATTTAATGGTACTGGCCACTGAACCCAAATGCCTATCTTACATTATAGGCAGAGATGATCTCCCACTGAGCCACATCTCTAATCCTTTTGTATAAAATAAAGAACATGCTTATTTATTTATCTGCTTGTTGCCAAAGTTGACCTTGAGCTTCTGGTTCTTCTGTGCATGTCTCAGTGCATGGATTACAGGAGATTGGCATCACACCCAAGGTTATCCTGACACCCATGTTTGTCATGCCTAAGATTAAACTCAGGTTCACTCTACCAACTGAGCTACATCCCAGTCTGTTAGTTTTTAATTGTAATAAACTAATGCCACAGACTGCAAAATCCAGACTTAGTTCTTTTAAGAGAGCATCTCTATAGGAAAAAAAAACATAAAATAATAAAAGTTGCTTTATTTATCCAATAAGGTCAGGAAGCATATGGAAAGAGAAGTGAGGCAAAAGTAAATTTGGACAAGAGCAAATACAAACTCAGTTACATCAGTAATTACATGTAGCCTTGGGTGGATTCTTCTGGGATTGGCAAACTAAATGACACACTATGCATTTATAAGCTCTTTATTTTTAACTTTGAGAATAGCTGCTATTGAATCCAAACATTATAAGGCCCAGGCTCTATCTTATTTAATGTAATGATCCAGAATTACAAAGTTGGGAGGTAAAACAAATCACTCCAAGCCCAGGGCAGTGCTCGCACTCTGAAGCAGACTCAGTGAATGTTTAAACATTCTGAGACACTGGAGTAGTCACACCTGGGCTTCTCTAACACATCATCCACTATGGACACGGAGGGTTTGGTGAATAGAAAAATCAATAAATGAATTCAAAGATTTTAGGAGAACCATGTGCTATTTCAGGGAAATTAGACTTACTTACATGTCTGTTCATTAAAACAAACAATGTTGACAAGAACCTAAAAAAAAAAAAAAAACTGCACTCAAAATAATTTCCTGTCTTCATCTAGATCTGTGAAGACTTAAAAGCTACTTTCAGAAAAGATTTGCTCTATCCTTTGTATAACTATTTTTTTACTTTGATTATTTTTAAATTAAAACAGGGAGACAGAGAGAGAGCGAGCATGCACACACATATGAGCACACATGTGTACATTAGATATTGAACCTGAAGCCTTGGGCATAGTAAGCAAATGTTCTACAGCTGAGCAGTATCTAAAGGCTGCCCCTCCTCACTTCTGATCAGACCTAGCTCTGTCAAGGGATTCAAACCACATGTCTTCCAATGGACAGTCATAGAGAACAGGCAAGAAGAAAGCCAAGAGGCAGTAGGGAACAAGTGGGGAGGGTAGAGCCTTCTTGCTGACTAAGAAGAATATGGGAGCCCTCATGTTTTTAGGGTTTAGCTGTCCTTACCACATAGAAGTTACACAATTTCTTCGAGCCAGTTTGGTATCTATCCAGATCACACACAGCCTTGTCACACATGGGAGCCATGTTGCAGGAGGATAAGGATGAAGCCAAGACATGCCTTGATAACTGGTCAAAAATCTGTTCAGTCAGGAAAAAATTCCTCTCAAGACTTTCTTCTAATTAGGACGTTAAACAAGAAACTGGAGACCTGAGCCTGGGAGTGAAGTTCAAAGACAAACCCAGTTGGTATTTCAGGGAAAATTGAACTTGGTTATGTCTCATTAAATAGCATCTAGAGAGCAAAAGGTCTGGGGTAGAGAATGACGGGAAGAAGCCGACCCCTTCTGAAAATGTTCAGTATCTTGATGAATATGGGGCCAAGAAATTAAAGAGGACTGAAAAGGGCATTCATTTCCTTCCCCCTGGCAGCTCCCCAATGCTGGGGCTCCAGGAAAAATCACAAAGGATCTGTTTTTCTGAGTTTGGCAGGTGTGGCTTCTTACATGGAAATGATTGTGTCAGTAAGACTGGATTATTCTGGCTAATTGGCTGCATTTGTTATCTGAGATCTGAACATTGCCTCACACGTAAATTATTTTATTGTATGCTAATTTCCTGAAAAAAATCAGTAATCCCTGTAACACAAAAGCATATGGTCTCATCTTTGTTTGGCTATTCAGGGAATATAACAAAATCTTGCAATCCCTTGCAGTGTCACCCTTGAACAGTAGGTCTCAACAGAAACCCTTCCAGTCAGCTAACTCTGGGTGTGTATTAGCCAAAGTTTAATCGAGTTACTGAGTACCTGTATTTGTCATGTATTTTTGCCTGTATTGTTTCTTTTAAATAGCACTGCCTTATGGATCAATTTTATTAATCCAGGTTTACAGAGAAGGTAACTGGAAGTCATCAGTTTAAGGCTATACTTCTAAGCAAAAGGATTCGAATCAGGAAGTTCTGAATCTAAGCACCATTCTTCCCAATATCCTTTGGTGTCTGCCGTCTTTATGTTTGTCAGCACTGATGACACCCTTGAACGTGGCACTTCTACATATCCTTGTGATCCGTGCCAGGTTACTTCGCTCCTTTAGGGTATAGTACTTACAAAAATTAAAAGGAATTCTAGAAGAGACTACCTTGGCTTACAATTCCAGAGTCCATAATGTTTAGAAAGGCATGACAACAAGCAAGAAGTTGGTTATTTACATTTTTAGCCACTCACGGGCATCATAGAGGAAGCAGAATATGGAGTAGGATATAAATCCTTAAGGATGGACCCCAGTGACATACTTTCTCCAGCAAGGCTAAGATTCCTAAAGGGTCTATAACTTCTCCACACAGCATCACCAACTGGAGAGCAGATATTCAAACACATGAGCCTAATGGGTATGTTTCTCACACAAGCCACCACAAATGGCTTCCATCTAGAAAAGAAAATCCAAGTATCACAATGAGTTTATCTTAGATATAATGAGTTTAGTTTACAAAACAATAAAGATAATGGCAAAACAGGATGAAGATGGGCCTTGAAGGTAACCACGCATGCTGCAAGGAATTCTGCTTTAATATCCTTTCTGATTCTTTGAAAATTTCAATTACTAGAAATTTATTTGGGGACAAGGACAAAAAAGATACAAACATTTTTTTTTTCCTACAGGAGGGTGGATGCTGTGATCATGTGATCTCACCATGTGTGTCCATGAAAATTAGTCTTTGGTCCTTATAAGATCACTACTTTATACTCACATGTCCAAGGGCAGATGGTTGTGCTGGGAAAGGCAACTGGAAAACCAAATTGAACTACTGAAGGAAAGATGGCTCAAGGCTCAGCTTTTCCTGTGAAGTGTCAAGTGAATTCAGTATTCATGAAAGTTTCCAGAGCTGGTTGGACTCCAGAGAGCCCCAGGGTGTGCCCCTGTCACCTCTGTACTCTGGCCAGAGCATGGATTGCCCTCTGACTCTGGTCTGGCCATAGTACAATACCACAGAGAGGCCCATATCCCTGTCTTAATCTGCTCAGCTCAGAGATGCCCCTTCCACACTGCCCCTAAGGGCATCAGCCAATACACTGCCAGGAAATGTAGGCACCAGGCAACATAGTTCAAAGAGATAGAGATGGCAGATGCCGGGGGTGGGGGGTGGGGGGTGGGGGGTGGGGGTGGAGGTGGGGTTAAAAAGGCCCTGCCCTTGAGGGTGGAGCACTAGAGAAGCATGGGAGCAGGACAGAGACTAGCTGGAGCCCTTTCAGAAAGGTCGCTCTCTTCTTCCCTCCTCCCAAGTTATCACCTGCATTCAACCAGAAACCAGCTTACCTATGTTCCCCAGACTGTGCCCAGGCACACAGCAGCAGGCTCATCAGAGATCCTTTCACTCAGCTTCATCTTTTATAAAGACAACAATGAATCAGGAGAAGTAGGGCACTCTGAATTAGCCAGAGCTTGGGAATCAGCCTTGTGGGCTCTAGTCTTACCCCCAACCCCCCAACAAATACCGTTGCCGCACTACTTTGACTAGGCTGAACTCGTTGGCTGTGGACATTCCAGCTCCCACCTAAACCCACTGTCACACCCTTCCTACTTGTCCTTAATTTTGCTTGAGGCCAGTGCCTATACTCGTTCACATTACCCCTCTGTTTAAGAAGTCCTTTTACTGAGCATTTCTGTGAAACCACAGGCAGTAGGCAGGTTCTTCCTGCCAAAGGGAACTTCCCAGTGATGGGACGTCCATCCTCACATCCAGTGTGTCTGAGGGGTTCTTCACCACTTCCTAATGAACTCCACTCATTTGCTTTACGAATGTTTTATGAAAGCCACCTGGTTCTCATTTTCATTTTTTTTTAATTTTAATCTGCTTTCATTTCCTTTCCCTCTCACTCAAATCTGCCAGCACTAAGTGATGCATAAATAGGATTTGAAAGAGTCATTCTACCCATGCTCATAAAGACTCACAGTGCTTTGGTGGGTCCCCTGCAATGATCCAGGGGCTTCCCAAGCATGTCTGAAGGAAGGGATTGGAGACTCTTTTCATTTTTTTAAAGCCAAAACAAGCAAAGGAATACATGTTGAATTCACTTCTGAGACTCAAACATGACTGAAACACTTCAAAAGTGCCAACCAAGACAGAAAGTGGGTGAAAGTTTGACTGAATGACCATAGCAGGTTTTGAGGGGCATTCCTATGACAGATGTGCTAGCCCAGAAGAATCAGATTACCTATCGTCACATGCCATGAACATAAACAGGGCCTCACACTGGCAGATAACATGCAGCAAGGCCTCCAGTTTCTCTTCTAGAGTATCAACCAGCACTATCTGGCTAATCCTTATTTTGTTTTAATAAAAGTCAGTCAGAACCTCCTCCTGCTCCGTCTCCTCCCATTTTCTGCCCTTGCCCTTCTTAAAATCATTTAAAAAAAAATAAAAAGAGAAAACCAAATGAATCTGTCACACAGTACATCTATAGGCTATAAGAGGCAAGAGTGGAATCTATTATTGGGATACAAAAAAGATTCTATAAGAAATGTTAACACATTTGATCTTCCGATCTGGCTCCTCATCTACAAAATGGAAGAAACCAGCATCATGAACATATGCTAGCTTAGTTTTCTAGTGTATTCATAGGTGGGTGGTCAAGAAAGTAGCCACAGTATGTATGGTGGGAACTAGAGAATTTAGTCAGAATAGAGCCTTTCACAAATACAGGGACAGATGCATGACAGAGTGCAGAGCACTGGTCAGTTGGTCAGTTGGTCTGTGCAAGTCAGGACTAGGCAAGCCTGGACATGTCAGAGCTTGTAAGAGAACCAGAGGGTACAGGACACATGAGAGCAGAAGTCGGACCTCCTAAGAATAGCTTAAGCAGGACTCAAGAAACAGATTCACTACAGAATCTTCAGTTCAGTGCTGGCTGGTGGCCTGGGGTGCTGATGGTCAACCGAGTCAGTAGTGGAGAAGACACATGTGCAGGTAGTGGAGAAGGTCACATGTGCAGACACATGTGCAGGTGTCTGCACATGTGACCTTTAGAAAAATGTAACTTCTACGGAATCCTATCTCATAAATTTCATATCAGGATCTCTCTGGGCTGACTCTGAACCATGTATGAAATAGATTCTTAGAAACTTAGTAAAGTCCTCATGGTTTGAGTAGAGCTGATCCCCACCATACTCCCTGGGATGGAACTGGAAAGGGCTCAGGGAAACTGAACATCGCATAACTATATCTATGGATAGGTTCAAGTGTAGACTTCTATCTTAGAGTTTTATTGCCATGAAAGAGACACTATGACCATGGCAACACTTTTAAAGGAAAATATTTAATTGGGGCTGGCTTACAGTTTCAGTCCATTTGTAGTTCATTATTTTCATGGCAGAAAGCATGGCAGTGTATAGGCAGATATGGTGCTGGAGGAGCTAAGAGATCTTGATCATCAGGCAGCAGGAGGAGACTATACCATCCTGGGCATAGCTTGAGCATATAAAACTTCAAAGCCCACTTCCGCAGTGATGTACTTCCTCCATCAAGGCCAACCCTCCTAACAGTACCACTCCCTATGTCAAAACATTCAAACACTTAAATCTATGGGGGACATTCCTATTCAAACCCACACAGCTTAAAACTCTACCAGGCTAATGAAATTTGTTCTAATTTATCAGAACACTACAAAGAAATAGCACTCATCTTTCATGGGGACTGGGTAGGATTTAAGCTTGGAACTACCTGCCTCCAGTTTGCCACTAAGAAATAAGAAACCTTATTTTAGAAAAAAGAAGACAGGATAAACTGAGCTCAGGGAAGGAAAGTAAGATTAAGTTTAATGACATCATCACAAGCAAATGCACCTGTAAATCAAGGACTAGTGTAGTTCCGAGCCAGAAATATGCTCTAACTAACTGGAAGTCCCATCACTTGCATTTGAAAGAGGGCTAGACTAACAAAATACAGTGAGTGAATTAAAGAAACAACAGTTTGTCATATGGGAAATGCTTGTTCTAGTTTGACTCCTGGTATTGTGACAAAACACATTGAACGAAAGCAACTTAGGGGAAGAAAGGGATTGTCTCAGCTCATGCTTCATGTAACAGTCCATCACTGAGGGAAACTAAGGCAGAGATCTGAAACAGGAACCCTGAGGAAGACTGTTGACTTGCTTGCTCTCTGTGTTTCAAGGTCAGTCAGCTTTCTAATACATCCTAGGCCTACCTGCCTAGGGATGGTGCTACCCACAGTGAGCTAGGCCTTCCTACACCTGTCAATACCGACAGTTCCCACAGACATACCCACAAGACAATCTGTTGGAGGTGATTCTTTAGTTGCAGACCTCTCTCTTCCCACGAAAGTATAGGTTGTGCAAAGATGAAAACGACAACTAAACAGTTCAGTGTTTCAATAAACATTGGCAATCATTGTTATCATTATTGTTGTACAGATTTTCTTTTCTGATCTTCCATTTTGCCTGTCTTCTGTGGGTTGGGGGGAGGGGGTGTAAGTCTAGGAGGGGAATTTATTTAAGGAGACACTGAGCCCTGTAAAATAACCTTGAAAAACTCCTTTCCATCTTTCAGTGTCTGAAAGGTCAATCAACAGACAAGTGACTGAATGGAGCCAGGGTTTTGATGAAAAACAGGAAAGGGTCTTCCCTGGGAATTCCTCTGCAGTGACAAGCTGTCACCCTTCTTATGTCATTTTCTTTCTGACCCCAAAGATGCCTTTTCCTAGCTGCTGCCTTGGTCCATGTCTTTTTCTCTGACAGTCTCCAAAGAGCTTGAAGTTCTTTGAGAAATGACACAACTAAAACCTCACTACTCTTTGGACACTCCAAGGAAGGGATTAAAGAGACCCAGAGGAGAACCATTTCCTTCCATTTTCTATTAGAACGGGAATTAGCTACACTTGGGAAGAAGTGACTTAGTAGCCATGGATTTCTGGCTTTCAAACTATGAGAAATGGAGATGCAGGAAACAGGAATCACCCAGTTAATCAACCAGTGCCAATGCGTCAAGTCGACAAGGTGTGCAGCACATAGCAGCTGCTCTGATGATCTCCATTGGGTTTGGACTAGGATGCATGGTTAATATTTGAGAGCAATTATTTGCAAGGGATCCTAGATACTGAGTAGAGTTTAATTGCATCAAATAAATAATGAAAGTCATAGGACTATCTTCTCTGGAAAAATGTTAGAAATCCAAGTGCAATGTCACACAGTTGAAAGTAGCAAGGGGATAGATTTTAAATCTAATCCAGGATAAGGACATCGCTTTTTCCCAAAGACAATGACTCCATATATATACATATGTATGGAGCAATACATATATATATTGCTATGACATAATAGGTATAGGGACAATGTAGGGGACAGAATGTTCCCTTCATTTGCTTTCTCAAGGATCTTGCTCTCCCTTTCTTTAACTCTTGTCACAGGTTCTGAAATTATTCTTCCCATAGTGACCAACTCCAGGATTAACTCTCCCTCCTACCAGGTCACTTTCCTGCCACATGGCTGCACCCTAAGATCCAGTTCCTGAATAGCCTCCACTCATGCCTGCCCTGGCTCAGACTGCTTGTAAAGCCATCAAAATAAGGATTTAGTTTGAAGTTCTCATTTTCAATCTCCTTTGAATCCCGGCATGGAAGACGTTTGCATAAAAGAGATGTTGCTGCTTCTGCTGTCTTCATTTTCAGAACCTCAAGCACAATTTTATTAGAGCTGAAAAGTCAAACTTCTCTGGAAATCAAGCTGTAGTCCTCCTCATTTCTGAGTCCTATAATATATAGAGCTGGGACAGATAGAAAAGTTTTATTGAGTTGTTTGTTTTGTTTTCCAGGACTGACAGGTTGAGCCCAGATAGTTATACATGGAAGCAAGTATTCTGCCTCTTAGCCACAGTCATAGCCCTAGCTGTTGTTCTTTAAATGACTGACAAATGTGTAACATCAAGTAGACACCAGGGAAACACACTCAGGACCAAAAAGTAAATTAAAATGAGCTAAATGTGTACCTCAGAATGTTTCCTAATGGAGAATATTATTTATTTATTTAAGTAGCAAAGCAAATGTGTATGTGTGTGTGTGTATGTGTGTGTGTGCTTAATGTAGTCTCCACTTTTCATACTTTAAACTTTGTAATCCCTCTGTTTAAAGATAGTCTGAAAACCATAACAATGGACCCAATGGACCTTTTTCTTTAACTTGGGAGAAAGTGGTTTTTAGAACTTGGAAATATATTATTTCCAACCTAGCACTTCTTCCTTGAGGAGACCCCAAAAGGTTGAAAAGTATAGAGACTCATTCACAGTCTCCTTCAACTGCAACTATGTTGATATAAGCAAGGTAGTAAACCAAAAGGAATATTGACCTAGTTTCTTACTAAACACTGGAGTCAGAAATCTAATGTAGGAAAGTACCTATCTGTCAAGCCCACACAAACTCAGCTCAACCACCATGAGATTTTACTTTGGGATCACACTGACTCTGTGGGCCATGGGCACTGTATCCTATCAAACAAACCTAAGTTAGAGCTCTCTCCATAAGTTACTTTCAGAAAGTGAAAAGCAAATAAATAAATACTCATATGAATAAAGATAAAATGCTGCAGTGTGCTTAATGTTTTCAGCGTAAACTCAATCAAGGCTGTGTACATCTCTAAAGAGATTTCTATAACCAAATTATATCCAAGTGGCATATTTCACAAGCTCCCACATTATGATTCCTAATTTCTTTTTTTTTAATTTTTAATATTTTTATTACATATTTTCCTCAATTACATTTCCAATGCTATCCCAAAAGTCCCCCATAGCGCCCCCCACTTCCCTACCCACCCATTCCCATTCTTTTGGCCCTGGCATTCCCCTATATTGGGGCATATAAAGTTTGCAAGTCCAATGGGCCTCTCTTTCCAGTGATGGCCGACTAGGCCATCTTTCGATACATATGCAGCTAGAGACAAGAGCTCCGGGGTTCTGGTTAGTACATCATGTTGTTCCAACAATAGGGTTGCAGATCCCTTTAGCTCCTTGGGTACTTTCTCTAGCTTCTCCATTGGGAGCCCTGTGATACATCCAATAGCTGACTGTGAACATCCACTCCAGTGTTTGCTAGGCCCCGGCATCGTCTCACAAGAGACAGCTATATTTGGGTCCTTTCAGCAAAATCTTGCTAGTGTATGCAATGGTGTCAGCGTTTAGAAGCTGCTTATGGGAAGGATCCCTGGATACGGCAGTCTCTAAATGGTCAATCCTTTCATCACACCTACGAACTTTGTCTCTGTAACTCCTTCCCTGGGTGTTTTGTTCCCAATTCTAAGAAGGGGTACAGTGTCCACACTTTGGTCTTCATTCTTCTTGAGTTTCATGCGTTTAGCAAATTGTATCTTATATCTTGGGTATCCTAAGTTTTGGGCTAATATCCACTTATCAGTGAATATATATTGTGTGAGTTCCTTTGTGATTGTGTTACCTCCCTCAAGATGATGCCCTCCAGGTCCATCCATTTGGCTAGGAATTTCATAAATTCATTCTCTTTAATAGCTGAGTAGTACTCCATTGTGTAAATGTACCATAAATTCTGTATCCATTCCTCTGTTGAGGGACATCTGGGTTCTTTCCAGCTTCTGGCTATTATAAATAGGGCTGCTATGAACATAGTGGAGCATGTGTCCTTTTTACCGGTTGGGACATCTTCTGGATATATGCCCAGGAGATGTATTGCTGGATCCTCCAGTAGTACTATGTCCAATTTTCTGAGGAACCGCCAGACTGATTTCCAGAGTGGTTGTACAAGCTTGCAATCCCACCAACAATGGAGGAGTGTTCCTCTTTCTCCACATCCTCGCCAGCATCTGCTGTCACCTGAATTTTTGATCTTAGCCATTCTGACTGGTGTGAGGTGGAATCTCAGGATTGTTTTGATTTGCATTTCCCTGATGATTAAGGATATTGAACATTTTTTCAGGTGCTTCTCTGCCATTCGGTATTCCTCAGGTGAGAATTCTTTTTCAGTTCTGAGCCCCATTTTTTAATGGGGTTATTTGACTTTCTGGAGTCCACCTTCTTGAGTTCTTTATATATATTGGATATTAGTCCCTTATCTGATTTAGGATAGGTGAAGATCCTTTCCCAATCTGTTGGTGGTTTTTTTGTCTTATTGATGGTGTCTTTTGCCTTGCAGAAGCTTTGCAGTTTCATGAGGTCCCACTTGTCAATTCTCGATCTTACAGCACAAGCCATTGCTGTTCTATTCAGGAATTTTTCCCCTGTGCCATTCTCTTCAAGGCTTTTCCCCACTTTCTCTTCTATAAATTTCAGTGTCTCTGGTTTTATGTGAAGTTCCTTGATCCAATTAGACTTGACCTTAGTACAAGGAGATAGGAATGGATCGATTCGCATTCTTCTACATGTTATCAACCAGTTGTGCCAGCACCATTTGTTGAAAATGCTGTCTTTCTTCCACTGGATGTTTTTAGCTCCCTTGTCGAAGATCAAGTGACCGTAGGTGTGTGGGTTCATTTCTGGGTCTTCAATTCTATTCCATTGGTCTATTTGTCTGTCACTATACCAGTACCATGCAGTTTTTATCACAATTGCTCTGTAGTAAAGCTTTAGGTCCGGCATGGTGATTCCACCAGAGGTTCTTTTATCCTTGAGAAGAGTTTTTGCTCTCCTAGGTTTTTTGTTATTCCAGATGAATTTGCAGATTGCACTTTCTAATTCGTTGAAGAATTGATTTGGAATTTTGATGGGGATTGCATTGAATCTGTAGATTGCTTTTGGCAAGATAGCCATTTTTACAATGTTGATCCTGCCAATCCATGAGCATGGGAGATCTTTCCATCTTCTGAGATCTTCTATAATTTCTTTCTTCAGAGACTTGAAGTTCTTATTATACAGATCTTTCACTTCCTTAGTTAGGGTCACGCCAAGATATTTTATATTATTTGTGACTATTGAGAAGGGTGTTGTTTCCCTAATTTCTTTCTCAGCCTGTTTATTCTTTGTGTAGAGAAAGGCCATTGATTTGTTTGAGTTAATTTTATATCCAGCTACTTCACCGAAGCTGTTTATCAGGTTTAGGAGTTCTCTGGTGGAATTTTTAGGGTCACTTATATATACTATCATATCATCTGCAAAAAGTGATATTTTGACTTCATCTTTTCCAATTTGTATCCCTTTGATCTCCTTTTGTTGTCGAATTGCTCTGGCTAGGACTTCAAGTACAATATTGAATAGGTATGGAGAAAGTGGACAGCCTTGTCTAGTCCCTGATTTTAGTGGGATTGCTTCAAGCTTCTCACCAATTACTTTGATGTTGGCTACTGGTTTGCTGTAGATTGCTTTTATCATGTTTAGGTATGGGCCTTGAATTCCTGATCTTTCCAAGACTTTTATCATGAATGGGTGTTGGATCTTGTCAAATGCTTTTTCCGCATCTAACGAGATGACCATGTGGTTTTTGTCTTTGAGTTTGTTTATATACTGGATTACGTTGATGGATTTCCTTATATTGAACCATCCCTGCATCCCTGGGATGAAACCTACTTGGTCAGGATGGATGATTGTTTTGATGTGTTCTTGGATTCGGTTAGCAAGAACTTTATTGAGGATTTTTGCATCAATATTCATAAGGGATATTGGTCTGAAGTTTACTATCTTTGTTGGGTCTTTTTGTGGTTTAGGTATCAGAGTAATTGTGGCTTCATAGAATGAGTTGGGTAGAGTACCTTCTGTTTCTATTTTGTGGAATAGTTTGTGAAGAACTGGGATTAGATCTTCTTTGAAGGTCTGATAGAACTCTGCACTAAACCCATCTGGTCCTGGGCTTTTTTTAGTTGGGAGACTATTAATGACTGCTTCTATTTCTTTGGGGGATATAGGGCTGTTTAGATCATTAACCTGATCTTGATTCAACTTTGGTACCTGGTATCTGTCTAGGAACTTTTCCATTTCATCCAGGTTCTCCAGTTTTGTTGAGTATAGCCTTTGGTAGAAGGATCTGATGGTGTTTTGGATGTCTTCAGGATCTGTTGTTATGTCTCCTTTTTCATTTCTGATTTTGTTAATTAGGATGCTTACCCTGTGCCCTCTAGTGAGTCTGGCTAAGGGTTTATCTATCTTGTTGATTTTCCCAAAGAACCAGCTCCTTGATTGGTTGATTCTTTGAATAGTTCTTCTTGTTTCCACTTGGTTGATTTCGCCCCTGAGTTTGATTATTTCCTGCCGTCTACTCCTCTTGGGTGAATTTGCTTCCTTTTGTTCTAGTGCTTTTAGGTATGTTGTCAAGCTGCTAATGTGTGCTCTCTCTAGTTTCCTTTTGGAGGCACTCAGAGCTATGAGTTTTCCTCTTAGAAATGCTTTCATTGCGTCCCATAAGTTTGGGTATGTTGTGGCTTCATTTTCATTGAACTCTAAAAAGTCCTTAATTTCTTTCTTTATTCCTTCCTTGACCAAGGTATCATTGAGAAGAGTGTTGTTCAGTTTCCACGTGAAGGTTGGCTTTCTATTATTTATTTTGTTATTGAAGATCAGCCTTAGTCCATGGTGATCTGATAGGATGCATGGGACAATTTCAATATTTTTGTATCTGTTGAGGCCTGTTTTGTGACCAATTATGTGGTCAATTTTGGAGAAGGTACAATGAGGTGCTGAGAAGAAGGTATATCCTTTTGTTTTAGGATAGAATGTTCTGTAGATATCTGCCAGATCCATTTGATTCATAATTTCTGTTAGTTTCACTGTGTCCCTGTTTAGTTTCTGTTTCCATGATCTGTCCATTGGTGAAAGTGGTGTGTTGAAGTCTCCCACTATTATTGTATGAGGTACAATGTGTGCTTTGAGATTTACTAAAGTTTCTTTAATGAATGTGGCTGCCTTTGTATTTGGAGCATAGATATTCAGGATTGATAGTTCCTCTTGGAGGATTTTACCTTTGATGAGTATGAAGTGTCCCTCCCTGTCTTTTTTAATGACTTTGGGTTGGAAGTCAATCTTATCAGATATTAGAATGGCTACTCCAGCTTGTTTCTTCATACTATTTGCTTGGAAAATTGTTTTCCAGCCTTTCATTCTGAGGTAGTGTCTATCTTTTTCTCTGAGATGAGTTTCCTGTAAGCAGCAAAATTTTGGGTCCTGTTTGTGTAGCCAGTTTGTTAGTCTATGTCTTTTGATCAGGGGGAGTTGAGTCCATTGATATTAAGAGATATTAAGGAAAAGTAATTGTTGTTTCATGTTATTTTTGTTGTTAAAGTTGGCATTCTGTTCTTGTGGCTGTCTTCTTTTAGGTTTGTTGAGGGATTACCTTTTTGTTGTTTCTAGGCCATGGTTCCTGTCCTTGTATTGGTTTTTTTCTGTTATTATCCTTTGAAGGGCTGGATTCGTGGAGAGATAATTTGTGAATTTGGTTTTGTCGTGGAATACTTTGGTTTCTCCATCTATGTTAATTGAGAGTTTGGCTGGGTATAGTAGCCTGGGCTGGAATTTGTGTTCTTTTAGTGTCTGTATAACATCCGTCCAGGATCTTCTGGCTTTCATAGTCTCTGGTGAAAAATCTGGTGTAATTCTGATAGGCTTGCCTTTATATGTTACTTGGCCTTTTTCTCTTACTGCTTTTAGTATTCTATCTTTATTTAGAGCATTTGTTGTTCTGATTATTATGTGTCGGGAGGTATTCCTTTTCTGGTCCAGTCTATTTGGGGTTCTGTAGGCTTCTTGTATTTTCATGGGCATCTCTTTCTTTAGATTTGGGAAGTTTTCTTCTATAATTTTGTTGAAGATGTTTGCTGGTCCTTTGAGTTGAAAATCTTCATTCTCATCCACTCCTATTATCCTTAGGTTTGGTCTTCTCATTGTGTCCTGTATTTCTTGGATGTTTTGAGTTAGGATCTTTTTTCGTTTTACATTTTCCTTGATTGTTGTTCCTTGATTGATGTTCTCAATGGAATCTTCTGCACCTGAGATTCTCTCTTCCATCTCTTGTATTCTGTTGCTGATGCTGGTATCTATGGTTCCAGATTTCTTTCCTAGGGTTTCTATCTCCAGTGTTGCCTCATTTTGGGTTTTCTTTATTGTGTCTACTTCCCTTTTTAGGTCTAGTATGGTTTTGTTCATTTCCATCATCTGTTTGGATGCGTTTTCCTGTTTTTCTTTAAGGACTTCTACCTGTTTGATTATGTTATCCTGTTTTTCTTTAAGGATTTGTAACTCTTTAGCAGTGTTCTCCTGCAATTCTTTAAGGGATTTTTGTGCTTCCTCTTTACTGTCTTCTACCTGTTTACCAGTGTTCCTTTGTATTTCTTTAAGTGTGTTATTAAAGTCCTTCTTGAAGTCCTCTACCATCATCAGGAGATATGCTTTTAGATCCGTGTCTAGCTTTTCCGATGTGTTGGGGTGCCCTGGACTGGGTGAAGTGGGAGTGCTGGGTTCTGATGATGGTGAGTGGTCTTGGTTTCTGTTAGTAAGATTATTACGTTTACCTTTCGCCATCTGGTAATCTCTGGGGTTAGTTGTTGTCGTTGTCACTGTTTAAAGATTGGAGCAGAAGCTGTGTTCCACTCACCAGCAGTCTCAAAATCCTGTGGCAGGGGTCATGGGTAGCTGGCAGGTGTCAGCCGACCCTGTGCTCTAGCTACCCAGGTGCTGTTCAGGCCGGAAGAGGCCTGTGGCCCTACTCAGGCCGGTTTTCTGTTTCCCTAATTAATGCAGTCTCAGGTCCCGCGAGCAATTGGATTGGAGCAGAAGCTGTGTTCCACTCACCAGAAGTCTTAAGATCCTGTGGCGGGTGTTGTGGGTAGCTGGCTAGTGTCAGCTGACCCTGCACCCTAGCTACCCTGGTGCTTTTCTGACCGGAAGAGGCTTGTGCCCCTACTCAGGCTGGATTTCTGCCTCTCCAACCAAAGCAGTCTCAGGTCCCGCGTGATTGGACTGGAGCAGAAGCTGTGTTCCACTCACCAGCAGTCTCAAAATCCTGTGGCGGGGGTCGTGGGTAGTTGGCGGGTGTCAGCCGACCCTGCGCTCTAGCTACCCCAGTGCTGGTCTGGCCGGAAGAGCGATTCCTAATTTCTTTCATCACAAAGGAACCTAAACCTACATAGCTTAGGAAAATCATAACTCAAGCCATTAAAATATATTCAGCAAAATATTTTTAGTTCATTCCCCTAAATTTTCTGGTTTTTACAGAGAGAGTAGGAATAATTCCTTCAAAGTAGAATTCTGTTGGGGAAAACTGGGAAAGTTACATCTATTCAGAGAGAACTATGTTTGAATGAAAAGTATGACAACTTTCCCAGATGTCCCTCAACAGAGGAATGGATACAGAAATTATGGTACATTTACACAATGGAGTACTACTCAGCTATTAAAAAGAATGAATTTATGAAATTCCTAGCCAAATGGATGGACCTGGAGGGCATCATCTTGAGTGAGGTAACACAATCACAAAAGAACTCACACAATATGTATTCACTGATAAGTGGATATTAGCCCAAAACTTAGGATACCCAAGATATAAGATACCATTTACTAAACGCATGAAACTCAAGAAGAATGAAGACCAAAGTGTGGACACTGTGCCCCTTCTTAGAATTGGGAACAAAACACCCAGGGAAGGAGTTACAGAGACAAAGTTCGTAGCTGTGATGAAAGGATGGACCATTTAGAGACTGCCGTATCCAGGGATCCTTCCTATAAGCAGCTTCTAAACGCTGACACCATTGCATACACTAGCAAGATTTTGCTGAAAGGACCCAAATATAGCTGTCTCTTGTGAGACGATGCCGGGGCCTAGCAAACACTGGAGTGGATGTTCACAGTCAGCTATTGGATGTATCACAGGGCTCCCAATGGAGAAGCTAGAGAAAGTACCCAAGGAGCTAAAGGGATCTGCAACCCTATTGTTGGAACAACATGATGTACTAACCAGAACCCCGGAGCTCTTGTCTCTAGCTGCATATGTATCGAAAGATGGCCTAGTCGGCCATCACTGGAAAGAGAGGCCCATTGGACTTGCAAACTTTATATGCCCCAATATAGGGGAATGCCAGGGCCAAAAGAATGGGAATGGGTGGGTAGGGAAGTGGGGGGCGCTATGGGGGACTTTTGGGATAGCATTGGAAATGCAACTGAGGAAAATATGTAACAAAAATATTAAAAATTAAAAAAAAAAGAATGACAACTTCTTTGCAAAATGTTGTTGATCCCTTTTGCTTCTTGTTTATGACTAGAAGTGGAGTAATGTTTAATGAATTGTTTAGTAAAAGAGTCAAGAGTGACTCTTTTTGTGAAGACTGTGTCTCAGTCACTCCTCGGAATTGTTTTTTTTTTTTTTTTTTTCTAAGAAGATTGCAAACCTGAACTGCAGAGTAGCTTGGGAGAGCAGGGCACATTTACCAGGAGCAGAGTCTAAAGAATAAGGCATGCGTGCAACAACTAAAGGGTTCCATGTGTTATTTCCAAGAATATGCTTCATGTGGGAGGTAGCATATGTGAATGACACAACGTGCTTCAATGTCCTAGGCTAGACCATGAAATCTTAGGAGACCACAATAGAGGGAAAACATACTCCACAGCATTGGGTCAATGTTAGAAGACAGGAACAAAGTGCACACGAGAAAGATGCTGCTATCTAATGGGATTCCAAAAGGCTGATGTACTGTAAATGGAGAACGTTGATAGGCAACAAGGAAGTTTGGCATCCCTCAGAGTTGCCTCATTGACAAGGCAGAGATGAACAACTCAGTAGATTTAAGTCCCACACAGAGAGCAGTTTGCACATTCCTGCCTGCCTAGTCTCTGATCAAAAGTCATCTGATAATTTCAAAGTCATCCAAGATGTACACACTTTATGTGTTTAGGCTTGAA
This sequence comes from Mus caroli, assembly GCF_978045245.1. NCBI lineage: Eukaryota > Metazoa > Chordata > Mammalia > Rodentia > Muridae > Mus > Mus caroli. The sequence continues at coordinate 70,535,121 of NW_028227256.1, forward strand.
CTACTGATTAGTACAAAATCCATAAAAATAAAGAACTTGGGTGAGAAACCAAATAACAAAGAGCACACATGTGGGAGAGGGGGCCAAAGTTGGTCTCTCCTGGCAAGATGGCAATGACCCTTATTAATTACTTATCCTCCAGCCTGTCATCACAGAAAGACAGAGACTAGTGTTCTCTTCCCTAACACAGCTCAGATTGTCCTGCCAGTGCTTTTGGTAGTAAATAGGTGTGTATCTGTGTGCATGTGTGAAGCTAACATGCATATGGACTTCTCTCCTCACTTGAAAGGGGAAACTGGGGATATATTTCAAATATTGCATGGTAACGAAGAAGAGGAAATGGTGATCAGGACTCTGTTGAACCTCATGGACCAAATCTGAGAAAGCTTCCTCTGAAAGAGCTACATGAAGGACATCGCATTGGAAATGTATAAAAGGACAACTGGGGATAGGAATATATTACTGATCTGCCTTGTTTTAGACCTTGGCTTGAACCTTAACTAACAACTTAAGGTGACAGTCATAAACAGTACCATTAAAATGGAAGTCAACCTTAGTTATGGTCACGTTAGGGGTTCCCTGAGTGTCTTGGGAGACTTATCTCTATAGCCAGAGCAGGAGAGAATATATCATAGTTCATATGAGAGAGATAATATACCATAAGTTAAGTATGATAGGTGTTGACACTGAGTGAATACCAAAGACAATCCCAACAATGGCCTGGGAGCTGGGGTACACAGGAGTAGGTAGGGAAAAACTGGGGAGATTTAGGTTCCTGTTAATCATAGATCTCTTTTATAGTCTCAAGAAAATGAAGGACTTTCAATATTTTCACTGAATCCCAGACTTTCGGTAAAAACCAAAATACCAGCTTAGACTGGCATCAAAGTTTATAGAGGCCGAAGTATAGCAGCTGTGGAATGATGATGGGGAGCCAGTACACTCCCTCTGCTCTTACATTCCCATGCAGTCTGTGATTTACTTAATAAACAGTGAATGGTTTAGATTACCCAGGGTAAAATCACAAGAATTGGGTACAAACTATGCAGGGAAGAGAAGGGTGGCCGTTCTTACAGATGGCAAATCAAATCCCTATCATTAGGTTCATTATGAGAGTTCCAAATTTCCATGCAGGCATCTGGCCATCCTGGTATTTGAGCTCAAATGGATGGTGTTTCCTCCATGTGCAATGCCTGGATGTTCGACTGAGGGCCCTCTTCCAATATACATTTTTTCAGGCTTTGGTCAAAACTCCCTTTCAAATATTAAGTGATCTGAGCAAGCAGAAGGGCCAATAAAGATGATAAGGACACATAGTGACCATTTCTAGTCATTATTGATAGCAAGGTGATCCATAAGGCCACCTTAGCAGCTCAAAGATGTTTCAAAAGAAAGGTGCCCTTTCTCTATAAGACAAGCCATTGTCCAGCTCCGGAAGTGCTGTATGCACAGCCTATCAAAATGGGAGCTGTGAAGATGTCACCTGCCAGCCTCAAATTCAAATTCCCCTCCTTTGCATCCAGTAGAGAAAGCCAACCAGATTGATTTCTAAAACAGAGGGCCTCAAAAGTACAACAGAAGGAAGAGTGAGGGAGAATCCACAGGCATCCAAAAGATTTATTACTTATGATATTCCTATCTATCTGCACATAATGTTGATATTTAAAATCCTTACACTGAACAGACTTATTTTTTCAAAGAAAAAAAGAAAACAGAAGAGAGATACGAGCAGGCCCTGCTCGTTCACAGATAGTCCTGCAGAAGAGGGCAATCTTAGGAATTAAAATGAGCTGCTGGTGGTTACATAGAAAAGACCACAACAAGCTGCATCGTCAAGGCCTGCCAGCAGCTGCCTGGTCATGACCAGGAGGCAAGTGTGTGAGCCTTCCAACAGAACAAAAGCTCTGTGCCAGCCCAGGCCGGAGGTAATGGGCAATGGAGTATGGCAAGAGGAACAGAACTGCAAAGACTGATATGCAAAAGCAGTTTGGATCTAGGACCAGCCCTCCCTCATCCATCTCAGGATGAATGGCGCCTGGATAGCTCCTGGCACAGAGTGGAGGCTCTGTGTGAGCCTTTCAGGCTCTAGGGGCTTTGGGGGGGGGGGGGTGATGAAAATGTGAAAAACATGTTCCTACTCTTTTTAGTCAGAAGACTGTGCTTTCTTTCCTCCATTGCATCTGATAGTGAAGAACAATAGAAACTGAAATTCACTCCATTGAGATTTTTTTATACAGAAAGGGAAGGCTTGTCAATTAAGGCAGCCAGTACAGGTTTGCTAAATGAATGAACGGATGAATGAATAAATCAAGAAACAAATGGATTAGCCAATCAGTGCCCTAATCATTTGCTCAATGAATCTTATTCATCTTTTTCTAGATAGTTTTATATTTAATAGAGTGGAAAACTAGACTTGGACTCAGAGGCAGACTTTCTGCTAAATTTATCCTTCTGCAAGTTTGTGCTGAATACTTGGGCTGTTTGCTAGGCTGTCTGCTTCTACTATGACCTGACAGGATGCTGGAGCTTTGGTGAACAAAGAAAAAAATGTTCCTTTTGTGAATAAGAAGGGACATCTAATGAAATAAAAATCTCCCTTGGTAGATGGTGTTCTTTCATAGAGAAAGGTCAGGGGAGGACTCCCTGAATGTGTGCTGTTTTTACTGAAATCTTCAGAATATAGGTCTGGGGTGAGAGTGAAATAGGAGGAAAATACAAGAAGTAAAGAGCATCCTAAGGCAAGAATGAGCAGAAGTTGTCAAAGTCAAAACACAGAAAATGCCACTGTGAGTGGGCAAGACAAATGGAGAAGGGATGTAACAGAAGGTCAAAGCAGCCAAGCAGGGCTTCTTCCTTTGACAAATTTTCACTGTCAGGGAAGAAAGTCAATGGTCAATGTACTGCCTGTGGATAGTTTATGATGTGCCATCTGAAACATCTCACTTAAGTATGACACTAGCCACATAGGATACCTAGAGTGACGTTCAAGGAAGTACAAATAGACATTAACCAATATCATACCACTCTCAACTACCCTCTGCCTTGACATGAGGTGCCATTATTGCTTCCCTTAAAAATGAATCTAGAGATGAGTCATTACTTCAAAAGTATACAGGTAAACAGGGATCAAAAAAAAGTAAACAAAATAATAATAAGTAGCTTGGAGACTTCCTATCTACACTGTGGATCAAAGAAGACTGCTACAGGGATAGGCTTCCTCGAATTACTGCTCTGTACACTAACTAGGCATGGGAGTTTAAACAAATGGTTTTACAGAAACAATTGATTCTGTTTTTAGGAAACTTTCAGAATCTGGTAGTGAGTAGAGGCATTCCTGCACCTGGGGGCAGAAGTCAGAGCTGCTGCCAAATATCCTGGAGTGGATCAGAGAACCACCTCTCAGGGAGTGAGACAGTTATAAGTACAAGTTTAAGAATCATGAGAGAGGATCTGATGGTGCTTTGGATTTCTTCAGGATCTGTTGTTATGCCTCCCTTTTCATTTCTGATTTTGTTAATTAGGATGCTGTTCCTGGGCCCTCTAGTGAGTCTGGCTAAGGGTTTATCTATCTTGTTGATTTTCTCAAAGAACCAGCTCCTTGTTTGCTTGATTCTTTGAATAGTTCTTCTTGTTTCCACTTGGTTGATTTCGCCCCTGAGTTTGATTATTTTCTGCCGTCTATTCCTCTTGGGTGAATTTGCTTCCTTTTGTTCTAGAGCTTTTTGGTATGTTGTCAAGCTACTAGTGTGTGCTCTCTCTAGTTTCTTTTTGGAGGCACTCAGAGCTATGAGTTTTCCTCTTAGAAATGGTTTCATTGTTTCCCATAAGTTTCAGTATGCTGTGGCTTCATTTTCATTAAACTCTAAAAAGTCTTTAATTTTTTTCTTTATTCCTTCCTTGACCAAGGTATCATTGAGGAGAGTGTTGTTCATTTTCCACGTGAATGTTGGCTTTCCATTATTTATGTCATTATTGAAGATCAGCCTTAGTCCAAGGTGGTCTGATAGGATGCATGGGACGATTTCAATATTTTTGTATCTGTTGAGGCCTGTTTTGTGACCAATTATATGGTCAATTTTGGAGAAGGTACCATGAGGTGCTGAGAAGGTATATCCTTTTGTTTTAGGATAAAATGTTCTGTAGATATCTGTTAAATCCATTTGTTTCATAACTTCTGTTAGTTTCACTGTGTCCCTGTTTAGTTTCTGTTTCCATCATATGTCCATTGATGAAAGTGGTGTGTTGAAGTCTCCCACTATTATTGTGTGAGGTGCAATGTGTGCTTTGAACTTTTCTAAGGTTTCTTTAATGAATGTGGCTGCCCTTGCATTTGGAGCATAGATATTCAGAATTGAGAATTCCTCTTGGAGGAGTTTAACTTTGATGAGTATGAAGTGTCCCTCCTTGTCTTTTTTAATAACTTTAGGTTGGAAGTCGATTTTATTCGATATTAGAATGGCTACTCCAGCTTGTTTCTTCAGACCATTTGCTTGGAAAATTGTTTTCCAAACTTTCATTCTGAGGTAGTGTCTTTTTCCCTGAGATGGGTTTCTTGTAAGCAGCAAAATGTTGAGTTCTGTTTGTGTAGCCAGTCTTTAGTCTATGTCTTTTTATTGGGGAATTGAGTCCATTGATATTAAGAGATATTAAGGAAAAGTAATTGTTGCTTCCTTTTATTTTTGTTGTTAGAGTTGGCATTCTGTTCTTGTGGCTGTCTTCCTTTTGGTTTGTTGAGGGATTACTTTCTTGCTTTTCCTAGGGTGTGATTTCCGTCCTTGTATTGGTTTTTTTCTGTTATTATCCTTTGAAGGGCTGGATTCATGGAAAGATGATGTGTGAATTTGGTTTTGTCATGGAATACTTTGGTTTCTCCATCTTTGGTAATTGAAAGTTTGGCTGGGTATAGTAGCCTGGGCTGGCATTTGTGTTCTCTTAGTGTCTGTATAACATCTGTCCAGGATCTTCTGGCTTTCATAGTCTCTGGTGAAAAGTCTGGTGTAATTCTGATAGGCCTGCCTTTATATGTTACTTGACCCTTTTCTTGTGAGGCTATGCCAGGCCTCGAAAACACAGAACTGGATGCTCACAGTCAGCTATTGAATGGGTCATAGGGCCCCCAATGGAGGAGCTAGAGAAAGTACCCAAGGAGCTAAAGGGGTCTGCAACCCTATAGGTGGAACAACAATATGAACTAACCAGTACCCCCGCCCCCCAGAGCTCGTGTTTCTGGCTGCATATGTATCAGAAGATGGCCTAGTCGGCCATCATTGGAAAGAGAGGCCCATCGGTCTTGCAAACTTTATATGCCTCAGTACAGGGGAACGCCAGGGCCAAGAAGTAGGAGTGGGGGGAGGGGAAGGGGAGGGAGGGTATGGGGGGACTTTTGGGATAGCATTGGAAATGTAAATGAAGAAAATACCTAATTTAAAAAATTTTAAAATAAAGTTAAAAAAAATAATTCATAACGTAAAAAAAAAAAAAAGGAATCATGAGAGAGACCAGGAGGTGACAGATACTGTAAGGGGTGTCACCTGTGATGCCAGGGAGTGGTTGAGCCAAAGAAAAACTGCTGAATATTCAGTGTGCTTTTTACTTGGTTGGTTCAGGATTGTTGAGACAGGTTCTCTCTTTTCTCTCTCTCTCTCTCTCTCTCTCTCTCTCTCTCTCTCTCTCTCTCTCTCTCTCTCTCTCCATCCCTCCTCTCCCTGGATACACACACACACACACACACACACACACACACACACACACACCCCTGGCTAGCCATGGACTAGCAATCTTCTCATATCAGCTTCCTGAGTGCTACGATCACAGGAAGGCATTATCATACCTGTCAAAGATAACATATCCCTTAAAAATAATTTCATGTAGAAACTTAATTTAAAATTTATGGGCCCCCCAAACACATCTGTAGGTCAGTTTCAGCACACTTCTCAGCTTAACTGGGCACGGTTACCCAAAATTACAGTCATGCAAATGCATGTGTTTATTGCTTCGTGCATATTATATACATGTTTATACTTGTTTGCTTACACATACATATACATTGGAAAGGAGACTGATTTTGAATTGGTTTTCAGAAGAGCATCAATTCATCCCTCTTGAATATTTCTCTTTTCCCTTCCTCTGCAATTTTTCCCTCCTTCAATTAGACCAGCCCAATTTTCTCCTGCTTTGGCTTTAGCAAGAGAAAGTCCAGCTGCTCCTCTCCACCAGGAAAAATTTCTGCTTTAAGTTCTGAAGCCTTTCTGCCACTTAAATCTCCGAGAGGGAGGCACCCATTTATGATACTCCCTCAGCCTTTAGAGACAGGGAGGCTCAGAGAGACATGTTGGCCATGTTTACAATGTGCCCGGGGAGTTATTTACGGTTTATTTATCTACTCTATGTGAAACAGCTGTGGCCCATGGCTTTCAGTTCCAGAACACACTTAACAGATTTGGGGAGGAATTGTCCCTGTGTGGCTCTGGAGTCATACTGGAGCTTTTCACCCTACAAAGTGAATACAGTAACCCTCTCAGACACTCGACTCCAGTAAACTTGGTGGCCTCGAGGCTAAAAAGATGCATTAAGATGAAGAACTTAGAACAATAACCTTCTCCAGGTGCCGGCCTCAGAAGAGAAGTATTAAGAATGGTGGGCATGATGCTACAGAGGTAGAACACAAGTAAAGTAAGACAGATGAGGTAGTGAGGGACCACGAACATCTAAGGCATCAGTACAGCTTGCAGGATGGCTAGTTCTGCCTCCAAGGTACATGGAGTCATTTGAAAACTCTTACACAATAGGGACTAATATAAAAATAGGATAAGGCAGTCCTCCCTAAACCTTCCCATGCATTAAAGCAATAACAAAACCAAGTGGGAACAGAGAGAGCTGAATGCTAAACTTGCCCAATGGGAATCTGAGGGATGCATTGAAGCCCCTCATGTAAAGCAGGTCTAATGGGTGCTGGCCAGAGGCAATGATAGTGAATCCCTAAACTACTGAATACCATGACAACAGCTCTTGCCTGAAAATCTTTGGGGAGGGATCTCTGAGTTCAATGAACGTGTTTAATTTTCTTAAAATATAGCTGAGAAGTCCCTGTGGACACACAGCAGCCACACCAACAGGGCCTTCTTTCTTCTTTTTCTACAATACTCTGATATCATTCCCCATGGCTCAATGGTATACTCAGATTTTCATTACAGAAGAGAAAGTCTTAGCAGAAGAGTCCCTATGAGGTAAGTGTGACCTGAGACCCCAAAACTTAAGGTGCGTGTGTCTGAGGCCTGAGAGTTTTCCATAAAGATGGAACCTGGATTGAGGTTGAATCAAATAGGGAAAAGGTAAGCTGGAAGTACTAAGTAGAATGGGTAAGTGAGTGAATGAATGAATGAATGAATGAAATCTTTAGACTTGAGACACTTTTCTCTGACACCCATAGTAACTTGGTAATTTAACTTAAGCACTAACTTAACCCCTGTATTTGCCAATTCCCTACTAAATATCTCTCAACAGGTTCAAAGGAAAACCCCTAGACTCTCCCTTTCTGTAATTTATCAGAGAGAGGCAGACCCAGGTTTTGAGTAGCCTCCAGTCTATGAAGTCCCCCCCAAAAAACAATTACAAATTCGAATTCTTTGGAAGCAGGTGCAAGTGAGAGGCTCTGAAGTTGAAGGTCGCCCACTTTGTGGCGTCCGTTCTGGCTGCTCCGAATGTTTGTTCAGGTATAGGGAGTGTAGAAACCAGCCCAGGTTCCAATCTTTTCTTCTGTCCTACCTAACAGATCTGACTTCCTCTCCACCCACCTCTAAGATGGGAGTCCCCCTCTGCTGCCAGGAACATTCAATCCCCAGCCTAGTAGAGCAAGTTGGGCAATGAGGGCTTGTTTGCACCTTCCATTTCTCATCTATCCCTCTATCTGTCTACATATTTACCTGCCATACATCTATATGTACATCTATACTGCACTCTCTTAGTTGAGCACAGTGTGTGTCATAGGAATACAGAGGAATAGATGTTTCCTCATATTCATTTTCTATTTCTATATAATAAATCATCCCAGTCTTAACATTAGACTTATTTACCATCACAGAGTTTCCAAGGATCAGTAATTCCAATAGGTTACTTGTCTACTCTGTTCACCCTCCCATTACAATGCACACAAGTTACTGGCCAGGTTGGGTTCTCTTCTAAAGATTTGTCTGGGGAAGGCTGCTGTATTATAAAGGTAGCTGGCCGGAATTTCATGGAGTCTGTATGAATCAGGCCCTGATTCTTATGGGCTTTTTTGCTCTTAGCTAATTGAGGCTGCCACAGTTCCCTCTGCAGATGTCTGACAACATGACTTTCCCAATTCTTTAAGGCTAAAAGAATGTCTCCAGTTTGCTAAAACTGAATCTTATACAATAAAAAAGGGGAGTGACATTCCAATACCTTTATCATATCACATGCCCAAATCCAGACTGGATCACCCTAACTTTTACTAGATTAGGTTGGTTCAAAACAACTCACAGACCCTGTCCACCCTATTCAAGAGCTCTTATGGGATGTGTATTATTAAAGGTTTTCTTTGCCCTGTGTCTTCCATTTTGGAACTTTATGAAGTTCTCATTTTAATTTTTTTTTCAGATTACTGGAGTTCAATTTCATTCTAAATATTTTTTTTAAAATTCTATTTGTATCATATTAAAATCTGATCTGTTTAATGTATTCACCAAGTGGCAGTAGGTGGGGTTTCTGTCAATTTCAGCTCATTTCTTTAAAAACATATTTACATGAGTTGGTGTGTTCCAAGGAAAGTTTTTATCTGGCAAATCTCAGTTGTAAAGGGACTCCATGTTGCAATTTAAAACCTGTGCTGTCCTATCTATCCATGTGATTATTTCTACCTATTTTCTGTCTCCCAGAGGCCACTTGTCACTTGCTATAATTTCTTTCCCATTTTTTGATAACTTTATCGCCAGTCAAGAAAGTTGTGTGCCTTTGCTAACTCCAGGACTACATGAAAAATGGTTTTCTTGATAACTTTATCACACCACCAAAAAAAAAAAAAAAAAAAGATATGACTTTGCTAACTTCTGAAGTGTATAAAAATGGCATTACACATCACAATGCTTTCTGCAATTGCTTTTTTCCACACTGCATTGTGTTTGGAAATTGAGTTTTGCTGCTTTTTCTAACCACAGATCAATCATTTCCATTCAGACTGTTTCACCGAGCAAAAACTGAACAAATGGATATGTGTTTCTATCAACGAAAACTTAAGTTCTTTCCATTCCTTGCTTCTGTTAGCAATCCTGCTGTGAACATTGTGAAATGCCTCCTGGAACACTTAACAAGGGATTTATTTGGAATATACACATACAAGTAAAATGACTGGGCATCTTTAGGCATGCAGATGTTCGTGTTTAGAAGGAATGGCTGATTCTTTTCAACAGAACTACACTGACTTAGACTCTCACCAGCAATTTATGAATTCCATTTGACTTCCTCACTAGCTCGAACAGTTTTTCCCAGTACTGGACACTGAACCCAAGTACTCACACATACAAGGCAGGGGTTCTACGATTGAACCATATCCTTGGCCCTCTTTTCACGTTTTTAAATGTGGAGGCAGGATACTTAGTTGCCCCAGCTGGCTTCAAATCACTCTGTGGCTGAGACAGGCCTTGGTCTTATGATTCTCTGGCATCAGTCTTCTGAGTAGCTGGGACTATAGATCTGCCCCAGCAGGCCAAGTCTGGTCCAACCAGACATCTCTATAGTGCCAAGAGCTAGGAAAGGGCAGTGGGAAAGAGCATAGGTCTATAATCTTGGCTATTCTGGAGGACAAAGCATCAGGAGCACACAGTCGAGGCTTCCTCTTGGCTAGAGAGAGAGTTCAAAGCCAGCCAAGGCATCTGAGCATGATCCTGTCTCTAAGTAAAGCAAGTGAAAACAGAACCAAGAATACAGAACAGAAGCAGAGAAACGTCCTTGCCCAGCATGTGCAAGGTCCAGGCTCAATACCAGGACCTCCCACACTACAGCACCTATAGAAGAGCATTAACTCTTGACCTTAGTTTGTAGTTTCTGAGTATCAGTGAGAATAATCATATCATATGCTTACTCTTGTATGTATATGTTTGCCTTTCCCTGAGATGCCAGTTCAGATTGTTTACCAGCTTTTCTATTGTTTCTGGTTTTCTTCATATATTTGTACAAGTTATTAAGCAATCCAGAGAACTAGCTCTTGTTAATTCTTTTCTATTTTATTTTGTTTTATTGTATGTATATGTGTACAATATGCATGTGTGTGCGTATGTGTGCCTATAAAAACTACAATGTGGTTGCTTGTTTGTTTGGTTTACAAACTTGAAAGCTTTACTTTTAAAATTATGGAATAACAAAGGGCTGTGGAGAAGGAAGATTTGCAAGAAAAAAGCATAAAGCAATTGAATTCTTCCTAACAAATATCTATATGTATACTTATATACTAGTATAATGATAGACCTCATGAACCATATTTATGTATGTACATATATTTAATGCATTTATATACAATTTTATATAATTATATGTATTTATATAAGAAAACCATGCATGAAATCATATGTATGTAAATACATTAATATATTGATATGCATTTATATGCAATTTATATCTGATTATATATTTATGTAAATACATACACATGAGAATATATTATATAAAAACATACTTAACAAAGTTATGATTATACATACACATACCCATAAATGAATATTGAAGATATGTATATGTATAAATATATATGAATCCTTGAAATTTGTGTCAAAGTTCCTTATGTTTTAGATATTTATCTAGATAGTCATAGTTTTTCCTATGTTTAGTTCACATCGTTTCCAAAATTTAACTATGAAACTTTTGTGGTTTTCTGGAAGAAACTTAACAGGGCTGTGTCATAGTTTTCTACACCGTTTAGTTCGTCGTCTTCATTTTTTTGTTAAATCAAATTTATGTCTGTATTTAAGAGTAGGATTGGCCTGTGGTTTTCCTTTCTTTTCAATTGTAATCTTATATTGAAATTATTGTTGCTCTTATTGAGTGTATTAAGATTTTTCTCTTTTCATAATTTGAAGTGAGTTTCCCGGTTATTGGAATGATTGCTTCCATGAAAGTTTTGAAATATGAGGACTGCTATTCCATCAGCACATACTGACATTCACTTGCATGCTTAATATCACTATGGCCAGAGTAAACTATTGTTAATCATGAATGAACTTATTTTGTGCTGGTTTTGATACAGCCCTATTTCCTCATCATTTTACAAGGATAGGTTAGCTGGATATAAAATGTGCTTGTGCTGGTGGTGCAAAGTTTAAAATTATAAAATAATAGATGCTTTACTTCCTTCATGGGGTGATTGTTAAGTATGGGTTGAATTTTTAAATTTCGTGTGAATGAAATTACAAAAAAAAGTAGATTTTAATGTTATATTCTTGAGAAAATTTGATCTAGTTTTCTGAAATTGTTACTACTGACTTTTTGTGCTATTCTTATATTTTTGTACCTATGTTTTATGCATAGCTGTGTTCTTTTCATTTCTAATATTTTTATTCTTAACATCTTTTTCATGAAAATTCTTTATATATATATATATATATATATATATATATCATAACTTCTTTTTCATTTTTCATTTTAGATTTACACACACACATTAGGCTTGTATGTATCCATGTGCACAACATGCATGCTTGCTGTCTGAAGGGTTAGAAGGGGCATTTGGTCCTCTAGAACTGGAATTATGGATGCTTCTGAGCTAGTGACTGAACCCAGATCCTCTTCTAAAGCAACAAGTGGTCTTAACCACCAAGCCATCTCTCCAGCCCTCCTACAGCTTCTTGATAAATTGTTCTCTTTCGTTTTGTATTGGGTTTCATTATCTTTTCTGACTAATTTTTTCTTGAAATAAACTTTTTTAAGATATAAAAACAAATATGCCAGTGTCTTTTGTTATTTCCACTTGTTGAATAGATTGCTTTCATTCTTTGACTCTTAGTTCATGGGTGTTTTTCCAAGGAATGTTCTTGGAGATAGTAGACTGAATCTAGTTTTATAATCTAGTCAGCCAGACTGTGTCTTTCTTTTGGTGAGTTAATACCATTTACATTTCAGGGTATTACTGAGAACTAATTCCTGTAATTTTGTTGATTCTTTTGCTGGTTGCTTATATTATTAGCTAATTCTTTATTTTCTTCACCTATTAGTATTGGAGGTTTTCTGGTTTATGCATTCAATGTAACTAGTTTCCTCTTAGCTCTCCCTTGTGCAGTTATTTCAGCCATGAACTTTATTCTTTCCTCTGCTTTGTAGTTGAGCCTCTCATTTCCTCCTCTGCACAATATTCTTTCAGCTCGATTCTGCAGTGCTATCTTAGTGGTCATGAGTTACTTACTTATTCTGGACTTGTCTTGAGATGCTAGTCTTTCCCTACTGTTGTAATAGATATTGCAGCTGTGTATAACATTGTCTTATAGCTGTTGTTATGAGGTGACAGTTTAAGTATAGAAATAATAATCAACAAGAAGGAAAACAGAAAAAAGTTAAATAAACAAAACAGGAAGAAGAAATAAAGGGGAGAAGATATTGGAGAAGCAAGAAAAAGAGCAAAAATATTAAAATAATAAAAATCAGATAAATGTAGAAATAATAATAAGAAATAAATTTTTAAGAAATTAAGAAGGCATTTAGCAAAATGATGCTAAATATGGACAGGTGACACAGGTGCAATAAAGAAAACATTAAGCAAAAGAAAAAGTAGTATTTCACAATAGGAAAAATTGGATGAATATAGGAAGGGCAAATTAAAAAGATTAAAAAATTAATATAGAAAATTACAATTTCACACATATAAATGTACAGATATATAATACATAAAATTTAGAAAGAATCACATGGAAAGGAAAATGTAAAAGAAATCAAAGTCGGTATCAGAGCTTCTTTCTGGGCTCTCAATAATTGCAGGTGGCTAGTCACATGCTTGAAAGGTGGGGTATGGTTGGCTGAACTGGTAAAGATTCTTCCTCTTATGCTCTTGCTAAATCTGTACAGGTCCTGTGTCTGCTGATGCCCAGAGCTGGCTTCACAGCAGCCTTTTCCATCTCTGCACAGCAGGAGCCTCTCATGGACACACTTAGCTTTGTATGGCCTTGGCTAGACAGAGTCACCTTCCTGAGAGTTCCCAGATCACCCACTAGGGTGCTTTACCTTCTGAATGAGACTTCTGAAGCTCCGCCCCAACCAGGAAGCCTGGCTGAAGCCAGGCATTGCCCTTCTGTTTCTCTGCACTATTCTGATGTCCCACACTTGCTTTGTCATCTGGATTCTATTTCTATCTTTCTCTGGAACAGTCCATTCCTGGTTACCCTTGCCCTTACTCACTGCAGCACATGCAGGCAGCTCCTCATCACCATGTGAGCCATGTAATATCTTGATTCAGTCTCTTGTCTCCTTAGTTTTCAGTTACTAAAATTACTAAAACATAGCCATGCTTCATTAGCCTAAAATGTTCATTATTCATACTTTAAATGTTATAAACAGCTCAAGGGTCTTTGAACATTTTAACTTCAATGCATACCTTCTGACTTGATGTTTACTGTTTTAGATAGCTCTCTTGGAAACCCCATAATTATCACCATTTTAATATATGTAATTTATACATTATATGTAATTTAATTCAGTGCTTATTCATATGAATTGTTTTCAACCAAGACTCACATTAGACTTATCTGGGAAATGTTTTTAGCAAAATTGATAACTGAGACTCGTCAAGCCATTTAAACCAGACTTCTATACGCGATTCTAATGCTCAGGGATGGCTATCAATCAATTGGGCACAAATTGTGTGTTTGCCAATGCCTTTGCCCACTTTCTTTTTTGTTTCTCAAAAATTCCTTCTGGGAAATATTGTCCCTTCCTGGAGCATATCTTTTATAACTTTTTTTATAGAAGGTATGTTGTGGCATTGTTTGTATTCTAATATCTTTAGGGGCTCTGGTTATAGACAGTCAATATTGCTAAGGATACACGATGAAGCTGATACTCTTTGGTCTTAGCTCTCTGAGGGTGTTAATGTTTGTCTCCACTCTTGTAACTGTGAGGTGCCTTCTGGCTGCCTTATTTTCCAATATTTTTAATGCTTCTTTCTGGATAAGTATGGCCTTGGAATTAACACTTTTACTGTGTAGGGCTACCTCCTGACCTTAGGCTTGGACCATGAGACTCTGCAGCTCATTCCTCACAGAAGGGGCTCAGCTTCAGCTTCTACTCTGTGAGAATAGTCTCTCTGCTTCTCTCCTTCCATCTCCCAACACCCCAACCCATGTATGTGCACACATTACCTCTGTGTGTGTGTGTGTGTGTGTGTGTGTGTGTGTGTGTGTGTGTAATAACTTATGGTTTTTAGTGTACATTGTATTTCAATGTTATTCAGTTCTGAAAATTACGGGTTATTATCTCTTCAAAGATTGAGTCACTTTCTCTTTCTTGGAATTTTATTGAATGTTAGTTTTATTGACTATGTCTTCCTATTTCTTAACATATTTTTTCTTGCTTTCCTATCCTTTTGTGTCACACTGTGAAAGATTCATTACACCATCTTCCCTTTCAATAATACGATCATTTGTGTCTAAAGAATGTGGAACATTTAATTTTGTCAATTTTGCCTTTAATTTTTATGTCCTAGTTGGTTCATTATCAAATCTGCCACTTACTTTATGGTCTTTGTTTGTTCTTCTAAGAGATCCAAATGAATTTAACTGGGTTTTTGTAAGTGATGCTGATGAGGTGCTTTGTCTCAGCACTGGGGCCAACTGTTAGCCTTTTCCATTCAAGAGTACTAGATGCCATTTGATTAATTGTCACCATCCGCACTTTTTATGTCTCCAAAATATAAAGTAAGGCATGTCTCTTTGTGAATTATGAGGGGCGCTAATAATAATCCCCTATGAAAATAAAGTTCCATAGCCCCTTCCATCCATCTTCTGCCTCCACACAGAATACATCTTTCTAGCCACTGGTTACCAGGCAAGTATCATGCACTTTTGGTCTCATTCATCTACAAAATTATCCCTTAATTTGCCTCTAATTGCCCTGGGGTAAGTCTAAATCCAAGGGCAGATTGATTGCTCACTGCTCTTCATCCCAACCAATTAGCCATGGTTCACACGACTGCCTAGCGCTCCAGCTCAGATCCTGCCCAGATGCCCCAGGGAAATGCTACTCAGCCTTGTTCAACAGCAGACATGCAGCTTCAGAGGACCACATGAGGCGGGATTATTGTCGATTGTGGAAGGTTTGATTCCCTCCTCAAACATCACTATATTGGCTGTATTACTAAACAAATCTCCTACTATGGCCTTCAAGTGTCATTAAAGAAAAGCTGGGTGTGTTGCTGGTGATGAGAATAGAAGGAATTATTCCCTTCATAAAATAAGTTTCCCTTAGAACTTTAAGAAGATCTTATAATCAATTACTCTCACTTGGCTACAAGCTCTTCTTCAAAAGAATTCCTCTCACCCATAGAACCCAGAAGGAACGATGGCAAGTACAGACAATGACATCATAGCTTATCCCTGAGCCCTGATTGACTAATATAAGAGGCAAGTCACTTTAGAGAGCAGAACCATTAAGATATATACCCATATGGGAAGGGCTGTTTGTCACATGATTAGGGATCTGGGAAATCCCATGACAGGCAAATGTGAACTGAAGAGTCTGGAATGCCAGGTGGAACCTCAGAAGGCCTCAGACTAGGGATATCAGTGGTATGGTTTCCAGTTTGAGACTGGAAGTGGGAAAGGGTTGGTGGAGTAGGTCCATCATGCCAGGAATAAAGAACCTGGATTTTTGAAGTCCTAGGTGGGGAGCAAGCACATCCCTGCCTCGGAACCCTTCAACTCTGGCCAGTAGAGTTATATGTCTACCATAAGCAGGTCTTCCCCTGAATCCACTGAGTCTCTCAGACCTACTTCTATGGAAATTCCCTCATAGACAGTCCCAAAACAATGTTTCTCCTTGTTTCTGAGTCTTCCTTAATGTAATCAGATTGCTATAAAAAAAAATTCGCTATTTCTTTTTTTTAGTACATTTCACCTCTTTTTTTTAAATAATAGAGTCATTTAATGCTAATAAATTTCTATCACTCCCTAGTCCCTCATCTGAAACCTACATTAATATCAATATATACTTTGAGATAATAGTGTTAATGTAAAATAATTATATAGTGGACTAGTCTGTAAGCTAGTAAAGAGGAAGAACTAAATAGAGGATCTGACTAATGTTTACACAGTGGAAGACTTGTTTTGTCTTGTTTAATGTACTGAAGATGGAAAGGTCCACTCCACTGTACACAGTAGGGATGCTTAGTCCTAGTACACTTACTATGTTGTTCAGGGACATTCTGTACCTTGTAGGACATTAGGAAGCTGCTCTGCCCCTCCACACCAGATACCAGTAGTATAGTGTTTTATTCATTCTAGCTAGGGCATTGTTGTGTAAGGCTTTCCTCAAACTGAAACCAACCTTTCTGGAGGTAGGTTGAAGGAGGTAACCAAGGATTCAGGAAATATATGAGACCTATTCAGGAAGTATTCACTCAGCAAGGAAAGGAAGAGAGGAACTAAGTCCACAGCCAGAGACCGTGGCTTACTCTGAAGACTCTCGCCTTAGAAATACAAGAGGGCAAAGGTGTAAGTGACACCAGGGAAAATGATCCCTATCCTATACTGGGGAATCGGGCACACATTACCTTTAATCCTCACAATAACCCAGTCAAGTGGGTATCCTGCATTGTTTCTATTGTCTGGATTAGAAAAGAAAGGGCAAGAGCTACAGGTGCAAATGAAGGGATTAAAAGGGGAGGTCTGTCAGACTCAGCTGTCCTGGGAGGCAGGGGCAAGGAAATGCCTGAGAGGACATGGAACCATCAACATGAGGCCATCCTTCCATTCACTCATTCACCTGGCAAAATCTATGCATGCCTATTTTGTGCAGCTGCTATATTGTATGTCCACTGAGGATACAAACATAAACATAGTCTACTCTCAGGTGCTCAAATTGGCAAGAGAAAAAAGATATAGATAATTTATTTAAAAGAAAGAGACAGAGAGGGGAAAAAAACTAAACATAGTGTTAGAGATGTCTATGTCAATGCTGCTCCAGGAACATGGAAGAAGGGAGATGGTGGAGCCTTGGGAAAATGATGGGAGGGTTCTCAGGGAAGAATTCTTGGAGGACGTGGGTTTTGAGCTGAATCCAAGGGTATCACTGCGATTTCTTAGAGGAAATGACCAAGACCTCACAGTTTATCACAAAAATCAACTGCTCCAAAATTTAGTTCAGATCAGACAATAGAAACAAAAAACCCCACCACCAACAATGACAAAAAACAACCAAATAAACAAAAAAATAACCTACCTGTATCAAAGAGAGTAGTAGAGTTTGTTAGGAGAGGAGAGTCCTGCCCACTGTTGGTACAGAGCTGTCACTCCTCAGGGAAGATTGAGTTGGCACACCAGTTTCTTTATGTATTTTCCCAAGTTTTCCAATGAAACTGAAACAATGGGAAGAGTAGGGAGGGTGAGGGACATTTTAAGGAATCGCCCATGCAGTGGGCATAGGAGGAGGGCAGATGTGTGAAGGGAGGAGGTACAAGCTGCAGTGGGTCTTGCTGTATTGAGTTCATAGAGTAGGTCTGCAGTTTCTATGTTGCTCTCTCCTAGAACCTCTTTGCAAAGTCACTGCTCTTCCTTGGTAAGAGCTTCACCAGACCAGATAAGGCCCAACCACGTTATATGCAAGAAATTCGAATAAAATGCTGTTTTACTGAAAGCCTATTGATTTTAATAGAGTTGCACTCACAAATATCTTCACACCAATATCCAGATTGGTATTTGAGCAAACAACTGGGCTCCCTAGCTTAACTAAGCTGACACATAAAATCAACAGTAACCTTCGTCTTGTGTATCATTAGAAATGTATTGTTATAATCCAGAACAAGAATTTTAATTCTTCTATCTGGAAACCTCCTAGAGTTGGGGAAGAAGGATCTACAACCTGACATTTCACAGGGTTCAGAGCCTTTGAAGCAACTGTGGCTGGAGACTGGAGAGAGAATCCACCTGCTAACATTTAGTGGGCTATTTTAATCCCACTGCTACAGTCATAAAACCCGATAATCCCCAGCCCTAAAGCTGGTCTCTAAAGGTTTGGAAAAATCTATTCTGTTCTATATATACACAAAGGGAGCTTGCTGGTTTCTGTATTTTGTTATCAATGTTGTTTGTTAGTTTATTTGTTTGTTCACAGTCTCCACAATGAACCCTTTCATAAAATGATAAAGATGAGATAGCTAGCTTCTTTCAGCTGAAGGAAACATTTGTGTCTTCATGCCATCTCCAGAAATGTCTGGCTCTAGCTGTATCTGTATGTGGACATGCTTTTGTTCTTTGCCCATTGGTTCTTTTTCCTTAATTGACGAAGGGATGAAATAACGTCATTTAGGGCAGAAGCACAAGCATTTGCCTAAGCACATCCATGCAAATACAAGCAAAATAAGCCTTAGTTCTTGGCATGGTGGAAACACTGCTCTCCGTGGACGTCATTTGGCAGTTTTATTATTATTATCCTCACATTCGAACAGAGAAATGACCCAGAAAAGTAGCTCAGGTGTAAGGGTATGCAAAATTATCTTCATAGATTTACTGTCTTTTTTTCCCTTTCCATCATTTCAGCTTTAAGAATGCATTTGTAAAGGAAAGAAAGGATTCCTATGTAGAGATCTTTGATTTAGCCACCAGTTAATTTATTTCAGAATTGACATGCTTTGGCAGGGAGTCCATGCAAAAAGAAATGGAAAAGGTCTAACTACAGTGAATTGCTCACTATGAAAAAGAAAAGAAAAGGGGGAAAATGGAGGTAGAGGGAGGAGAGAAAGAAAAAGAAAGAGAAAGGTTTTTCTCTCAATTTTGCCCTGACAGGAAAGATAGCGTGTTAGAAGTCTGTGAGCGAAAGCAGGCACATCCCAAATAAGTTTGGCTATTGAAGCAAGAGCTACACACGGCTTCTGGAGGATGATAGAGGCCAGAGGGGAGGGACCTGAGAACATGATAAATTATTCAGCTTTACGAGACAGTGGTAAAAATATAAACGCGACCCTGTCACAAATCTTCGCACCAGCTGAATAAACTCATGCTAGGCGCTGAATCAGCAGCTTGCCTCTGATTAAAGCCAGTTGGGCTCAGGGTTTCAGTAAGAAGGCAGAAACCCCATAAGTTCCTTGGAAATGTCTGAGAGAACAATAGAGGAGAGGTATAAGGCTAAGAGGAAATGGTCGACTGGTGCTTAGCACAGGCTGCGGGATAGGTAGAGCTTGTACTCACAGGACGAGGTACTCTCTAAGTGTCTTAGTGATTAAACATGACTTCATGAAGTCCACTCATGTCTGCTCTTCTTCCAGATGTGGTCCTCCATCTTCATTTCATCTTCCATCTGTATCATTCTGAGCTGTGCATATCAAATGATGGCCAGCATTTGGCCCTCTGCTCATCCAACGCTGGAGCCCAGGAAGCAAAATGCAAGAACGTTCTCCACTTGACAATTAGATAAGAATGCCCTTTTCCCCAAATCTCTCTGAAGTGGATCAAGAAATTGAGAACACACATAAGATGACAATTTGGTACTCAGACTTCTACCTCCCTGGATTCAAAGGCAGGCGCTTTACCCAGAAGATGCTCTTAGATACCTCCTCAGTCATCCTTGTCTCTATCCCAGAGGCAATGATAGGGTTAGATTTGCAGACTCAGTGAGTCACAAGCAGAGGACTTGGGACATGTCAGGCACACCTGGTAAGTGCTAAATAAATTTAGTGTCTTTTGACACCAAATTAAACACATACTGCCCACTCAAGAATTAGGAAATTTTGATGTTTCAGAGAAAAATCACCAGACACTCATCTGATCTGCTCATTTGCATCTATTTAACATTTCAGTTTCTAGGTCCATTCATATGCATAGCCAAAGTTGCATGAATAATGGATTATCCTCTCTGATCACTCTCAGTGTGGCTATATACTCTTACAATTCACTGTAATGCTACAATGTAGTGACAGTTGTGGAACTCTGTCAGTATCATGTAATAACGGGGCTTAATGAACCCACTCATAACTATTGGTGGGGAAGTTCTCAGATAATCCATAATCGTGCCTAGCATGATAGGCCACCAAAGGACCATAGGGCAATGACAGTATTCCCAACACTGACAGCTGTTGAGGAAGAAACAGACTCCTAATGAACCATGAACACATGATGCCACTGGGTGAAGAACAGTAATTCTTGCCAGATTCAGTGCTCTCATAAGGCAGCTCATCATGAGGAACCATTTGTGGGTTTAGACCATATTACAACAGAGGATGCAAAGAAATGAAGGTAGACAAGGCTGTCAGATGGGCAGACATACACACTCACCCCCAACCAGTTAGAATCTCCCAAGACCTTCATCCCTTGTTGCCAAATAAATATTTAACAAGAAATTATGACAAGGAAACATATTCGGTGGTCACAGGATGTTCTGCAGCAGTGATGCTGATAGCTTCTTACCTGTCTTCTCTGTGGCTTAGAGGAATTCCCTCAGCCCCGAGCAGGAGTGATAAAGAGCACAATAGGATGGGAGTCCTCCTAATGCCACCAACTGCAATTCCATCCTGAAGTCTTTCTTCAGGCTGACACAAATCCACTCCTCTACTCCCTCCTCTGTTGTATTCCTTAACCCCAGAGCCAGCAGAAGGCCAATAGCAAGCACTCTTTAATAATGTCAACCAATGTCACTCAGGAGGTGAACTGTTTATGAATGAGCCTCTGTATCCCCTTCCCAGGTAGATTTTGTTGTAGGTCTTGCCTGTGAAGATACAGCACAGGACACAAGATGAGGGAATGAGCAGATTTAAGCTAGGGTACCAGTTTGGAGAGTCAGTGGTAGAAGCGTCTCAGGAACATTTCTCCTGTAGCTTCCATCTGCCCTCAGGGATCCCTTGGTTTTCAGTCAGCCAATGTCTCTGATGTGGAGGAGATGCCAGTCAGACATTGAACAGTGCATTTCAGCCACAGTGACACAGTGAAGGATAACCTGGACAGAGACCACCCCCACAGTGACAAACTTCCTTCAACAAGGCCACACCTACTCCAACAAGACCACATCTCCTAATAGTGCCATTCTCTGGGCCAAGCATATTCAAACCACCACAGGATGCTACAAACAGAGCAAGGAGCAGGAGAGGCTGGGGTGCTGATAGGCCCATGAGCAGTGCAACCCAGTGGACCCTTGAAGAGGTGGCAAGCTTTCCAAATGCATTGTCTTAATTGGAGCAGAAACCTGATGGGGGGCAGCTATCACTGTTCCGGCTGTATCAGAAGTTAACCTCTCCTCCATACCATACCCAATTTGGGATTCAGGTCACATTAGCTTATTGACACTCAAAACTCAATACCAAAAAGAGTCAACTCAGTCACTGAGCCGAGTGGTCTCTGAACATCAAAGAAACATCACACAACCACAGGAGATCCTTGAACCTTGATCCTTGAACCTATGTGGTTGACCTTAAACTCCTAATTCTCCCAGCCCCCAAGGTCTGGGAATACAGGCATGTGCCCTCACTCATGGTTTATGGACTACATGGTTTTCAGGAGCAAATCTAAGGTTTCCTGCATGGTAAGTAAGCACTGTACCAGGTGAGCTATATTCCTATCTTAGGGTTTCTAGTGATGTGCTGAAATGCTATGACCAAGAGCAAACTGGGGAAGGAAGGACTTATTTAGTTTACATTCCCTTATCACATTCCTTCATTGGAGAAAATCAAGACAGGAACTCAAACAGTTCAGGAGCCAGGAACCAGGGGCTAATGCAGAAGCAATGGAGGGTGCTGCTTGTTGGCCTGTTCCTTGTGATTTGCTCAAGCTGCTTTCTTATACAACCCAGGACAACCAGTCCAGGGATAGCCCTACCCACAGTAGGCTGGGCCCTCCTTCATAGGTCACTAAACAAGAAAATGCCCTACAGGCTTGCCTACATCACAGAGGTGTTTTCTTAACTGAGGGTTCCTCACTTTAGATAACTTCAGCTTGTGTCAAGTTGACATAAAACTAGCCAGCAGAATTCCTGATCTCTGTTCTCTAGTGTTTAAGAAATCAAGTTGGAGCCTGGCGTGGTGGCGCATGCCTTTAATCCCAGCACTGGGGAGGCAGAGGCAGGCAGATTTCTGAGTTCAAGGCCTGACTGGCTTAAAAAGTGAGCTCCAGGACAGCCAGGGCTATACAGAGAAACCCTGTCTTGAAAAGAGAGAGAGAGAAATCAAGTTGGACTACCCTGTTAGAAAGAAAGGCTTAAGGAGCATCTTAAAATAGACACATATCATCAGTGACCTAAACTCTATGATAGGACCCTTCACTAGAGTCTGGGACATAATGGCAAGAACCTTAGCCCAACACCCCCATTAAAACACAGGCTTGAAACCATATCAAACAAAGAAAAGATATGGAAAGGAGTTTACGTTTTCACCACCAACAGGCTCTGTGGTCCTTCTCAGCGTAATAAAAACCAAGGCATTTGAATTAAATTTAGCAGCCCAGTGAGTAAGAAGTAAATAAAACTCAGTGGTGCTCTAATAAAGTATCATTATGTAAATTGAGGTATAATACAAGGTTTCAGAACTGGTGGTCTGGATGTACTCCAGGGTCTGGGTCATCTTCAAACAATACATTGTCTTTCTCCCATGTGGATGTGTCATGAGGTGTGCATGGAGATTGGTAGTCTTTCCAGGCCTTCTAACAACTAGGGAACAATTGTTTGGCCACTTGAAATTGAAGTAAATGAGAGATAAAAATGAAAGGTTATAAATTATCAGTTAAAGAATATGAGCTGTGTTGAGGCTTTATTGGGAAGGAGACCGGCTGAAGTGAAGATTCTAACAAGCATCACTCAGTATGTTCAAGGCTTTGTTACAGTAGCACTCCTGTCCCTCCAAGATGCCATGGCTAAAACAAGAAGGTTGATACATAGACTCTTCTACATGTGCTTTGTAGTTCTGTGCTACCTCTTCCCCACCACAGGCTAGAACCCAAGGGAGCAGAGGAAGTCTAGAGCCCCGATGCTCACTGTAGCAGAGGACGAAAGCTCTGAGTGGCTTCCTATTGCCAGCTAAATGCTTTGTATTCTCGTCACCAATACCCAGAACACATTAGCGAGTGCTAGAGACATGGTACTACCCCGGTCACAAGGGCAGAAGTAAGTCTGGCTTTGCCATACATTCAGGATGTAAGCAGAAACAATGTCTTGGCTGCACTAGTGACAAATCCATCTCACATCATTGTATTTGCATAAAGCTGAGCTAATCACTTCCATAAATGACATGCCAGGGCTCAGAAGACAGGCTCTAATGACATTAACTTTTTTAAAGGCAAACATCAACACTAAGAAAACTAGAGGTCCCTTAGTGACTTCAGTATAGGTTGCTGAAAGTCAAGTGGTACTTGGGGATCATCAATTGTCACCCTGCTTCCATGAGTAACTAAAAAACATTTCCCAAGTGTGGTTAATCTTCTGCCTGATAGGCCCAGTGATCACCAGGATCCAATTAGCCCACTGGAAGTAATGTATTAATATAAACTTTTCTCAAAGTGACTGACATGTATGGACAGATGAAGATGGCGGGTGCTCCAGCTCAAAGGACAAAAGGAAGAAATCAAAGAGGATGTTTTATGAATTGACTAAAGTCTGCAAAGTGATGGTGGAAGCATGAAGTCTGTGGGTATGCCCTTGTACTAGTGTGTGTCTCCCAGCCCTGTTGTTATCTGATGATGTTATTCTATGATGTTATTCCATCCTATGTCTTCTATGGATGCAGGTCCTCCTGATGCATACCACCCCCAAGAGATGTTCAAGAGTCCTCCGAGTATCTGTCACGTGTCTTACCCTGCAGGTTGCACTTCACAGAGTATCACTTTACAGAGGGCACCCCGGCAGTCCTGGGCAACACAGCATCACTTCTAGAACACTGCCTCCTCATACTGCTTTTCTGGGCACTGAAACACTTTACACTGTCCTCCACCTACACAGGACTGTCTGTCATGCTCATCACCAAGACTCACCCAAGAACCTCAACATCAAGAGTGCCCTTCCTGGGTACTGCTAATCCTCACTCCCACTCATAGCTCTTTCCACTGGAGCCCTCCACCTGCCAAAATATAGCAAGCAGCTTAGCAAACTAAAAAAAGGGAAAGTTCATCTCTGCGAGGGGGATTCCATAACTGAGGGTAACAAATAACATCATGTTTAATTAAACGGTTCTCAAAGCACTGAGTCACGGAAGTTTTGCTCTCTATAAGCAGGTGTGGAGAACTTGGGGCTGTGTCATATTTCAACTAGACGTGGAGCACCAAAGTGTCCTCGGAATCATTCCTCATCCTACAGCTATTACATTTCTTCATGGGCTAATTTAATTTGTGTAATATATCCAATATATCCTAGGAAATTGAAGGATGTATAGTATTCCATATATGCTGTGGTTTGAATGGATGCACTTTGGTCAACAGCATGTCCAAAGCAGAAGAATGTTTTCCCCTTCCATAAGCTTTCTCTCCTTCTGCAAAGATTGTTAGAGAATCCTCTCCCTTTTCCTCATTCTTCCTTGAAACACTCAAGCGGTACAAGGCCAAATAGTCTTACATAAAACAAGCAGCATTTTCTTTTCTACAAAAAGTATGTATTGTTGAGAGAAAGAGGTAGGAAAAAATAGAAGGACTTTGGCTTGGGCTCCTTGAAGCCACTTTCCTGGAATGGTGATTAGCTTGGACAGGTATTTCCTTCCTCCTTCAGCTCTGCATGTGGGCTCAGCTCTCAGGGAAAGTGGGGATCTGTAGAAAGCCAGCAACTTAATTCTCAAAAGATCCCAGGGAGAGATGGTGGAGGCCGGTGTACTCAGAGCCAACCTTTAACATTCCACAACTTGAGAGCTCGGTTTTGGAATTGTTCTATTTATCCCTCCCAACTAGGCAGAGAAACGACATTCCCAGGTCTGAGCCATTCAACAGAAGGGTTATTTATTCCAAACAAAAGCATTAGGAACTGTGAACCTTAAGGCTTGAACACTAACATGAACTCATCTGCAGGAGTCAGATGGCGTTTAGAATTTTCAAGGAAGAGACTGCTGAATGTGAAATCTGGATGTATGTGGGATGAGTCATCTGGACGAGTGGATTTGCTACATCTTAGTTCTCATTTTCCCATTGGATTTTTTTCTCCACTTTCTTTTTGCCTTTCAGCCTGGCATCTCCAACACTGATAATTTTTCCATTCAACCTGAAGGAAATTCTTTGAATTTCCTGTACTTGCAGAGTCACCTAAGATCACTCTAGAATGCTGCTCCAAGCTCAGCCTAGAATGGTCATGAGTCAATTTATAGAGAGACTTCAATGTGAAGGGTGAACTTAATATGAGGATGCCAGACAGCCTGACATATGAGTGTGTGTGTGTGCGTGTACATGTGGGTACTTAAAATATATATACTTTTACATATAAAAGTATATATTTTATATATAAAATACTGTTTTAAAGCCCCAGTTCTCAACCTGTGGGTTGTGAACATGCTGGGGATTGAGTGACACTTTCCCAAGGGTCTCCTAAGACCACAGGAAAATGCAGATATTTATATTATGATTCATAATGGTAGTGATATTACAGTTATAAAGTAGCAACAAAAGTAGTTTATGGTTGGGTTCACCACAACATAAAAAATTGTATTAAAGGTTTGCAGCGTTAGGAAGGTTGAGAGCAGCTGTATTAAAGAGTACATATCATCTTTCACTATCTCCCTTTCTTAATCTCCCCCTCATCTTCTCTTCTCTCACTTTCTCTTTTGCTTTCCGTGATTGTCTTCTTCTATCATCTTTTCCAGCCTTCCTTATTTCTACTCAATGCTCATGTGAATCCTACCTGAAGTCTTTACATTGGAGAGATAAAGACTTTTCCCCTTCACGTATGCGACCCTTGAAAGGGCCTGATCTCTTATTAAGTCAATGAGATACAAATATTTATCACCATTTAATGTATGCGTGTGTATGAGCACACATAGTGAAATACTATTTAGCCAGAGATGTGATGGAGTGTTTGTATGTGTGACAGTGTGTGTGTGTGTGTGTGTGTGTGTGTGTGTGTGTGTGTGTGTGCTAGTATCCTTAAAAGGAAAAGAGTCCTGTCATATGCAACAACATGAATGAATCAAGAAGATACCTTATACTGAGTAAAATAAGCCAGGAGAAGAAGGCAAAATATTACATGATCTCACATAGAGAACTTAAAGGCCAATTCGAATGTTTCCTCTATTTTATATATTTGTATTCTTTGTGGGTTTATGTTGTGTTTGGTGACCCACTGTATTTAATAGGTGATGCACACATGAATGTGAATGGGAAGTTATTAACCCGAATGAGGACAATTTGTCCCTGCTTACCTATCACTGAGGAGTTTGACTCCCCACATTAACTGCCTATATCTTCTCAGGTAAAGGTGGGGCCTTATGAGCCCCTTTCCCAGTCATGGTGGAATTCGATGGCCCAGTCTAATGCAGGTTTTGTACAGGCATCCCCTGCTACTATGAATTTATAAGTTAGGAGCCACATCATATTCAGAGGCAGTGTTTTACAGCATCCCGTTCCATCCTCCCAGCCTTACATTCTTTTACCCAGTGTTCTGAGGGAGGTGCTCCCTGACCTTGGAGGAGGTGATATGAAAGTGTTCAAGTCAGAAGGTGGAGCATTAGACGGTGCTTGCTCTCTGCATATTGACCAGTTATGGATCTTTGTATTAGCTATCACTTACTGCAAACAGATGCTTTCTGACCATGGTGGAGAACAGTAGCAGCCTGTGAGCATAAGCAGAACATTTAAATGACAGTTTGATGCCATGTCTGGCCTTCTTAGGGCCTTCCCAGTCATGGGATTTTGTCAGGTTTACTGTCCTAGGAAAGGATGTCCCCCATAGAGTAGGCCTAGTTCCCAATCCGAAATCAGTCGGCTATACCCATAATAGCCTCTTTCACGAATGAGCATATTGTGGCTGGCACCTGTCTTGGTACCATTCATGGTTTGCTTTCAGTTTATGTCATTGGTGACTTTTGCTCCCTAGAAGCCTGAAAGCATCTTCTAGCACTGGCAAAGCCAGCCCACAGGGAGAAAGCTTTCAGCTTCTTTTCCCTGTGTCTTACAATCAAAGGGTGTGGTGTCTTCAATGGCAGACTGAACAGGACGAGTTTATCAGAGGATGGTGAAGGCTTAATGGGTTACTATTAAGGTGACAAAAGGTTCTAGAGTTAATTTATAGCATGGTAACTATAATTAGTAAAACCCATATTTTGTGTGTGGAATTTGTCAAGAGGAAAAATATTCCATGGCTCTTTGAAGGAATAACCAGCTTGATTGTGATTTACAGTTCCTATGGTTATGTATGTGAAAACTCCATGCTGCAGACCTTAGAAACATACAGTACTTATTTAAAACATAGAACATAAAACTTAAAAGTACGCTCAGAAAGAAATAAATCACATATTCTTTCTCATATGCAGAATCTAGGCAATAATGTATGTAGCATATAGACAATATGTGGGTACAATATAACATGAAGAAACGGGAGCCAGGAAGGCAAGAACAAGAGAATGAGAAAGGACACTCATCATAAAAAGAAGAATATAAAGCTAATGGCTTGCCTGCTTCTAATTCTGTTGCGGAATTTTATTGTCGTCCTGTTATGGGTAAGTACATAAAATATCGTCAGTCCTGAAGGTGTAAAATTTTAATGTGAAGCTTCACACTTTCTGTTGTGAATGGCAATTCTAACTCGATGTCAGTTACTTAAGTTATATAGACTTGGGGGCTGGTTAATATTGGTGTGTGATATTTGCATTTATTTGTAAGATTTTTAATAGTAAAGTTCATAAAATGTTTAAAATGCTGGAGTTAATTAAGTATCTCAAATACTAAAGCTTAGAAGTTCCTAAGACTGCGATTATCACAACACATATCAACGGATTCCAAATTAATAATTTCTAGTCCTAGGGAAGGTGTACACACACACACACATCCCTGTGTAATTACATGCATATATTTCCAGAGCACCTGGACTTTCAATATGTAATATAATTTTCAAACACCTTAACAATGGTAGAGAAGGACCAGAGGGCAGAGAAGCTGGAACAGTTTGGTTCGCCTAAAAATCAATCCTAACTAACTTACATTCCTGGATTTGAGGTACCGGATTCTCTAGCCTGAATCACTCATATATGCAAGTCTGGATGACATCAGGGCCTGAACAAAAGCCTCAAATAAAGCCTTTGGCTCTCAGCCTCCTTCAGCCTAAAGCACAAACATGGACCTCAAAGATGTCAGTGCCATCCCATGGCTGGAACGTGCAGGCCACAGCTACAAACAAAGGCACTGAAAAAGGAAAGGTGCCTGTGTTCTGGAGGGACCTCAGAGATCTTGTTCTGACCCTAATGAGCTTATTTCTGGATTTATTGTTAATGCTAAAACAAAAATGACTTTATGTCTTTAAGAAATATAGATTGTCTATGTATTTATAGATCAATTTTTTAAAGGGGGGTATTACTTTTACCAGGATGTAATTTAGTCTGTGATGGTTGCCCAAAGTTAACAGTGTGAGGAGTAATATCCTATCAGTCTGAAATCCCTCCATCAGCAATCACAGTGTCTATCAGCTGTGAGAAGATAAACCAATGGTCTCAGAGCCCTAACGCTTCACTGAAAGTGTCTTCTTTTCTCCAACCCCTTCATTACTACCTCCTCCCCTTGCCTCTGTTTCTCTATACTACACGGTCTGTCCTGTCCCTACAGTGATTAGGACCATTCCTTTGGCTGATGGTCCTGCCTCTTCTAGGATAATTTGATACACTGTTATGCTAATGTCCCCCATGCCTTGCACTAGAGCAAAGTAAGGAAACAGAGGGAAGATGAGTATAGATAGTCAGCTACTAAGCAAGGAAGATGGAGCTGAACTTCAAGAAGACAGTGAGCAGTTTCAAGAAAAGTAGAGAAGAGAATATTCTATCCATGATGGCTAAGAATAGCCTTAAGGCAGATTGGTATTAAAATGGGGAGCCAGGAAGGATGGCATTAAAATTGGAGGTGAAGGGATCCTCCTCGTGTCAGGTGTAGTAAGAGTCACACACTAATCTTCTAAAGGAAAGCTTCCACATAGTGAATATGCCGTGGTCTATCTTGGCAATGCCACATGAGAATGCCAGTGTATAAACGATTTCACCAACTCAGCCTAGCCCATGCAAGTATGGTCCTCCGTCTTACCTACTGAGGGTAATTAGAAATTTCCTAGATAGCATATGATTCCTAGACTGAAATCTTTGAAAGTACCCTAGAACCTCCCCTTTGATGTACTCTGGCCCAAAGGAGTGGTGAAGTGGCTGCCAACGAGTGGGAAGGTGGTGTACATGCGTGGTGAGGTGGTTTTACCTGAGTCAGTAAGATAATTGTGGATGGGTTGGTAATGTGGTTGTATGTGGTAGTAGATGAATGGTAAGGTGGTCATACATGCATAGTGAGGAGATTGAGGACGAGGTGAGGTGGTGGTGGATGTGTGTTGAGGTGGTGGTAGAGGAGGGGTGAGGTGGTTGTAGAGGAGGGGTTTCTCTGCTATTCTTGCTGGGACAATGGATTGAATGTCATCCTAGTGGTTTGTGGAGCACCAGCAAGGTGCTGTGAGGTGGGTTGGAGTGAGGTGGGTAACGGCAGGGGGAGAGGAGGCAAGATTTATATTCCAAACAGGAAATGCCAAGAAGGCACTTCACAATGGAAGCTCTTCATCAACACTACTGGGACCCCAAGGACATGGACAATTTAGATCTGGCACATATTCCATCAGCTTAATTGGAGGTGACACCTGAGGTTGCAGGGGAGAAACTGATGGAGTGAGTACAGACTTGCTCTGGCTCCTCTGGCCCCATATGTAAGGAAATCCTTGTTTTAGGGGCTCCGCTCCTTGTCTCCATCCCTCCTGTGTGCAGTTGGTAAAAGTGACAATCTTCTATCAATGATATTAGCCCAGAGATCTCCAAGTTTCCTTGAAAAATAATCTATATTCTATTTAAAAAAAAAAAAGGAGGAAGGCAGATTCAGTGGTGAAACAAGTAGAGACCCCTTCCTCCCCCATAGTAATTTATTTGTATGAATTTCTCCAACTAGGATTTACTAAGCCCATATTTTGTTACAGACATTAGAAATATGCCATTGTGAAAGTCATATAGGATTCCTATCCTCAAAAAGATGAGTATGAAACAAGCTACCAGGACTGAGAAAGATATGATAAAGGCATGGGGGCACATGGACCTACAGAACTGGATGGTACGTCTAATTGTACCAAGGAGATAGGACTCCTCAGAAAAAGGACCTTGGTTCTAGGAAAGGCCACTGGGAATGAGGAATTTTTCAAGCCACAAGCACTGTCTCAGAATCAATTAAGTAATAGCTTTCAGTTATAGCAAGGTGTTACATCTTGTCTGAAGTATGCTGCCTTAAACTTAAACTTAGGTCAAGAGTTATTGACCATGTGCTAGAGCATTCTCTGGCCTTCTGCAGCAGTATTTGGGAAATATGTGTTATGTGTGTTGAATTACTCCTGATTCTGGAGGTTCTGAAATAATCTATTACCTGAGAGGGGCTGCCCTCCTCCCTGAGGAGGACATGCCAATGTTGATGTCATTCCTGTTGGAGCAGAGAGAACCTGAATAGAACCCACTGAACTAGTCCCACCAGGCCAAGCAGCAAGACTCTCAAGAGACCTCCATGGTTTGGGCTGCCACAACCCTTCCCACCAAGGGACTGCCTTAAATCTAGAGCCCTGCCCTTCCTTCCCTGTCCCTCCTCCCCTGGCCCCTCCTTTCTCCCTGCTTCTCTTTCCTCTATACCCTTTCTTCCTCCCTGCCTCAGTGGTCCTGTTTTTCCTTATCAATGGTCCATTGAGGTAAAAGATAGTCCTCAGACTGTTCTGTTTTTTTCCAATCAGATGAGCCTACTTCTTTTTTGGAAACTGGTGGCATAGGAAAAGGGCCTATGACTTCTTTTGGATCCTAGGTAGATTTTCCATAGGAAGTTAAGTCTAGGGTGGGAGGTGAAGGATGAGACTGATGAATGGGCAGAGTTTTTCCAGGATTGATAATTTGTCATGGAGACCCAGTTCTCTGGAACAGAGACCACAGGCCATGTTTTCTATGGGGTCTCAGGCAGAAGTGAGGACAGTACGTGGACAGAATAGGCTTGTAAAGTACACTAAAGAATTCAGAGTTTGTGCTGGGGTTAAGGGGGAGTTGGTGAAGGCTATGCCATAGGAGACTTTGTTAGGTCTATTGTGGCTTCTGTGTGGAGAAAGAATTGAAAGGCAAAACCTAGAAGTAAGGATGTCAACTTGATAGTTATGACCAAGCATGGCCCAGGAACAGAGAAAGAGAAAAGTAACAGGAATATACAGAAAAGCAGACATTGTCAAGAAGTTTTAGAGGCCAGAATGATGGAAAGCTGGGGAGGGAGGGAGGAGAGAGGAGGGAGGAGGGAGGAGAAGAGGGAGTGAAAAAGATGGTGAGGGAGTAAATCTTGGGAACCAAGCTTGAGTGTCCAGTGTAAATGAAGAAAAATTTGCATGTGTAATGAACTGAATATTTGTGATTCTCCAAAATTTCCATGTAAAAGTCTTAATTCACAACATGAAGGTATTAGAAAATAGAGGTTTGGGAACGTAATTGGTTATGTGAGGTCATTGGAGTTATACTATATGGGACAATTACAGCCTCTCTAGAAAGAAGTGTGACCAGATAGGCAGAGCTTGCAGTTCTAAGCAAGGCTGTATGGAGAAAGAGGACTTTGTGCAGAAAAGGGTCTCAAATCTACAAACACTTTAAAGCTGAGCTTCCAGCGTCTGGAATTGTGAGACATAAATGCCTGTTGTCAACACCATTCAAGCTGTGATGCTGCATTGCAGCAACTTGAACTGAATAGACTTTGTGATGGTGAAGAGGAGATAAAGCATTCCCGTCCCAAATGGGAATAGAGACCACTGTGAGTGTGTGTGTGTGTGTGTGTGTGTGTGTGTGTGTGTGTGTGTGAATGCCAGATGTGTGAGTGGGTGGATTTATAGTAACAGTCAAAAGAGAAGTCTAAGCTGAAGGTAGTTTTAGGGGCCATCTACTTGCAAGAAGAATGGACAGGCATAAGTGTTCATAGATGACCAGGGTGATGGGCAGAAGTTGTGTGAGAATGGACCAGGAGAAGAGAAGGGAGGAGATGAACTGCAGCAGGAGGAGAGGAGTGGCTTCGGCATGCTAAACATCCACCTCACTTTACAATGTTCATGGCCACTGTGGTCCAAAGTGGGGAAGAACCCAATGATCACATACCAAGTCACAGGTCAGAGAACATAAGTACACAATTCTGTTCCTGACAAGAATGTTCATTTTGTAGCCCAGTAACAGTGTTATCTGAAGAAGCCAGTGTCCACTGAAGGGCCTGCAATTTGTCATTGTGTGGCAGAGAAACCACTCTGTTAACCATGAAGAATACCACACAACACACACACACACACACACATCATCATCATCATCATCATCATCATCATCATCATCATCATCATCGTGGTGATCAGAGTTACTCCTCCCATCACTAAAGGTAGGAGAACAAACCAAAATGGCTCTAGCCTTGTCCCACCCCACTGACTAGTGATGGCCTGCCCGCATTCCTGGCTTTGGATCCTACTCTCTGTCTCCCAGTCACTCATTTTTGCCCTTGTATTTTGTGCTAGTCTATTCTATTCTGAAGCTGTGCATCTTCTCCATTAAAACCAGTGACGAAAATGCTTCCACTGGAGAGAAAGAAAATATGGCCAGACTGACTTCCTCTGAGACCTGGAACACTGTCCTCAGGCCCCCTCATCCTGTCAGCTTTTCCTTAGAGAAAACAGAGAGTCTAAGACACGGGCCATGTTTGTGCCTCTCACACCCGGTGTTTGCTATTTCTGCTCCACACCATCACGGATAATGAAAGTCGACTGGCTTCTTGGGTTTCCTTGCTGTCTGCCACTGTCATTCCCATTTGCTGGGTCTCTTGCCTTTTTAGCACAAAGTTGTTGTGTTTGGGCTCCCATCTGCCAGGCAGTGATAAATTCCAAGAAAAACCCATTCTTATTGAATTATTTTCGGAATGTTTTGCAAACATGTCTAAATGATGTGGCAACCAGTTCTGCTCCGAGATCTGGTTCTGACTTCAGGTTAATTCAAGTAGAGAAGGGAAAGGGAGAAAGCAGAGCTACACACACGGATGTGTCTCCTTCACTCTTGGGAGCGGGGTTTGGTTTGTTTGTTGTTTGTTTGTTTGTTGTTTGTTTCCTACTCCTTTTATAGAGAGACTTCGGCTCCTTTTCAGCACCCAGACAATGACAATCCCATCCCACAACCTGATCTCTAAAGGTAGAAGAACAATTCACAAGGATTCCAGACATGCTTCAGGCATGTTGGGATATACAGAGGGCAACCTCTCTAACTCAGTTCTCTAGCAGGAGAAAGGCCAAGCAAGGTTGAAAGCCCACCATGCATGTGACATAGAGCTGTGAACTCTGTTTTTGAAAAGACATACTTCTATGAGCTCAGGTCTTGATCTAAGCTAGATTGTCCTAGGGACTTTAAAAACAAACAAACAGAAAAACAAAGAACAATGGCTGCCTCCCAGCTGCGGGCCCCCTACAACCAACCCTAAGAGGAAGTTAGGACCAAACACCAATTTCAGTAGTCTACATTTCTGACTCTACAAACGGACAGCTGTTTGGTTGTCCAAATCTTTCCAGGTCATTCCAAATTTCCTACTTTTATTTGTCTTTTTAATGGAATATTCGATTCCCCATGTATCATCCATTTTGAGAACTGATAAGTGAACTGCTTGGGTAGAAGATCAGAGTCAATGATGAATTTTGTTGCCACCAAAGAGCCTCCTGTCAGAAGTCAGATCAGGAGTGTGCAGGGCTGCAGAGGTGGAGTGGGCAGAATCCTGGACACATGATCTGAGCACCTGCTACAGTCTCAGCCTATCTCAGATCTATTTCCTAGACTATAAATACAGGAACCAATCAAAGTAGGCATATTAACAGCCAAGTTTTGCAAGCCTCCATCTATCCATCTGAAAAGCAGGAAGGTATAGTCCATAGATCTATGATGCTTAATATTGTCAACTGGACAGGATAGAAAATCATCTACAGCATGTTAGCCTCTGAGCAGGTGTGTGAGAGAATCTCTAGACTAGGTTAACTAAGGTGAGAAGATCCAACTCAACTGGAGGTGTCATCATGCCATGAGATAGTGTCCTAGACTAAATAAAGTGAGAAAACAGGCCAAACACAAGCATCCCTTTCTGTTCTGCTTGCAGGTGCAATGTGACTGCTGCTTCAAGCCCCTGCCAGTATCACTTAACTTTCTCACCGTGATGGAATGCACCCTCAAACTGTGAGCCAAAATCAACCTTTCTTTCCTTAACTTGCTTTGGTCAGATATTCTGTCACAGCAATGAGATGTACAACTAATGCAGGACTCTAGAATCCAAAGCTCCCTTTCATAATAATCTCCTTATCCAAAATGCTATTCCGTGTGTTCTGACTACACAGAACAGAATTCATGGATAAAGGGGACTCCAATTCTTTGATGAAAACTTCCATCGCAGCATCACAAACAACCCCCCACTATTTGGGAATTCTAACGAAAACTTCACTGGACTCCACAGCTCGTCATCCTTGAGTATCTTTACATGCTGAATCCTCTGGTTGGACTGAGCCTGGATTTGTCAATACTCACCCTCACTACTGCCTTGTATTTCTGCAATTGTGATGCTGCCTTCTTTCCAGGGATGCCCTTCCTACCCAGTTCAGGGCTCTACCTCCCTGTTCTGCGCCATTTCCCTCTATCATCTCCATTATTTCTCCCTCATTCTCCTGTGCCAGCTCCACTTAAAAGAACAAAGGCTCTTTTCAGAACCCCACAATGCAATCTGTTGCACTCTACCGGTTCTTACATAATCACCTTCTCATTGTCTGTCACTTCAGATCCCTTGGTTTCAGGTTCTTCAGGGACCCCTTTGCCCTTATCTGCTCTGGTTCTGCCGTAGTCCATGTCACAGGAGCACAACTGGCCAGTCCTCACTTCCTGCCCATGCTCTAAATCTTTTGTCCTTTGCTACTTTACATATTCTGCTGCTACTGAGATATTACACCCAATGGAATGTGCACAGTGTTCAGCAAGTGGAACACTGTATACAGAGAGAGAGAGAGAGAGAGAGAGACAGACAGACAGACAGACAGACAGACACAGACACAGACACAGACACAGACACAGACACAGACACAGACACAGACACAGACACAGTCACAGACACAGGCACAGGCACAGACACAGACACAGACACAGACACAGACACACACAGACACAGACACAGACACAGACACAGACACAGACACAGACACAGACACAGACACAGACACAGTCACAGACACAGACACAGACACAGACACAGACACAGACACAGTCAGACACAGACACAGACACAGACACAGACAGACAGACACAGACACAGACACAGACACAGACACAGACACAGACACAGACACAGACACAGACACAGACACAGACACAGACACAGACACAGACACAGACACAGACACAGTCACAGACACAGACACAGACACAGACACAATTTCAGAGCTCTCAGAGGGTGTCCAACTCAGTAAACACTCTTTGTGGGAGGAGTGGTGGGAGGATTTTGTTGGTTTGTTTGTTGTTTGTGAGATTTTTTGGATTTTGTTGTCGTTTGTTTTTTCTTGTTGTTATTGTTTTTTGTGCCTGGCTTTTCTAAGACACTCAAGCCCACTTTTTATCAGAGTTGTTTCTATGTGCTTCTTGCTTCTCCTGGCTAGGCTACCTTATTATTATGCATAGATTCTCTATCTCTATCTCTGTACTTCAGTGTTTCAGATGAGCACCTGCCCTAGTGTGGGTGCCCAATAAGTGCCAGGGGAAGAATGGAGGACAAAGAATGTGTCAATAAGAGCTTGGTGAAGCTAAAGTGAAACACACAGGGCAGGTGAATGGGAGGGAGCTTGTTCTCTGTTGTCACTGCTGTTCTTCAAAATAATGACTGCAATCCACTCAAGGGCTGGTGGACACAGTTCAGTCACAGGTGGTTTCTTCTTTGTCTGTGTAAAGTACTGTACACAATGATTCAGGATACAGAACAAAATGAGGCTAGCCTCATGAACTGGGGAAGATGGCAGCTGGGCACTGGGGAGCAGATAATAAGGCAAATAAATAGAGTGACTTCCTTGGATGTAAAGAAGCTGATGGCCCCAAGGATAATATGTAGAGAGGAGAAATGGGACCAAAGACCAGGCTGTGATTTGAACCCTTGTTATAAGAGTAGGATTTAGGAACCAGATGATGTCAACAAGTCTGCAAGGAGGAAATTCACATGAAAAACCAGAAAGTGCCTTTAACCATCACCCCCTACCACCTCTAACAGCTATTCTTGTATCATGATTCATTATGTCTAGTATCCTGCTATTCATATATCCCTGGAAACCTATGCTTATGTCCATATCAGCAAAGACATGACTACAGTGGTGGGCATCTATCAATCTGCATAAAGCCAGTTTTTAACAAGGGAACACATGAAAGGGCCTGGAGCCAATACTGACTCAGTCAGGCAAGCAAGACATTAAGTTCCCTCTCAGACTTGCAATGTGAAGGTGGGACTGTGTACTGTGGACAGGATCTCTTGAACTCTAGGGCCTCAAGAGAATAATTCTATACCATCGGTTAGTGAGAACTTGATCAATTAATTTTAAATAGAAAGAGAAGACCATATTCATAACTTGACAAGGCAGTTCCTTCTAGTCATCCCAACACTTATGGAACACCCCTGCAATGGGTACAGCCTTTTATAGGGCAGCAGGTGTAGCCTGAGGCTTGTTGGAAAGTGTTATCCTGACAGAGGAAAACAAAACCAGGGATGAAAGATGAATAAGTGCACCTGTCGGAATAGAATGATAATTGCTCAGGATGCATGTGAGGAAGCTCTGAGTGCTGTGGACAAAAACCCTCAGTGTAGTCATGAGGGACTATTTATCCTCAGTGTCCCTGGGAGAAGGTGGGGGCTCATCTTTGGAGCCTAGTGGCTTGTATCACCTTCCAGCTAAAGCTGTTAAAGGTGCCTGCTCACACTCAGTGAGTAGAGCAGGCGTTATACAACCTCTGCCCTGCTGTGTGACCCCACAGATGAGGGCAGCTTTCCTTTTTCAAAGTGCTATTTTTAAAACAACCAAATTCCCCACCCCACCCCCCACCCCCTAGCCCAGAAGAAGGAACTGCTTTGCCTCACCAGTCTTTGGCACCAGCGAGCCTTGCAGTAGATGTCTTCTGCTGTCACAGTGTCCCGATTAACATTAATCACGCAGTGCAAGTGAGTCACTCAGAAAGGATGGAAAGAGCAGATGAAAGATGGTAATTAACCCCTGACACACACACCAACTACTTCAATGTTTGTCCTGAGAGATCCAGAAGAATCGGGAGTGGAACACAGGAATCTCAAGTGTGGAATATGTAATAAACGAGAGCAGGAGCAAAAGCTATTACCGGCTCTGTGTTTATCTTCAGTTTGGTGAATTTCAGAAGAGCGTGCCTTTGGCTGGTAGTCCTGGAAGATGTGACTGTTCCCTGCCAGTTGGAGGGCCATGACCTGAACTCTCAAAAATCACAGCTGACCTTGTCCAGCCCTGCCTAAACAACTGCACTGGCGCCATCTCCCCTTCACAGGCCTACCCCACAGTCCCAGGTGTATGGACTGAAAGCCATTTTGGGTGGAGAATATATAACCATGAGAGAAAGTTAAAACACAGGAACACAAAACTCAGGGCTGATCAAGAAGTAAATAAGTATTATTTATAGATCATTTTTCCCTTGCCAGACAATGCAATGGCTTATTCTTGCTGAATGTTTTCTCCAAGGCTCAGATTCATACATCTTGGAGTATCTCCCTGGCCCTGAGACACCTCCCCCCAATTTCCTAGCGAGCGCCTCCCCCTAAATTTCCTTGTTGACCGAACAGACCTGGAAGAAGCATCTCAGATGGTTGGGGAGTATTTATAGGATAATTATAAAGTCCCCATCTAAAATCTATGACCATTAACCTGGGTTCCAAATTGAAACTATTTATCATCTGTGCTTTAGTTTCCCCATCCCCTACTTTAGGAAAGGGAAGCAAGGCTTGGCCAGGAAGGAATGTATAGCTTTGCAGAGTCTGTGCACTCAGTGGGAATAAAGTTGTTATGGCCTGTCAGGCAAAGAAGTAGGCTGATTGCCAGGAGCCTAAAAACCGCAGCCTCTGGGCCAGAACGTGGCATACCCAATAGCCACTGGCAGACAGAGAGAGAATGCGGCTAGAAATTCCTACCAACAAGTTGCCTGACCTGAGATAAACTGTATCTGTTTTCTGAACACTAGAAAATGTTCAGTTTAACAGAGGAATTCACCACACTTAGAATTCAGGTCTCCTTTTTCTGTCCCAGAGTCCTGGAGGTTGTATGTGTTTAGAGGTTGTCATGACCTTCCCTGTCTCTGATGAGTCCATTGGAAGACAGTCTTATCCTACCCTATTCTAGCCTACTCTACCCTACCCTAGCCTACCTAAACCTACCCTACCCTACCCCACACTACCCCACACTACCCTACCCTACCCTACCGTACCCTATCCTACATTGGTATGGGTGAGGTTTAACTTTAAAGCCCTTTGTTCCAGCCTGGTCTTTATTTACATCTGAGTGAAGGCTTTCTCTCCAGTGGCTCTAACACAGTACCATATCTAACTTTGTCTAGCCTAGGTTATTGTGAAAAAAATCCATCTGCAGTATGTAGAAAAATGCATCATTCAAGCAGTAAGACATTTGTATTCCCTTTTTAATAGCACGTTTATAGAAGAATCTTCCTGCAGTGGTCCTCCTACTTGCCTTCCTGCCGTTCAAGAACACAGTGTTTGTTCCCTCTGGAGGACGCAAGATTAAGGCAGCATTAGCAAATTCCTATCATGCCCTAACCTATCCTATCCTACCCTACACTACTGGAAGAAGAAAGCCTTACCAGACCAGCAAACCAGATGGTTACCAGACAACCAAACTGCTAGCCTCTGATCTACAGAGAATTTTCAGCCTCCAGAACTACAAGAGATAAAATTGTATTCTGATTCTTATTATTTTCATCTAACTTACTGAGGAGCTCTTCTTTAACATCACATTAAATTTGGAGAAGACAAGCTAACAGAAAAATAAAAGAACCTCAAAGAATGCACAAGAATCAGAGACCCATTTGTCTACATATTCAGGAGTCCTGTAAAAGTACTAAACTGAAGGCTATGGTATATTCGCAGAGGACCTGGTGCAGACCTGCACAGGCTCTGTGCTTGCTACAGTCCATAGGAGATTTGATCAGTTGTGTTAAAGGGTGTTGTCCTCCTGATGTCCTCTGTTCCTTCTATCCTCATCATCTTCTGCAAACCCTTTTGCAGGGTTACCTGAGCTCCATCAAGGAATTTGATGGAGACAACTTGTTTAGAGCTGCATGTTCAAACTGTCTGTCTGTCTGTTTGCCTGTCTGTCTTTATGTATTATCTTGCTGGGGTCTCTGCTGCAGGAGGAAGCCCCTCTGATGGTGGCTGAATAAGACACCTGAGTAAGACACTGAGTCTAGCAGAATATCATTAGGAGTCATAAAATTGTATTCTTTATAGATTACCCAGCCATATTTTGTTACAGTGTTACCAGATGGACTAAGGTGGCCCCATACATGCAATTTGTCACAAAGTGATTGATGATAAAGCAAAATCCTTGCCTCCATCTCAGTTTGTTTGAGAAAAAATCTGGCTGCCTTCTTAAGTTATAGAAAAGATAAATATTAAGATACATTTATCCTCAAACAACTCACCAAGAAATATTATAATTTTTTGACCTTAATCATTGATAACGTCATGATATTCTTCTTACCTACTCTCTCTCTCTTTCTCTCTCTCTCTCTCTCTCCCTACCTCAACCATAAGAAAATCAGTTAACTTGATGATGCTTGACCACAGCTAGATAAACAGGATGCATAGGGCCCACACAGCACAAGTCACTGGTCAGGCTCAGCAGCTCCTGTTTTCCAATGGTATTTGCCCTGACAGTCTCGCCCCCACCCACTGGGCCCCTGACTTGCTTAAGAACCAGTAAATATCAGACTAAGAGATCTCAAGATTCCTACCAGACCAATTCTCTTCCTTTTAGGGATAGGAAAGCTGAGGCTCTGAGCTAAGCCGAGCGAAGGCAGCCTGTCAGTCTCAAGGCTGCACAGCTCACACAGGCTAGTTAGATCTGCCACTTGTCTTTCTCCCTGGAGGACTCAGCCAGGCACCCAGACTTCTCCAGACCATTTTGGAAGCTAGAACCGTTTGGACAACAATCTTCATTTAGTAATCAAGTTTCTTTGGAATAGAAATTTGGGAGATACTGAAGCAGGCGGGATGATCAAGGGATCCGTGGACAAATAATAATCCCAGCAGACAGGATACTGTGACCCGGCTGTGCTCCCAAAAGCTCAAGGCATGCTGGGTGTTTTGCTTTGTTGTTCCTTGTTAACTTAAACCCTTCATTGTGTCTCCATTTCTTGTTGTGTGGGAAAGAGAAAGATCTGGAAAGGCACAGGAGATATTTTATTGGTTAGAAATTGGCAAGACCTCATATTCCAGCTTCATCGGTATGCTGAGCCACTGGTGGAGATGAGTCTTTGCCTCTTGGCTCCTCCTGGGCTCTGTAAATTCACGCTTTTTAAATTTTACACAGCAGTTTACGGGCTGTGAAGAGGGGAAGCGGGGGGATCAGTCGTCAGGGGCTGCACTGAGCAATGAGAATCTTCTCCGTACTTCTTTTCTTTCCTCCCAGTATGAGTCTTGTAAATGATGATTCAGACTCCCTGGGGTAGAGGGAAAGGGGGACTTGGGGGTGAGGCATGAAAGAGCATAAAGGTTGTGAAGAGACCTTCTGGAAATCCGAGACACTGTCTGTCTCTAATCAGCTTGGTTATTTGGGGGCAAGACAATGTTCTGTGGCGAATCCTCACTGCCTGTCAAGTGAGAAGGAGGGAATGTATGGTTCTGTGATTTTAGGTGGCGTTTCTCAATATGGTTTATGAGTGCATATTCTGAGGGGAGTATTTAAGAGACACGTGGAAGGCTCTAAAGAACTCAAAACTATAAAATTTTCAATGCTCTCCAGCTTCCCGAGAGCATCACGACCTACATAGAACATCCACACAGCAGCCAGA
Organism: Mus caroli; assembly: GCF_978045245.1. Classification (NCBI taxonomy): domain Eukaryota; kingdom Metazoa; phylum Chordata; class Mammalia; order Rodentia; family Muridae; genus Mus; species Mus caroli. Next base: position 70,576,567 of record NW_028227256.1, read on the forward strand.
TGGTCACTTAGAGACAGTAAGTGACAGATCTGCCCTGACATAAGAAGCTTCCAAAAGAGCTAACCTTGAGAAAAAAATGTTATTTGTAGAAAAGTCGACTGAAAAAACAGATAAACTGGTAAAACTTTATTGATAGAAGGAAGATGGAAAAAGATAAATAGAGCAGACATTTTATGAGTTGACTGCCTCTATTAACACAGCTGGGCCAGAATGGAAGGCGATAACATTGAGAAATTCATCGTCATCAACAGCTCTTTGTGAAAATTTAATAAAATCTCATTGGACACCAGTCATCTTTGAAGCACTTTCTGATTATTACCTTACATATTCTCTTGTGAAATGAAACTATGTTGCCTGTCTCTTACAGGTAAGGAGAATGGGAGGACCCACACAGCCCGCATCCCATGTGCAACAATACCCAAGGGAGGGAGCATCTTTTGCAAAGACCTAAGCTCGGCCTCTACCGATCAGAAACTCTCAGAGGACCTTGGGGCCTGCTCTGACTTTCCATTTTGAAATTTTTCTTTGTGATTAATATGCACTGTATGCACTGACTATTGGGATTCGTTGTCATATTTAGTACATGAAGCCCACAAGCTCTAATCAAACCCAGCTTCCCTTCCCAGCTTCTAAGAGTTACTAATCAGCACTGAAGTCCTGTTTTGTTTCCTGCCTCCCGGAGCATAAGTGAACTAATGATATCGTCTGGAAGCTCCCAGCAGAAAGAAAGGACAAAGGTGGCTTTTAGGGTAGAAAAGAAAAATTAGATCTGTTCCCAAAATGCTTTGTGGCCAATCTTGAGCTCACTGAGCCTCTGACTATTCTTTTAATGCAATGTCCTTGTCTGACTTAGAGAGACTTCTGGAAGAGACTCAGCCTTTTCACCGAATCCTCTACCTCTATTCCAGCCTCCCCTAGCTCTGACCTCTTTGGAACTGGAGAGGTCCTTGAGTTCTTTGCAGGTGGTAGAACAAGAAGAAGGGTGACCTCATGGGGGAAGGCTTGGGGGTCAGCATCTGTGAGTCACTGCTAAGAGTGACTGACTACTCTGTCCAGTGGCCAGCAAGAGGTATGTGGTCAAATCTTTACTTTCTCTTGAGTTGTGCTATAGGCCTCTTGGGTTTTCTACTAAGCATCCCATACCAGATGAGGTATTAGTGGTATTTTACAGCCAAAGAAGATAAGAAGGGAGGAAAATAAATATCACTACAAAACAAACTGGGAAAATCAGAACTGGAAAAAGTCTCCTGGAGAAACACAAAATGTGATTAAATATCGACTGTTTGGGGCAGAGATGTAAGTGAGGCAATGGGTAGTAGTACAGATAACAAGCTCTGCAGGCTTGGACTCTGGAAAGAAGTAAGGATTCAGAGTCCTTCCTAAGGCAAGGACCATGCCTTAGAGCAGTAAGAGTCTGAGCAGGCAGGCCCAGAGCCAGAAGCCATGTACTTACAAATCAATCCCCAGATCCCTTGAATCATCCAGCATTTTATTTGTCCTTAGAGTCGGGCAGCCTTATAGGTAATAAACGATTCACTCCAGCCTTAAGTTCTGTGCTCTGCCTCCTGTTTCTTTTAGCCTCCCTCTTGATTTCTGGCAAGCCAGCCTCCCTCCCACTTTTAACTTGGTCTTTTAACTTTTAACTTGATAAGATGTGATCTCCAGTTACTTGAAGGAAAAAGAAATGACTTTCCAAATGACATTCTCTTTGATTCTTCTTCAGAGTTTAATCTAAGCATCCTGGTATTGGGAGCTAGAGGATGTCTCCCCTAGAGAACTGTCCTCACAGCAATCTCTGAAACCTTCGGCTGTTACCTTGCACGTCAAAGGGGACTTTTGTAGCTATGATTAAGTTAAGGTTCTTGAGTTGAAAAGGTTAGCCTGGATTATCCAAGTGAGCCTGGCTTCATCAGAAAGGTCCCTAAAGATGACAGAGAAGGCAGAAAGGTCCCTGATGATGATCTGGGAACTGGAAAGCAGGCCTTCTGTCTCGCTTTGGAAAATCAGCTGTTTGTAAAGCAGCCTCCCTCTGCATCAGCTACCTTTCTTGCTGAGCCAAGCCGACATCCCCACAACTGTAATGAGTCTCCAGCTGATCATGTTAGTGTTGGTATTCCCCCCCCCCCACCACCGCACACTTGAAGGCAGGGATGGTGCCAGGACTGCTTCCCTCTGAATTCCCAGCACACAGCATGTGCTCAATAAATATTTGTTGAAGAAATGAGCAAATGAAATGATGACCAGGACCCGAGCCTCCCGGGTGGGTTCTGAGTGTGCTTTAGTCTGGGTGGAAACCCAGCAGTCCACAAAGAACCCTGCTGCTTTGCCCTTTGCTTCTTGTTTTCATATCTTGCTTGGACCAGAGTATTTATTTATCTTTGCATATAGTCTTTTAATACATTTCTGCTGAGCGAACAGCAGTGTCCGTAACTCCCAATCAGTGGTTCATGGGGTTTGTAGGGATGGAAATTTTCCATTCTGTGGGTTATGACTTGTATTCACATTGCTCTGATTTTAATTCCTGACTCATTGACTCTTGGTGTACAATGGTCTCCATTGTTAGAGGAGCAATCTAGTTGCCCTCATCCCCAAAGTGAAAGAATGTGAAAGACCATCCAGTTGATCAAAGGTCAAGCAAGGTTCCAGGCTCCATCTTTGCCGCACCCCAGAGGATCCCAAATGCAAATCATCAGAACAGCAGCCATGAGAGGGTACCCCAACTTTACTGTGTTTCTGCATTCATTTATAATGGGAATTGTGGGTGAGACTGCAGAGAATCTAAAAGGCAGCTATTAGATATTCCACAGTGGTAGATACTCTTAACTTAGTGATAGCTTACTAAACTCTCTAAGTGGTCTGCCTTTAATGAGGATTCCTCTCATGCCATCAGTGTGTATAGCTAGGTCGGTGTTTTCTGGAGGAAGGAATGGACACCAAGCTTTTCTCCCAAAGAGCATTGTTTTAATTGACTTTCTGGTATTCCCTGTAAATGAAGGGACTCAAATTTGCAAGCCAGCCATCCAGTTCCAAGTCGGATCCCCTTTCCTCTCCTAAGCCCATGAGTGGATCCCTAGAGGAGAAAGTTAAAGACAGTGAAGATCAAGGTCCTACCTGAATGGTGGGACATGTGGTAAGGCCTCTGAGTCTCTTCAGGTAAATGAAAGTTAGCATAAAAGAAAACAAGCAGTGTCTGCTCAGGCTTCAGGAATTGCAGATAATGAGTAAAAATAAAGGCGCCACAGGGGAGGCCTGGAATTTTCTTCCTGGCCCAGCTGCAGCCCCATAAACCAGAAAGAACCCCCAGACTCAAGCAACTTGGGTACACCCTTGACATGGCAACCAGTCCAGTCAGGGGAGGTTTATAGTCCTCGGGGTGTTTAAAGAAGCAAAAATCCTGAGCATCCACATCCCAGGCCCATTAAAGAAAGGTTATTTAAATATATTTAACATTTCTTTATTAAAAGCAAACAGGCAGGATATGAGCTCCCCTGAAACTTTCCAGGGAAAGAACATTCTGGCATTCTCCATGGAGAAATGATTGCCCTGTGTGGGAACCCAGGGCCCATGTCACACTAAAGGTGGCCACACGTGGCATGTTTTTCTTACAGGACTGTGGGCAGATGGAAGAAACTTTCATTAAAATTGTAACTGGATTTTGCTTGCTGCTTCATTGCTATAGCAGCTGGGAAGAGGCTTGGGGTTAATTTCCAGGAAAGGGTTGCTTAAAGCATAACCCTGTCAGGTGGGTGGAGCTTTGTAGTGCCCCCTCAAACAATACTATAAAGATGATGGGAGAACTCCCTCTCCTCTAAGACATAAGGCTCCCAGTAGGCATTCAAGGCCTGAGTTAAAAATCTAATGGACACGCATGGCCAAGCTCTTTCCATCCATAGCTGGGTTTCAAGCATCCCTAGGAGAGTTTCAGGTATATAAATGTTGGATAACTCAAAACCCAGACAGACAACTTCTGTGGACAATCTTGTAAACAAAACTCCTTTGGCCACCCCTATGGCCTGGGAGTGAATGTCTTAGTAAAGGTGAAGACCTTGTAGGCAGGAACCTAGAGAAAACCTTGTAGGCAGGCCTAGGGAGCCAGCTCAAGGTCATTTGAACAGACACGAAGTCTACCCCAATCTTGAAGGGTTTGGGTTCCTTAGAACACCAAAGGAAAACCAAAAAGAGACTCCCTGAGTTGCTGGACCCCAGGCAAGGTTCTGGTGGCCTAGATCTGAGTTAGCACAAATCATCTTTAGATAAATTTGCTATTCATCCCACAACCCAAGGCCCCTGCCTAGGATTTATCACCTTCCCAGAACCTGTGCCCCAGTCCTTCCCTCTGGTTAATCTCTAACTCTGCAGCTCATTGCACAAATGTGAAATACTGGCACTTCGTGGACACCTAGCGAGAATAGAGAGAAAATTCCTTTGTGGGATATTAACCATTGCTTTTAGATCTCGCCTTCTGCATCCCATTGAAGAACAAGACAACTCCAGCCCCTGTCATCTGAGAAGTTTGCAGATCACGGTTTAAAACTTAAACCTTCCCTTGGGAGAATACCCTCAGGGGAGGATGATAAACCAAAACCCAATAAAAATTCTCGGGCAAAAAGTTCTCTTTTTAAGTGTGTGTGCAGGCATGAACATATACACACACACACAGTCACATACACACTTTGGTGCCCAGGTGTCAGTGCATAATCACATGCATGACTGAAATGTAACAGAAGAGAAAAGACACACTCCAGTTGAGCTGAGACACACTAATGGTTGAAGACTAGCATAAAGCTCTGAGCTGCACCTTCCTCTGCCCTAAAGTGTCACTGTCATACTACCTCCTTGGATATTAAAAGATCTAGGTCCTAAGGAGAATCTCTGCCATTATCAATAACTACCTATACTTAGGTTCTCTAAAACTATATATATATATATATATATATATATATATATATATATATACTGAAGTTGGCTTCTCCCCCCCCCCCCCCACTGAATTTAGGATTCAGAGACTGATATAAAAAGACATAGTGGCTGCCCAGTGACAGGATCAGGTCATGATTTGAACATGACACACATGACTATAATGGCCGTGTTCTTTCCCTCTAGTTCATTCAAAGAAGCAAGTTCATTAGACACTAGAATTGCTTTAAGTAAGAAAGAAAGAAAGAAAGAAAGAGAGAGAGAGAGAGAGAGAGAGAGAGAGAGAAAGAAAGAAAGAAAGAAAGAAAGAAAGAAAGAAAGAAAGAAAGAAAGAAAGAACAAGCCAACACACAAAAAATTTTACCCCAGTGATTACTATGACTTCAATATGGTTTGACTGTGTCTCCCAAAGGCTCATTGCTGGAACTTTGCTCCTCAATATGGTAGTGTTGGGAGGTGGCAGGACCTTTCAAGAGGTAGGACCTAATATAGAGGAATTAGATCACTTGGGTTCTGCCTCTGGAAGAAATGACAAGGTTCTCAGTGGACTCCAGTTAGTGTCTTGCTTTGACTAAGCATGACTGAGATAGATATGGTCCTATTTATGATCTAGCACTCAAGTGACTGAGACCACTCAGCACAATTTTGAATCCAGCCTGGGCTACATAACAGGACTGCATCTCAAAGCACCAGAGGCTAGCCCTTTCCTGCTCTGTCTGTCAGTCTGACTGTTAATCTGTCTCTCCCTATATTGTCATGTGATTGTTCATGCACATATTCCCATAATGATTCCATCTGCTATGAAGTCCTCACCAGAGGTCAAATAAGTGGAGCCACCTGACCTTGGGCTTTTGAAGGGAAGGACACCTTTTCCAAAGGAGTAAGCTTCAGGTATTTTGTTATGGAAATAGAAAATTAATACACTAAACTATTACAATGTGTTAGAAAAATATATAAGGTACACTCTACCTCAAGAAATAGCTGTCACTAAGACCAGTCAAGTTTAGATCAGCCAAGTCTCCTTTCACTTATTCAAACACACAAACACACACACACACACACACACACACACACACACACATACAGAAGAAATGATGTGGTTTTATAACACTCAATCTTGGGAAGGTTGTTCCATGGATTTTAGTTTGATCCAGTATTGTTTATAGAAAAGCCTCCATCACTAGCAAGCTCTCTTGCTATTTAACACTTAACTGGAATGTCACAACCACACACTGGTCTGATACCAACATTTATTTGTATTAGTCAGCTTGGTTCATTTCACGGTAGCAATATACCATCCTCCAAGTCCCAGTGGTTTACAACAGCAACCATTTACTCTGCACTGACTTTCACGTTGGCTGAGGCTCTTTTTCATGGCCCCTTCTTCAATCCAAGAACCACACCAAAGAAAATATACCACATACTATTTTTTTCAAGAGAAGGAAAGAGTGGCATGACTCTTTCAAAGCTCTATCCCATGCCACCTCCATCAGCTCTGCTCGGATTTTATGGGTAGTTAGAAGTAAGGCTGCTCCTGATCCTATCCAATCCTGTCCAACAGGTGGAGACGGGTTGGGAAGAGTGAGGCCACATTCCCACCAAATGGCAACCTCTTTCTGATCACTCAATAAGAAGCTCAAAATATCATCTACTGAGAATCATTACAAATGGAGGCATACAGATGAATGCCTTCAGGACAATACATCATTTGCCACAGTGTTTAATAAGTCCTTTGAGAGCAGGAATTGTCTCTTGTCTTATTCTGTAGCCCTTAGAACAGTCCCTAGATCTTTGCCTGTTCACATACATGCTTCCTTTCCAAAAAAAAAAAAAGGATGAATAATAAAATTTAAAACTTAATTACAAGAATCAAGGCATAGAGTGAGACAACTATGGAAAAAAAGAAGCTGAGTTTATAATCAAGGTATATAGCTATGCTAAACACACAAGAAGGAATAAAAAGCTCACAGCTCCATCTTTATGTCTAAAGTTTTAGAGGCATGTAAAACTTGCATGGAGACATAAATCCAGCAGTCCTTAGTATTTAGATAGTGTTTGATACAATGACTCTTGCTGACATCATCAAAAGAGACAAAGGAGAAAAAGAAGTTGGTTGTTATCGGTTTCCTGTTTCCTGTACCTGTCTGAGGACTGTAAATCAAGACCTCAGGTACTTACTTGGAAAGTCCCAGTGATAGATCTTAGATGGGTCTCTGGAGAGCCTGCCTTGCATGATAGAGTATGTCGTCATCATGTACTCTGGCACGATGGACTTTATTTTCTAGGTTTACTTCTGCACAGAGTTCTGTTGCACTCTTAGGGAGACCTTCAAAGGAGATTTCCTCCCCCCAAACTCCTGCTGTGCGTATCATTCCTGCCATGTCTGTCACTCCCCCCTCTGCTTCCCCATTTATCACGTCCATAGAAAGTTGAGTTTGTATTAAGTGAGTCAGAGGGGCCAGGCATAGTGACATATGCTTTTCATGTGTTATCTTGTTCTACCCACACCACAATCCAGACAAGCAGGCAATGATTCCTCACACAGATGTCATATCTGCGGTTAAAAGAGATTAGGAGCTATGCTCCAAGTCCCAGTCAGTAGGAAGAACAACTGTGGGGATTCGAGTATCTCTCAAGAAAGAGTTCAAGCTTGCTATAAGCCATCAAGTTCCCTCAAACACAAAACCCTCTCCTGGAAGAGCATAGTCAAACTTTGCTGGTGAAAAGACCACCTGCAGTCATTATAATCATGTTCATGTGTAGGGATAAGTGTGTTTGGAATCAGAGGAAAGCAGGGCTGGAGAGGTGGCTCAGTCACTAAAGTGTTTGATGAGTGAGCATGAGAGAGCTGAGTTTAAGTCCAGTGCTACATACAAAGCTAGTGCTGGTAGTGTGGGCCTATGAACTCAGTGCTGAGGCGATGAGACAGGTGGATCCCCAGAGCTCATTGGCCAGCACATCTAGATGAATTGGTTGAACTGGTGAGCTCTGGACTCAGTGAGAGACTCTATCTCAAGGAAAACAAGGTGGAGACCGATGAAGAAAGATGTCCATCTCTGTAAACACAAACAGATACCCACACATACACACTAAAATGAAACACACCATTCTCTGCATTATACATGATAAATGTCATAGACTAATCACCTAAGAGCTTCCAGCTTCCCCAGGGTTGGCAGGAGCTTCATGCATACCCTCTCACCTGCCATCTCTCCTGTCACATCGCCCAGCCAAGAACCAGAGTCCAGTTCAGCCAAAATGAATACCGAAATTTGATTTCTATTAAAGAGCTGGGGTCTTGGCTGACCTAGAGAAGGAATACAGAGCCCTTCCCAGAGATCCTACAAGCTGTAAGAGATTTGAACTTGTACACAAGTCAGCTCTTCACTCTTCTTCTTAAACAGGGTAACATATGCCGTAGATTTGCTTACCCCTAGACAGTTATAAGTCAAATGCTAATATGGTGGTTATTTGGACCTCTGGACCTTTGAAAGGTTATTAGGTTGTGAGAACAAAGTGCTCATGATAGGATTAGCATCTTTTTAAGAGAAAATAAACAAACAACAAAAGGAAAGAGCTTGCTTCCTTTCTCTGCTTCTGACCACATGAGGAAGATATCACCTGCCACAAAACAACTATGCTGTCACTTCCATTCCAGATGTCCAGTCCCCAGAACTGTAAGAAATCGAGTCTGTTGGTCAAGCCATTTGGTCCGTTTTGTTATAGCAGCATGGATAGACTAAGACACATAGTCATGTACATATAAAATAAGGCCAGGTCTAGGTAAGACTATGAAAATTCCTTCTTAACCATTGAATTCATTCTAAACTGCAAGACTATCTCCCCAATGTAGTATATTTACAACAGAGATGAAGAAACTAAAGTGGGGAAAATTTTCAAATATTCAGTAAAGCTGGAAAATAAAAACCAGGTGTGAACCCAGTGCTCTTTAGAACGCAATGCAACATCACACAAGTTCAAAAGTCTCTTATTTGGGAACCTTAGGGGAAGAAGATCTCTCTCCATCCCTCATCACCCAGGACCTCAGCTCCTTAATAGGATCCAAATCCTGCTATTCACTCTTACATGGCTGCTAGGCTTGACTGCCTGATGCCTGGGACAGGGAGGGGGTGCCAGCATGAGAATGTGTTTGCTTTGCAGCTCCTGCCGTCCCTGGAGAGCTGGCATTTTAAAAAAGAATGCTGGGTTCTCAGAAACACTACTGATAATGAGCTTGCTCGTTTTTAAAATGCTGTAACCAGATATTCTAGGAAAATAGACCTGCTTCCAAGAGTGCAGCTGTAGTGTTTGGACTGCAGGTTGGAGGTCACTGCTTAAGATGGACTTTCAACTGGCTTTGCCTACCTGTCACAGGGCTGCAGAGAGACAGAATACTTGAGCCCTTGTCCTGCAGAGACATCTCTGGACTCCTTGGAGCCTAACACAATTGTGGCAATTCCAAACCTGGCACCTACCAAAGTGGACTTTTCAGCCCTTCCTGGAACCCTGGCAAGGGTAGAAAGGACACAGAGGTGTGAGCAGGCATGTACATGTGTTTTCGATCAGAAGAAAACAGCTCGGGAACTGCTTACAATCCCCCTCTAGCCTGTCAGGTGTGGAGCAGGATGAAAATGAGTTTGGACTGTGGAAGGATGTCTGGGCCATGGGAAGTAGCCTAGCACAGAGCTCTTTCCCAAACTTAAGGCGCATGCACTTCTCAGGAGAGTCGGAGGGTTTGGGAGAATGACAGACAGACACACACCACAGATGAGGACACAGATAGGCCATTTGCCTCTGTTTAGGTAGTCACTAGCAGAAGCAGGAGAGCCATTGGTAGGTCATCTTGGCCAGTCCCTCCAGGGCTTCTTTGTACTCATATTGCTCCCATTTTCTACTATGGAATGGGGAAAAAAGGATGGTCACTGCATCTAATTATGCTATGTTTGCTTCTCTTGGTTAATCATGTAAACGGCAGTATGGTACTAGCTAACACTTACTAGAGACCATTGGGCACAGACACAAGTCTAAACATGGGAGACACCTTAGCTTACATTTAACTCTTACAGGAGATCCTTGAGGAAGGCTGTGGCAAAGAGCCTAGTTTTATGGGTGAGGACCCATAGGCCCAGGAAGGATGCTTGGCTGCTAAGAAAAGGAGATGAGTTTCTGTCCTGCCTGACTACAGGACCTCATTATCACCTTAAGCCAAGCCTCAGGCCTGCATTCAAGTGAGATTCTGCATGAACCCATACTGAGGTCACTTAAACATCAATTTCAAGATACATTCTCTAGTACCCAGCCTCCCCATCCATCTTTGATACCTGCTGTTAATCTATCCGAATACTATCGCCTCCTTTAGAATACATGTGTTCCCACAGAGCAGCAAGGAGGTCAGATACTTCCTGGAATCCTCCCCCTTGGACTGTGCTTTCTACCTGACTTGCAACACCTATCATTCCTGACTGAGTGTCTGTATCCACGTTCTTGGTAAATTCCTGCAGCCGACATTCCTTCTACTTGGCCTTCAGATCTGTCTTCCATCCTTGGCACACAGCAGATTCTCAACAATGCTTGGTGAGTGAAGGATTCATGTTTATAAACCCACTGCTTAGAGAATATCTTGGGGTTTTAGAGAGGCCAGGCAGCATAGGCTCCTTTGTAAAGCACCCTAGATAGACTATAACCCATAGAATAATTAAGATGCTTCATTAAAATCCATTCTTTTCTCCTGTTTTAGCTTTCCAGTTCTGAAAGAGGTTGGGCCCTTAAGGAACAGGACCGGATGTTAAATGTATAGGAAACGAAAACTGGGGCAGCATGGATCACACCGAGGTGCCTGCAAGTAGAATAGTGCCATTGAACCTGATAGATGCTCAAGTGGACATCAGCATGAACTTGGAACCACTGTAGAACCACACACATCTACTCCGTTTAGCAAAATCAGAACAGGTATTGAGATAGGGAGATGCAGATGCCATTTTCTTGTGCATAAGAACGTAGAAGGTATTAAACTGAAGTGTTGGTCATAAGAAAAAAATTGAAATATCAGAGTTATGTTTCTTTAATTTCTATGTAGTGTAATAATTACTGTCATTTGTCCAAATCGGGCTCTCATTCTTTGTTCCATGTATTAGTACCTCCCTTTGGGTGGGATGTTGTCTTGAAAAGAAGTGTTGGCTTTTCCGATCACTCTGATCCCTTTATTCTTTGTAATAGTTTTACTCTATGGTTTCATACTGCCTGTTTTTTCCTTGACTTCTCCATGTAGAGAATTTGTGTATCCATAAGTAGAGGGGTCAAGGGAAGGGGCCCAAATGCAGACAGTAAAGTCCATAGAAGTTATCCCATCATTCTTTCTTTTTGTTTTTTTTGTTTTGTTTTGTTTTGTTTTGTTTTGTTTTGTTTTTTATTGTGGAAGAATAATGTCTTCTTTTTTTTTAATTAGGTAATTTCCTCAATTACATTTCCAATGCTATCCAAAAAGTCCCCAATACACTCCCCCCCCCCGCCACCCACCCACCCACCCCCACCCCTTGGCCCAGGCATTCCCCTGTACTGGGGCATATAAAGTTGGCGAGTCCAATGGGCCTCTCTTTCCAGTGATGGCCTACTAGGCCATCTTTTGATACAAATGCAGCTAGAGACAAGAGCTCTGGGGTACTGGTTAGTTCATAATAATGATCCAGCTATGGGGATGCAGTTCCCTTTAGCTCCTTGGGTACTTTCTCTAGCTCCTCCATTGGGGGCCCTGTGATCCATCCAATAGCTGACTGTGAGTATCCACTTCTGTGTTTGCTAGGCCCCGGCATTGTCTCACAAGAGACAGCTATATCTGGGTCCTTTCAGCAAAATCTTGCTAGTGTATGCAATGGTGTCAGCATTTGGAAGCTGATTATGGGATGGATCCCTGGATATGGCCCATCATTCTTTCTAGAAGCAAAAAATAGAAAGAAGGGAGGGAGAGGGGAGAGAAGGAGGGGGAGGGAGGGAAGGAGGGAGAGAGAGAGAGAGGAGAGAGAAGGGGGAGAGGAGAGAGAGAGAGAGAGAGAGAGAGAGAGAGAGAGAGAGAGAGAGAGAGGCTGGGTATCCTGCCTGGAATATAGCTGGCAAGTGTGTAATTCTTATTCACTCAGCCTCATGACCTTGGCTAGTACCCACATCTAAACTGCATCTGTGCCATTCAAATTGCTAATTTGCTGCTGGGCTGGCTGCAGAGGGAGCAGGTAGGAATTAAAGGACGGAAGGGGAAAAAATTACCCCAAACTGCAAAAAGTTAGGTTTTCTGCCAGGTGGCACCCAAATCAGCTCCACTTGATACTTTGAAGTCTCCAGCCAAAGAGTTCCAAATCTGTAAGATTTACCCCGCTGTCTCCAAAAACAAAAATTGACCCTGTTCTTTGAGTCAGTCTCAGTGGCATTTCAGGATGACAGATGAGGAAGGCAGCAAATGAGTTATGAGATGGCCTGTACCTCCTTTGTAAGCCTTTGTTATGGTTGGCTCATGGAAATGCTGAAGGATTTTCTCCTCTTCTCTCTCTCTCTCTCTCTCTCTCTCTCTCTCTCTCTCTCTCTCTCTCTCTTCCTCCTCCTCCTCCTCTACCTTTATGTGTGTTCAGGCACACATGTAGTTTGTGTGTGTGTGAATACACATGAGTATGTACGCTTATACAGACATATATATGTATTAATGTACATATATATATGCACACATATATGCACCCGTGTTTATTTGCTTTTTAAACCTTAATCTGCCTTCCACCGTCTGTTTCTCCCTTTCAAATCATCTGCTGAGTCCTTCATTGTGTGTAACAATACTCTTCCTAGAACAGCAATCCCTAATTTGACTGTTCTAGTCTGCATTCCTTTAACTCCGTAGCTGAAGTATGACAATTACACTCGCAGACTGAGCAGACCAGGGTGACAATGGTGAAGGTGGAATTCTGAATGTGTCTTGAAAGTGAAGCCTGATAATCGAAATGGTTATATCTAGAAGGGAACCAATCTGACCTTGCATCATTATAGGACCACTCAATCTTGAGGTGTCCCCTGTGCTGGCTGCTTGGATCTCTGAGTCTGCTACCTTATCACATGGCAAACTCCTTCCCCTAGGCTTGCATCCCCTTTCTCGTGTGTTTTTTCTGACTTACCATCTGAACCTAAAAGGTTTTATTTTCTTTTGTGCTTGACTATTATTTAATGTCAACAATGTAAACTTCACTTTATCGAAGTATCCAGCAAACAATAAGAAAAATGGTGATTGTCGGGAGGTGAAGAATGGGAGAAAAGGGGATAATCAAAGATGACTTGGAAATCTTTGAACAACTGAGACAAGAAACTCATTGCTTCCTCTGTGTTCCCATATCCTTTTCTTAATACCAAAACAACAAGACTCCAGTTGTAGTCCAGATGTGCACATCTTTCCCTAGATATGATGTCTCTTAACTTTCAGATGATAATGACAGTTATGTGCCCCAGTCAGTGTGGAGAAACCACTCACATATCACCCTATACACACACATTCTGTGTTAAAAATATGTGAATTCTGACTGTAATCAAGAGTGGCCTTACTCTGTGTACACACATTCTGTGTTAAAAATATGTGAATTCTGACTGTAATCAAGAGTGGCCTTACTCTGTGTACACACATTCTGTGTTAAAAATATGTGAATTCTGACTGTAATCAAGAGTGGCCTTACTCTGTGTACCGTTTCTACAGAGGGAGGGATACTCCTCTTGTATTACCAGTAAAGTATAATCTACCCTCCTTTCCTTTCTTTGTTACACAAAGGAAAGACTTAACCTCAGTGACTTAATTTTGGAAGCACAGTTTAAGAACTTTCAAGGAAAAAAAACAAAAACATCCATTGAAAGCTTCAAAAGTAAATTCAGCACTTGAGAGGCAGAGGCAGGCGGATTTCTGAGGAGGCCAGCCTAGTCTACAGAGTTCTAGGACAGCCAGGGCTATACAGAGAAACACTGTCTGGAAAAACAAAAACAAACAAACAAAACAAAAGAAAAACTAAATTTAAACACACACACACACACACACACACACACCAATGCTCGGTCTCATAATAGTATACTTGCCAATGATGTTTGTGGACTAAATTTTTGGAGTGCCCTTTTTCTTAGGACAAAATGAATACCATTTATCCACTACCAGACAAAGCCTAAGTCACTTTCAACTCAAGCAAATCTTTTCACTTTCAACTTCAGTAGGAAAACTTTACTGGGAACACATGGTGTATATTTATGAGGGCCAGAACACTCAACAAACCATGTCATTATAGTTCATCATTAACTCAAGAATTGAATTAATCCATAGCTGCAATCAAGTCCAATTTGGGCCCAAGCCTCCTAGTAGCTAATACAAAACAAAACAGAACCAGCTAGAAAATACAAATTATTATAAGGAAGGAGGCACAGCATTTTGAAAGATCAACAGTGAAATATTTGGGATATTAAAGGCAGAGAAAGATCTGGTAACAGCCACCAGCAGCAGAGACTGTAACATTCCACAGGGTGTGTTCTTCACCCCAAATCAAGAGCATCATATAAAAGCACAATTCAGTAAAGAGACAGAGCAAAACAAACTTTAAAGGATGCAGCCTGATCCAAGGACGAAGGGAGGAGACCTATTATATGCTGTGTGATACAGCAACTTTGAGCCATGTGTGATCTAAAATGTGAGTAGCCTACTTAGGGGAGTAGATTGTAAGCATAAAACCTGAAATGAATTCTGATGCTTTTGTACAATAACCAAAAGGAGGGAACATTAGATAAATGTTGAAATGATGGTATATTAGATGTGTTGGGCTAAATAAAACATTAACTTCTCTTGATTGCTTTATTTTTTTTATATTTTTTATGTGCCCACCAAAAGATTCTAAATCATACATCTGGCTTGTGGTTGGGTCATTCAAGGATGATGTCACCACTGGATAACAGCAGCTCTAGAGGAGTGCTCTTGCCCATTCTCCTTGGATTGATTTTCAGCACAGTGTCTCACATCTTGGAGTCCAGCATATCTTCCTATGTCCATAAACCTTCCTTGGGAGCTGAAAACGAGGACATTCTAACTCCTGAAACTGTCTGGTTATCAGGCTAGCCAATCTACCTATGATAAATCCACTGTTCCCAGAGGCCCAGGCTGGTTTCTTTACTTTAAAGAAGTTCAGTGCTCTGTGGTTCGAGTGTCTTGGGACTGGCAACTCCAGCCCTTGTGGAATAACCAACAAAACGATGTTTAGGGGATGCTGTTTATAGAAGACAGGAGTCACACCCCACTCAATGCCTTTGTTTAAAATTCTTTCTGTAACCACATGACGCTCTGTTTGGGTTTGGTCCTCTCATTAAATAAATATCTGGAGACTCTTCATGAATCATCACAGATATGTGTGACCAAGGTTTGTAAAATAATGGTCCTTACTCTGGATTAAACATGGAGGATTCCCAAACCATCTCATAGATGTTCAAGAAGTTGAGGTACAACTCTTTCCAACCAGGCAAAGGGGAAAAAAGGTGCTATCATTTCCTACAGGATTGCTGCTCACAAGCTTGCTATACAGTCTCCTTGGGGATCAGTGAGGAGGCCCAAGGCAAAGACCAAGACACTAAGCTATGTAAAAACAGAACTGAGAGGACAAAGGCCATCTCATTAACCTGAGACGTGCTCAGACTCATTTCCATACTTGGACAACACATGTGTCAATGGCTTCTGAATAGGGTTGAAATGATAATTTGGTATTTTGTTTTAGTGAACTGCTGACAACATAGGAGTATTTATGGATCTAAGTTTTATCCTCAGCAAGTGTAAGTCACCCTCAGGGTTTCCTTATGAAAGAACAGAGACAGAACTAGGAAAGACAATGCTTGTAATTTGAAGTCTTTTTTTCTAATCAACAGACTTTAACTTTTAGAGTAGTTTCCTGTGTGTGTGTGTGTGTGTGTGTGTGTGTGTGTGTGTGTGTGTGTGTGTGCGTGTGTGTAAGGGGAGAACAGAAGATGCAGAGAATCCCCACATAGTGTATGTGTACAAGTGCACACACACACACAGAGAGAGAGAGAGAGAGAGAGAGAGAGAGAGAGAGAGAGAGAGAGAGAGAGAGGACAGACAGACAGACAGACAGACAGGGAGAGATCTACTTTTGCTTCTTGGGCAGCACTCAAGTGATGTGCTGGCTTCAATCAAGGTGGTAATATTGATGTTTTCCACTTCACTAATGTCCACAGCTTGGATTAGAGTTTGTTCTCTATTTTTTTCGCAAATGCACACTGTTACTTTCCTACCCTGATGGTGGCACTTGAATCAGTCCCACTATTCTCAGGTAATTTTGTTTTCTCTTCACCAGCCCCTGGCAACCATGTAGTTTTTTTATGACTCTGCATTTCTCCCTGTTCCACAGTGTCTACAATTGGAAGTGTATAGTATACAGCCTAGTTAGACTGGCCTAACAAAATCTGCTAAAGGCCCCTCTGTGTGGCCTCTTTAAAAGCATGAAGAAAGCAGTGCATCTCATGAGAGACTGAGAGCAGAGAAAGAGCTCGTTTTAGGCTCTGTGGTTGGTTTCAGTGCCTAGTATCAGAATGACATAAAGGACAGAATTGCAGGAAGAGACCCAAAGATAAGAACAATCATGCTTGTATGAGCAGGAGAGCTTGAACACATACATGCACACACACAGGTGCACACGCATGCATACACATATGCATACAAACATACACAATTATAGGATCACACACTCAGACATTAGCACACTCCCATATTCACACCCAAGGACATAATCCTAAACTTACAACTCACACATACATTCACACAGAAACATGCTCACAGATCCATGCTTATCTTCACACACACACACACACACACACACACACACACACACATCTTAAATTTGCAAACACACTCACCTACATACATTTGCTCAAATGCCCTCACCTTCACACTCACATATGATTGCACATCTAGACATGCACACTCTGAAAGCCATATGCACACAAAACTCTGAATTGCTCATACTCACTCATATATGCACTTAAATACACACAATCTCACAATTATACATATACATGCACAGACTCATGCTCTCACATGCATGCACTCACACACATGTTCACAAAAGTACCACACACTTTCACAAAGTATACACACACACACATACACACACACACACACACACACACTAGCACACCCACTGTGGTGGTTTGAATATGCTTGGCCCAGGGGTTGGCATGATTAGGAGGTTTTGCCTTGTTGGAGTAGGTGTGGCCTTGTTAGAATAGGTGTGGCCTTGTTGGATTAGGTGTGGCCTTTTTGGAGGTAGTGTGTCAGTGCTGGAGTAGGCTTTGAGACCCTCCTTCTAGCTGCCTGGCAAGTCAGTTTTCTCCTACATCAAATGAAGATAGAACTCTCAGCTCCTCCTGCACCATGCTTGCCTGGATGCTGCCATGCTCCTGCCTTGATGATAATGGACTGATCCTCTGAACCTGTAAGCCAGCCCTTATTAAATGGTGCCCATATAATAGTTGCTTTGGTCATGGCATCTGTTCACAGCAGTAAAACCCTAACTAAGACACTCCCTTATAGATGATCACATGAGCATACATACCCACATGCTTGCTCACACACATATACACAATCACTCACTTATACACACTCATGTTTGCATCTTGCACATTCACCTGCACTCACACACCATGATAAATCTAGTGGTAGTGGTGTCTGATCAGCAGACCTTGACCTTATCAACAAAGTCTACATGATGCCTAGAGCTTTGTCCCTTTCCTCTCCAGAAGACTATCCTTCCATTTTAATATCCTTCATTATGTTGCTTTCTCTTGTCTAGTTTATAGTCAGTCACTGACTCCAAAGTATGACTTATTCACTCAATGGATCAAACTAGAAGTTTTGCTAAATAACTTTTTTTCTCCATTGCCACCCTCTGTTAGGTGTCTGTATTCCAGTTCCTTTCAGTAAGTGATCTTCATATAAAGACAGTCTTAATGGAGATACCAACGATCAAAGCTGCTTTCTCAAGCAGCCTTTCACTCAGGGTTTCCTGTACTACAGAAGGTTAGTGGAGGGCAACACAGAAGGAGAAGTTGGGAATGGTCAGCATAGTGGCAGGCTTGTAGAGCTAAAGGCTTAAGTGCAGAACATTCTCCTCTCACTAGAAGCTGTCCATCCTTGAAGATGGTAACTCTCAGAAGAAGGTCATCATAGCAATAATGTTCTGCTAACGGTGTCACCCAGGTATGGGGTCAATACAGGACACAGAAACATCACCTGATGCTCTCACTGCTCATAACTCTTAGAGAGTCATGATGGCCACACTGGGAAAATTTTGACACTCACTAAAAGTTCTAGTCCACTAGTTTACATACCCATTGGAAAGTACAAGAGACCTTTGGGGTGGAGGGAGAGGTGGACTGTCCTAGGTCATTCTAGATCCATTCTAGATCAACTAAGTTGACAGTATTAACCGGCACAGATACAAGACAAATGCATTTATATGGTCATTTTTATGTTTGAGTATATGTATGTGGGTAAGTGTGCTTGTGAATTTAAAATTGGCATATGTGTGAAGATGAGCAAATGTGTGGGCACATTTCTGTGTGAGCGTGTTACTCTGGAGCTAGTGACTGGATGCTAAATTAGACAAAACAACTCAATGGACAGTAGATCACAATGACAGAAAGTCTTCTGCAGAGGAAATGGACAAAACAATCAAATACATTCATCCTGGGCCCTGTCAAATTGCCCCCAATTCTTCAACTCACTGTTTGGGAGTAAAACCATGAGCTACTCCTATGTGTTTAATCTTCACCTCTAAGCAGCTAGGGTGAGGTCTGAGATACTCCTCTGAGCCTGGCCTTGAAGGCTGTCTACTCCTGACCCATTCAGGCAAGGTCTGGTTAACATCCATGGTCCTCCTCTTGGTAATATCACCCTAGTCTTCTAGGGACCACTTCTCCTCACTTTGTTCTTTCTCAGTTCCGATGTGGTTACCTCTACATCCTGGTTACAGAGGTGGTCATGTGACCCAGGCCTACCCTGTAATTTATCCATTGTTTACTTCTGGGGTAGTTGCAAGACACACTAGGTCAATGAAACACAACCTCAAGCTTTTTGCCATTCTCATGTGAAAGAAGGACTCTTCTCACACAGTTTCTGGTTTTTGAAATGTGAGCCTAGGGTTGTTAGTACTCAATCTATGTATTGCCTCATGCCCTGTGAGCCATCACAACAAAAAGCTGAGGGGACACACGTGTGGGAGACAGGAGAGTTGGTCAATCTGTACTTTTTAAACATTTGTCTTGCTTAGAGTTCACTGTTGATGTGACATCTAGGTGCCCTGCATCTCCATTTGCTTAGCACAGCAGTCTGGGCAATAGGTAGCCTGGACCTTGGGTTCTGGTTTTGAACTTCTGCATTTATCTATACCCATGGACTTCTCAGCTGTGTAGATCACCAACCTTCCTGTTTGTGCACAGATCAGTTTGAGATGGGTTTCTGCTCAACTTGAAAATAAAACGTCCTCAGTCATGTGCAAGTCAAGAGCAGAAAGTGCACTCTTTACAAAAAAATAAAAAATAAAATCTTAAAAAATAAGATTGCATACACTCGCAGGATTTTGCTGAAAGGACCCAGATATAGCTGTCTCTTGTGAGGCTATGCTGGGGCCTAGCAAACACAGAAGTGGATGCTCACAGTCAGCTATTGGATGAATCACAGGGCCCCCAATGGAGGAGCTAGAGAAAGTACCCAAGGAACTAAAGGGGTCTGCAATCCTATAGGTGGAACAACAATATGAACTAACCAGTACCCCCCCCCCCAGAGCTCATGTCTCTAGCTGCATATGTATCAGAACATGGCCTAGTCGGCCATCAGTGGAAAGAGAGGCCCATTGGTCTTGCAAACTTTATATGCCTCAGTACAGGGCAACACCAGGGCCAAGAAGTGGGACTGGGTCGGTAGGGGAGTGGGGGATATGGGGGACTTTTGGGATAGCATTGGAAATGTAAATGAAGAAAATACCTAATTAAAAAATAATAATAATAAATAAGTGTAAGCCAGAAACAGGTCAAAGGCTAGAAAAGTAGACACACAATAAGACGATGATTCTTGGCTGTTGTTCTGGGTCATAAAAAGCACTTAATGAGAGCAAGGTATTTTATGACAGAGGAGAATGGGGAAAGCCGGCAACAAGAAGACCTGGTTTAGGATACGAAGCCTGGGAGCCATAGGGAACACAGGTTAGTGAGAAAGCAAGTGTGCTCATACCCAAGCAACCAGCTCAATATACCTGCTCAATATAACTTCTGAGCTATTTACAGAGAACAAGAACTGATTCAAATCTCTAACACAAGCTCCAAGTGACGGAAAGAAGCAAAAGAGTCCAGAGTGCCCTTATAGTTTGAGGGAACAGAGGGAAGGAAGGGAGGAGAGGGAAGAGAAAGATTCATTTCAAAAAACAGCCTCTATCGATCGCCATCCCCACCTGGGAGGAGGGACCCCAAAGGCAATCTGGGTGGGAAAGCAAACAGAAAAGGGTCTCTCTGGCACCTGGGAGTGAGCAATCTGATCCTCAGGCCCCAGACAGAGCGCCGGAGAGGACAAAGCTCTTTAGGGGTGGGAGGAGGGTGAGGAGTCTTGTAGATACCAAAGCTTCCCCACCCAGTCCTGTCTCCAGGCGCCAGCCAGTCAAGTCACCCTAAACAAAGTGGGGAAGCTTGCCAAGACAAATGACAGGGATATTTGCAAGTTGAGGAGGTTCCTAAGGGTCAGGTTGGGTAGAGACATTGAAGAGCCCCTTCCTTGCTTAGATTTCTGAAATGCTAACAAGAGCTTTTATTAAACACCTTCTGTGTGCTGGGCTGAGAGATTGGCAGACCTTTAAATTCACTTGACAGTTGCTCTCCTGGCTGTCTTTGCAAAGTGTTTCAGAAATGTACATCACAGCTACTATCATCCTTATTTGGGGAACTAGAAACTGGGCTGTGGGTTGCCTGAAGTGACACTAGTCATGGATGAAGAGGAAGAAAGAGCCTAAAGCCATCACTAATCTCCACGTCCATCGTCCTCTTCTTCCTTTTCCTAAATAGCATGGTCCTATGGAGCAAGACTGTCAAAGCCTCCATGCTGATTCCTCATGATGAACTACAAAAGAATCCAGTTGTTACTTTTTCAAGACTTAAATGTTGCCATGGTGTGAAGAGGACACTGAACTCTACAGTTGGTCAAGAGGATGCTTGAGGTTCTTCAGGCTCAAGACTTGTCATGTACTAGTCATTTGTGGCATTTTTTAAAATCAATGTATGACTCCAGTGCTTTGTACACATAAAACACACTTGATGTAACACATATTTTTACAGTTTTTCATACTCATATATGATTTTTGACCAAATGACTTATAAGATTCTTTCTTAAATTAAGTGTATTTTAACTGTTTATAGCAATCACAAATGTATACATTGTGAAATGTGATTGCTTTATTCTTAGTCAATGTGAAAAGCCTCATGACCCTTCCATGGGACTTTGTGAGGCACATAGTATATGCTAGCCAACTCACCTTTGTGTCTATCTAGCAGGAAACTGGGCTTTCTTCCTTCTGTTTGGCTACAAGTTACTTCTCATTGGAAAGTCTCAAAGGCAAAATAGCCTGTCACTTTTTAATTTTTATCAAACTGTAGCGACAGATTGAACCCATGGCAATCTACACAACCAAGTCACTACTTTGGTAACCCTGACAAAGAACTCCTAACATCACACAAGCTCTTAGGGAATCTGTGTCTTAACACATTGGATCCCACGCCTGAAAGAGCACAGCACTTCAATGGCTAGCTTACACATTAGGTGAAATTCAGATATTCAAATTCAGATATTCAAATGAAATATCTTTTAAGTATGGTAACAGATATGATGGAGAGAGTCAGAGGTTACTATGGATGCTAGAGTGCCCTGGAGAAGGCTACACTAGAGTCAAAGCTGAGGCTTTCCAGAAGATCTTCCTGAAGCAGTGGCGTTTCTGTTATTTTGTTTTTGTATTTAATTGTGGTTAGAAATGAAACAAAATGAAATGAAAATCACTCAGCATAAGATCATAGATTTCTGTATGTAATGTGGCTGTTTTATTGGCTGGAGGCACCATGATGGAGAGCAGACCTCTGGAATTCATTCATCAGGCTCTATGAAACTTTATGGCTGTGGACAGTTAGCTCTCTCACCTATCCCCTCCCCCAGCCACCATGCCACTCTGCTTCTGTCATTTCCACTATTTTAAACACAAATGATTCTGACTTGTGCGTGTGTGCACACGCTGTACATGTGTGGCTCTTTGCTGTCTTCTGCAAACCAATTGTATCATCTTGTTGGCTTAATGAACTACTGGGCAGTATAAAAACCTCTGGCATGTGACTTTACAGTGTCTAAGGGTTTTTTTTTTTTAGCCCCCTGAAGATGAATTCACTAACAAGGACACGCCACACATCAGTTTACTCAGTTGTTCAACATAAAGGAGATGCTTGTCAAGATTATGAAAGGAAGCTCCTTCTTCACGGTTACCAAAACACTGGTTTCTTCCACTGAAGGGAGCCCATTCCTAGTGCTCCCATCCCTTCCTGCCAGCCCAGTCACATGATCTTTATCTCCTCCCTGGCAAAATTAAATTTCTATAAAAGCTGTTCCTCCACTCCATTTGTGTGTAACCTAGAGATGAGTGTTGACTGGCCTCCTTTCCTGCAGAGATTTTGCCAGTGTGTTGCCAGGGAACAATGACTTCCCCTTAAGAAGATAATTTCTAAAGGTTGAGATTTCTGGAAGAAGAAAAAATTATAGACCACTTTTCAGTAAAGACTTCAGACGGGGCCTGACACAAAACTCTGCCAATCAGTGAAACCCCACCAAACCTTAAAAAAGGAAATATTTGGGGAAGACAACCTTACCCATTACATAGAACACATTATTACCCATAGAACCATTCCAAGCCACAGAGAACAACCCTGGGGGATAGGATCTTCACTGGCAGCAGAATGTTGTTTGAGGTGCAAAGCTTTGTCCAAAGCAGTCAAACAACAGACTGTAGCAGAATGAACACGTGAATATACAAAGCAAAATAACCCAACAACACTGCTATGTACTGGGCAGCTCTCAGGCAGCAGAGCGACTATGAAGAGCTTAAGGCAGGCAGCCCCATCTTTCTGCTGCTATCTGCTTTGGGTGGAAAGGTGCTGGGCTTTCAGAACACCAGGTAGACTTTGCTTGCCTGCCTATTGTGAACTATCACCTACAAGCTTTCCAAGTCTTCTCAGTGAGCATATGAAAGAGGTGGACTATGCCTTTTAAGAATAGACAGAGAAATAGAAGGGCCAGAAGGCTTGGTAAGATGCATAGGCTAGCCTGTATGTGGGCTGCTGCTAATGTGACTGCCCTTTAGTATGTTTAGCCTTTATCCTTCTGCTCTGTAGGGAATCAGAACCAGAAGCCCTGAAAGTATCATGGTATTCATTGTGGGACAGACTGAAAAAGGATAACTGATATATAAGGAGTCTTGGGACACAACTAATCTGTGTTCTTAGACAAGATAAGTTGTGGCCACAAAAAGAATGAAGGAATCAGAAATACCTGTTGTGTGTAGTTCCTGCCACACTGCTCTAAGATCTGGGTGGACCTCGATACCAGCCTCACCCAGGTTCCCTCAGACCCATAGATGAAACACACACACAGACACACACAGAGAGACACATACACACACACTCACACACACACACAGACACACACAATTTTTGATATGCTTTAGCTCAAGGCTGGACTTTTCTAAGCCTTCCTCAACTATTGTGCCCTTCTTTTCACTCCCAGCTCAACATCTATAATTCTGATCTTTACTTCTCCCTGTTCAGCCCTGTAAATCTGCCCTCAACTTAAATTATGTTTCTAATCTCCAGCCTGCTACCCCAGGCCCAGTTGGGGAAGCAGCCAATGGCTATTTCACCCTAGATCTCCCATGACTGGTGACTCTTTCTCCCTCCAAAGCATGGCAAATCTGTTCTCTTCTCTTGCATCTGCCAGCCTGCATATGGGAAAACTGGAAATCCCACCTATTCTGTCCAGCTTATTGGCCACTAGCATTTTTTAATTGATCAACCAAGAACCAGTTGGGGAATAGGACCTTCTTTCAGTGTTCACACACAGATTCCTGAGCAGAGCATCAGAACCACCTCCTACAAATATCTAGTCAAGCAAGCACTCCATCCTCATTTACTTCCTTTGTCTCACTATTGCCAGGCCTCACAGAGACCTGGTATAGGACAGTCAGCACACAAAGAGGGACAACAAACACAGGAATTTCTTTGATCTGAGATGCTGCTTCTATTACTCAGGACTTTGTTGTAGACACGCTAAGCTGAATTCATCAGCAAGCCTTTGGAAAGGATCCTTAAGTTGATGGCTGCCATGAGATTAAACCCATGCCCTTCCATCCATTTCCACTCATGTTGACATTTAAATATGAACAGAATTATCTTCTCCTTCTGGAATACACATGGTGGTAGCAGTCATTATCTAGAAGGTAACCTAGTCTAACCTCATTAGAATGTGGGGAGTAAACAATAACTGTATGATTGTGCCAGTATCAGCAGAACACAGAGCTGGAAGTTACAACCAGGAATACATCAGCCTGTTTGAATTCACTCATCAGAGTCTCTGCTTCTAGCTCTTACCCTGTTTGTTCAACTATCAGATGTGTTGTATGTAGTTTTTGTTACCCTGCCTAAGCTCCAGGATTAGGCCATGCTACCAGCCCCCATCCAGATTCCCTTGAATCTGTGGATAAAAAAACAGCACACACACAGCACACAATGTAGAAGGGGAGAATCTGCTATTAAATTAGGAATTCTCAGATAAATTACACACACACACACACAAACACACACACACAGTGATAAAAGTCTAGGAAGAGGAGAGAATTGGTTATGCAGTGAGTAGAACAGAGTGAGTCATGTGGCTCCAACTCATAGGAAACTGTGAATAAAATACAAGGAGAGTCTTAGCTCAGAGACACTGAGATTCCCTGCTGTTCGAAGAGACAGGATGGCTGTGCTATGGTAGAGAGCTGGATGCTAAAAACTGCGTGCCTCCTACAAGCAGGTAATCAAAGGAAAGAATTTTAAATTTTGATTGAATTGTTTGGGTTTTTTTGTTTTTTTTTTTGTTTTGTTTTGTTTTTTAAGAATAGAAGGAGCCGGGCGTGGTGGCGCACGCCTTTAATCCCAGAACTCGGGATGCAGAGGCAGGCGGATTTCTGAGTTCGAGGCCAGCCTGGTCTACAAAGTGAGTGCCAGGACAGCCAGGGCTACACAGAGAAACCCTGTCTCGAAAAACCAAAAAAAAAAAAAAAAAAAAAATAGAAGGGAATTCAGATGTTGCCTGTCTTTCAGAGCTGATACAAAGAGCTTAAGATGAGAGGTAGAGAGCCACTTGGTAGATGAAGCAAATATTAAGCTCCACAGAAGAGAGGAGTTAGGGAGAATGAATGAAAAAAAATGCTTTAAAGAAGATTTGAAAAAGTATTTCCAGGACAATTTCTTGGGATCTTTGAACATAACCTACTCATTTCTGGAATTTCTGGAATTTCTTTGCCTTGTAGAATAAAACTGGAGCCCAGAAGTAGGCTTATACAGTAAGTAGACATAGATAATAAAATATTGATTCATTCTATCTTAAAAAATTAGATTGTAGGCAGGGGTGGGTCACCTAGCCCATCTCAGACAGAAATTTAGACCTTGAAAATTATATAAGGAAAGCCTGGAAATAATCCCATACAAAAAGTAACAAAGGCATTTTAAGATTAACTGGTGTGTGTGTATGTGTGTGTGGTTGTTGTTGTTGTTGTTGTTTTTCATCCACAGATCTGAAGGAACCTGGTAGGGGCTGGTAGAGTGGTCCATTCCAAGAGTTAAGGCAGAGTAGCAAAAGCTACATGCAACATAGATGAGTTCATTTAGGGTGATGAATAGGAAGGTTGCTTGCAAATAATAATTTAAACATAATTGACATGATACAAAAACAAAAATACAGTCAGGGTATGGAATGCAGATTAGTCACTGGTCCAATGTGCTACATTACTGTCCTATCTAGTCCTTAAAGTGAAGATTAGATCAATTCAGAAATCTGCCCACAAATCCAGAGGCCTGCCCAACGCAGAGTCCCCTTTTTACCACCATAGCTATTTGTCACACACTTTTTACTTGGGATATTCACCCTGATACCTAACACAATAATATGGGTACCTAACATAGCTTTTGTTCTGGTCTCTCTAGCTTAGAAGGTCTTTGTGAGAATTTTCAAAGAAAAAAAAAAGCATACAAATTCACACACACACTTGCACATATATCCACACTCCAATAAAATCACATGCTAACATCTAGTAAGTAATTCAGTGACAAAGGTGGGTGGCATTGTTGAGTAAGAACAAACAGGGATCTCACTCATAGGGCATGTATACTCTGCCAGCTCCTGTGCCTCTAGGCTCACTTCCTTTCAAACACCATCCATTTTATAGAATGTGTCACCTGGACTGAGGTTCATTCCAGCTCTACATTTCCTAAGCAAGCTGACACAGTGAGTGTTTAATTACTATTTTTATTACTTCCTATATGTCAGCACTTTGAGAGGTGTTTTTAAATGTACTCCTTCACTTAATTCATTAGTATGAACATACACAGTAATATCCCCACTCTACTGATATGACTACTGAAACCAGCAGAATCTAGACCTTGTAAATGCTGGATTCACATTGAAACCACTAACCACAGTGTGAGAGTCAATAGATTTATATGTTATGGTTAGCCAATCTATATGACCTGAGAATCCTCATGGTGATTGAAAGAAGAATCTGCATGGCTGTGGTTTCCCAAGAAAGGTTGCTCAACCTTCCTAGGGCTCTCTTAGCAAGGTTGAGGTCATTTCTCAGGGTAGTGTTTTGAGGTATGTGAAAGGGCTAGATCACATATCATGTTAGACACCTCTTTTTCACTGTGCACAGTCTAGGCATAAAGGAATGTCAGGGGACATCTAATAAAATGATAGCATTATTGAATTATTTATCTTTATAACACTTGGTAATATACAAGTATGTCTATGTATATCTACTTATTTTTCCTCATCACCGATAGAAAGTATTCCTAACTCAAAGAGTTTCATCAAGATTCAAAGAAAAGATGGCTCAGCACTTAGTACAAGTACCCCAGATTGTCACCTACTACAGCTGTTAACTCTTTGCAGCTGGTAGACAAGGTGGTCCATTTCTTTCCACATATTCAGACTTTTAAAGAATAGAGAGTTCTAGATTGTGTAAAGGTTTTATTAATTTCATTTTTATTTGTGTGTATGTGTATCCATGTATTTGTGCAGGTGGATGCTAATGCATACAGAGTCCAGAAGAGGACATTTGAGCTCCTGAATGGAGATTTACAGGCAGCTGCCTGGCATGGGCTCTGAGAACCAAACTCTTGTCTTCTGCAATTGTAGTTACAGCCATTAATCCCTGAGCCATCTCTTTGTCCTTGAGTCCTGGGTTTTCATGTTTATATTTTTTCCCTTTCAGTTTAATGATCACATTATTTATTTATTTATTTATTTATTTATTTATTTATTTACTTTGCTTGCTTGTTTTGGGGTAAAAGGTAAAGCATGTTCTTTTGCATTAAAATTGCCCTGATAATAGGGTGCTAGCCTGATGTAATGATAGGGTGGTAGCTCTTGCTCCAACACTGGAACTCAGGGTGGCACAATGTTTTCACAGCTGACACATCTGAGAAGAGTACACTGGAAATCCCTGTGGCTCTTGGCTGCCTTTGTGATGGTCAATGAACATTTTGTAGAGTGGTATCAGATGCAGATAATAGGTCTGCTGAAAGAAGCAATCTCCAGGAAACAGAACATTGAGCATTAGTCTCCGTCCACTGAATCACTGAAGGAAACTTGGTTCTTCCACCCTCTGTGTGAACTCTGAAGGCTTCGAAAAGCTCTGCATCTGCCCCCTGGTGAGAGCCACAAAAACTTCACTACATTAAATTGTAGGGACTTCTTAAGGAGATTAGGCCTGGGATACTTATTTCTGATCAGTTTAAAGATTCAATACTTGATCAGTCTCAAACCAGAGAAAATCTTATATTAATTTTAGTTAATCCTAAAAGAAAGTAAAAAATACACTGGAGTATGGACTTGGGAGTTGTTCTTTTGTGGTCATCTGAACTGTGGGCACTGCCCTAGAACTTTCTCCATCACTAGCATGACCAATCCTAGGAGCTCCAGCCCTTTTGGACAGCAGAAGATGTGTCCACAGGGCCTTCCCCCATCACCCTTCCTGGGGCTACAGGAGGAACTCAATTGTGACTTTGCCCATTTGCATCTTGGCTGGAAATAACTGCTGTCAAGGAAGGGTGTTTATATCCAGCCCAACATAAAGGTTAGCTAGGATTGTTTCTAAGATGTGACCAGCTTTACACTAAGCAACAACTTTGTTGTGGTGTGACTGTTGCCCTCAGGGAAACCCTGAGACAAAAGTATGAGGTTAATTATTTCTGTAGAAACTGGAGACAAAAGGAGGACTCAAAAACCAAACATTGTACTTCAATGAATAGGGATTCAGAAAGGAGAAACACAAGAAAAACTTTCTCTCACATACACACTTCCTCTTGTACATAAATATACCACCCATGATACACAAGGAGATATTTATATTTAAAAAAACAAATAGTTTACAGTCTGGGAATAAAGAAGCCAAATGAAAGAGAAGCAGCTAAAGGAGAGGACAGTTGTCAGCACACACTGCCAATTACCCATCTTGTGAAGGGGGACAGCCCAGTGAAGTGGTGGTATAAACAGAGGTATGATTGAATTATACACCCCCAAATTCGCTATGCTGATAGTCCCCCCCCCCCAGTACTTCAGAATATCACCATATTTGAAAACAGTGTTTACAGAGATAAGTGGGTTCAATGAGGTTACTGGTATAGCCCTTGCTCTCTCATATGATGGGTAAACTCACTATGGGTAGAGCTTATATGTAGGATATGCCAAGAGGGTAGAGAGTCAAAGAGAATCATAAAGCACTGAGGTATCTACAAGTTAAAGACAAACATGCATGATAGATTCTTCCCTTGTGGCCTGGGAAGGAACTATTATGCTAATAACTCTACGTCTATCTTCTGGATCTATGAGAAAAGAGATTCCTGTACCGTCCACCAGGTTGTAGTCACTATGGAAACAATGTGGTTAGAAGCAGCCACACTGTCCTAGCCTGCAGGATTCAGGCTCCATAGTTACAGCAAGTCAAGGTAACAATATCTAAGTGGTAACTGGTCCAGGAGTCTGGGCTTCTGTGAGCACAGTGAATAATACTGAAGAACAAGATTTCAGGACAAGTCCTTCTTGCTAATCACCAAGCATGAGCTTTTCTTAACTAGGAATGTAATGAACAACATACAGCCCCATAATTCCTGTACGTTGTATTCCTTCACTGTGGGGTCTGCCGTGTGCTTATGTGTATCCCCGAGATGGAACAATATCTCCTGACTGGCTATGAACTCCCAGCTTAGGAATATTCTGGTCTACCCTCTCATGACTTCAAGAGAATGGGGACCAGGAGAATAGAGGTTACTAGCAGGAAGTTACTCTGCTGGTTGATATTCCTGGTTTGGGTCCTAATCCCAAAGCTGAGGTTTTGTGTTGTATGCCAGATTGACTTCTTATTGGACTATTATTTAGTTTTAATTTTTAAGACAAAGTCTCACTATGTAGCTCATACTGGCTTCAAACTCATGACAATCTTCTTGCCTGAGTTACAGGCATGTGCCTGCTCCCTTTTAAATTTTCCTCTGGTGGTTGGCATTGAACTAGGGACTTTGTATATGGCAGGCAAACACTCTGCCACTGAGTTATAACTCCAGCCCTGGAAGAAATTTTTGACATGAGAGAACTAGTGGCTCTCTTGGCTCTTTGGGGTTCTTCTTCATGGAATGAACTTTTAGGTCCCCTAACTTCTCTGAATTTCTGCTCAGGTGGTTTGCCACCTCCAATTCAATACATGAAAGGATAGAGCACCTCTACATTTACTTCAGACAGCTTTAGTGATTGTGAATCCCTTTCCCTAACGCAGAAAACCATGCCAGGTTATTGAGAGTAAGGACCTTTCCCCTTTATGTTTTAAGTTACTCAGTCCTCCAAAGTCTCTTTGATGAATACAATGCTAACATTGGTTCAGATGATACCCCCTACCCCCTTCTATGAGAATCACAGTAACACACAGCTCCTTTCTAAGTGGTGGGGCTTGGTTCCCAGTTCAAAGAACACCTGGTCTTTTGGACAGAAAGGCTTGAAGAGAGTGATGGAACAGCAATTTCAGTCTAAAGGAATACATGATGCCTCTGGGTTGAAAATTGCTACCTAAAAGAGAAACATTTGAGCTACATGCTCTCCCCCCCCCCATGGTGTGTGTATGTGTGTGTGTGCTTCTCTCTCTCTCTCTCTCTCTCTCTCTCTCTCTCTCACCCTCCCTCCCTCTCTCTCCCTCTCTCTCCCTCTGTGTGTGTGTGTGTGTGCTTCTCTCTCTCTCCCTCTCTCTCCCTCTGTCTCTGTGTGTGCTTCTCTCTCTCTCTCTCTCTCTCTCTCTCTGTGTGTGTGTGTGTGTGTGTGTGTGTGTGTGTGTGTGTGTGTGTGTGTGAGTGTGTGTGTGTGTGTGAGTGTGTGTATATTAAGTCAGATAGCCTGCTTGGGTTTTTCCACAAGCTGAAAGATGCCCCTGTTCCTTAGCACTGTTCCCCAGCAACTCTGTCATGAGAGAAATACCAGGAGGGTTGGGTCTGGGATAGCCTTCTACAACTCTTTCATCCATGAGATTCCCTTTGGGCATCACTTTTTCTTTAATGAATAGCTATTGATGTCCATGCAGAGATGGTCCTAAATCCTGTCAGGAAAATCTAAAGAAGATCAAAGTCTTGAAGGCTTGCTGTGGGCCACTGAACAACTTTGGGCACCATGTTTCCATTAACCTAAGCAAGAAGACTTGGAGTTCAGTTCCAAGCAATGTAGACCTTAAAAATCTGCAGTCCAAAGAGACTCACTGCCACCCAACAAACCACTTCTCAATCAGAGGACATTCTGATGCTGATGGATTAGGGATGAGTTAGAGATAACTGCATTGGAAACAATAGTCTTCTCTGGACAGAACTGATCTAGATTCTAAAAATAAATAACTGTTCCCACGTATGGGCCGATGGTTCAAGCACAGTTGTGCTCACTTCCTTTAGTCCTCCAAGTTCTGAAAAACAGGCAGCATTCTAGAAATGAGAAGGTCAAATATTTGGAGGAGTCAAGCAACTGGCCCACACCACTAGCTGGTAAATGTGAAGTCAGTGTAACAGACTAAGTGGAGTTATCAGAATTGAGCAGCTGCCTTTGCAGTGTATCTGTATCATGTGGAAAAAAAATATGTGGATCTACACATATCCATAAAACCTTGGGAACATATTCATAAAACCATAGGGAAGAAATTGTATATCTGTATTTCTCTCCCCATCTCTGTATAAATTTTGATATCAATACAAAAATCAAAATATATTAACATCTATACTATTTATAGCAGTACACAACTCTCATTCTAGGGAAATTTGCCTTATGAATAAAGGTTCCTTCTTACTGCGGTAGACTGATGGAAGTCATTCCTTCCAAGTTAGAACCTAGAAGAAGAGAGAAGGCTCATGAGATGCTTTTGATATTGTTGAGCTGATGGCACCAAATAGAAAGAGCTAACTCCAACAGTTGTCCCTAACATGGTCACTGTGGCATGTGAACTAATGTGCTCATGCACACACACAAACACAAGAGGGAGTGTGTGAGGCCAAGACTAATATTTCACTATCAAATAGTCAGACAAACCTCAGGTCTTTACATTCTTAACAAAACAACTTGGAACCACCTTTTTATTTAGAATATATTATTTTTTTCTCAACATTTTTTATTCTTTGTTTTTACTTTCCAATTTTTATTAGGTATTTTCTTCATTTACATTTCAAATAATACCCCAAAAGTCCCCTATACCCTTGCCCCCCACCTGCTCCCCTACCCACCCACTCCCAATTCTTGGCCTTGGTATTCCCCTGTACTGGGGCATAAAAAGTTTGCAAGACCAAGGGGCCTCTCTTCCCAGTGATGGCCGACTAGGCCATCTTCTGCTACATATGCAGCTAGAGTCAAGAGCTCCAGGGGATACTGATTAGTTCATATTGTTGTTCCACCTATAGGGTTGCAGACCCTTCAGCTCCTTGGGTACTTTCTCTAGCTCCTCCAGTGGGGGCCCTGTGTTCCATCCAATAGCTGACTGTGAGCATCCACTTCTGTATTTGCACGGCACTGGCATAGCCTCACAAGTGACAGTTAGATCAGAGTCCTTTCAGCAAAATCTCGCTGGCATATGCAATAGTGTCTGCGTTTGGTGGCTGATTATGGGACGGATCCCTGGGTGGGGCAGTCTCTAGATGGCCCATCCTTTTGTCTCAGCTCCAAACTTTGTCTCTGTAACTCCTTCCATGGGTGTTTTGTTCCCAATTCTAAGAAGGGGCAAAGTGTCCACATGTTGGTCTTCATTCTTCTTGAGTTTCATGTGTTTTGCAAATTGTATCTTGGGTATTCTAAGTTTCTGGACTAATATCCACTTATCAGTGAGTGCATATCATGTGAGTTCTTTTGTGATTGGGTTACCTCACTCAGGATGATGCCCTCCAGGTCCATCCATTTGCCTAGGAATTTCATAAATTCATTATTTTTAATAGCTGAGTAGTACTCCATTATGTAAATGTACCACATTTTCTGTATCCATTCCTTTGTTGAGGGACATCTGGGTTCTTTCCAGCTTCTGGCTATTATAAATAAGGCTGCTATGAAAATAGTGGAGCGTGTGTTCTTATTACCTGTTGGAACATCTTATGGATATATGCTCAGGAGAGGTATTGCTGGATCCTCCTGTAGTACTATGTCCAATTTTCTGAGGAACCACCAGACTGATTTCCAGAGTGGTTGTACAAGCTTGCAATCCCACCAATGGACAAGTGTTCCTCTTTCTCCACATCCTTTCCAGCATCTGCTGTCACATGAATTTTTGATCTTAGCTGTTGACAATGGGACCTCATAAAATTACAAAGCTTCTGTAAGGCAAAAGACACTCTCAATAAGACAAAAAAGCCACCAAATTATTGGGAAAGGATCTTTACCAATTCTAAATCAGATAGGGGACTAATATCCAAATTATATAAAGAACTCAAGAAGGTGGACTCCAGAAAATCAAATAACCCCATTAAAAAATGGGGCACAGAGCTAAACAAAGAATTCTCAACTGAGGAATATCAAATGGCTGAGAAGCACCTGAAAAAATGTTCAACATCCTTAATCATCAGGGAAATGCAAATCAAAACAACCCTGAGATTCCATCTCACACCAGTTAGAATGGCTAAGATCAACATACTTTATTCTTAAATGAACAAATATTTTTAAATTTGCAGATACTAATGGAAAGCAAGCCACATCCCATGAGTTCCCTTTCTAGCTGGCACTTACTTGACATTTTCATCAGTAATTATAAAATAACAAATGTAAATGACTTAAAAGTACCAACATTAGAAAAGGAAAGAGAAAATGGTTTCTCCATACCCTAATCTCCACTTTCAAATCTTCTTCACACAGTCAGCTGCGTGTGCTCTCTCTCTCTCATTCTCTCTCTCTCTCTCTCTCTCTCTCTCTCTCTCTCTCTCTCTCTCTCTCTCTCTCTCTCTCTCTCTCTGCTTACACTACCAACCTTCTGTCTTGCTTTGTTGTTGGTATGACCTTATCCTCTGCAGTAACCGTGAATATACTGGATGATCTTACTTCTAATTAATATGGACATTTCTGAAATTTGGCTAGCAACACCACCCCTGTGTTCTAGACACACCCATTTTGCTAATCACATTATTTGTATGTTTTCACCTAATTCTCTTACTAGAGGCACATGGAGTTCTGCAGGATTCCTTGGATACTTCCATTTGCCCCACCCCACACCCAAGTTCACACTGCACTTCATGGAAATGAGCCACAGTGCCCTTGCTTCTGGCCTTCCACTGGAGTGGGCCCTGGGGCAGCAGAAGAGATGGAGGAGGGAGAGCTAAGGAGGGTTATGGCTCCCTGGCTCTCCCATATGGCCTCCCCTACTCCTGGAACAGAAACCCAAAGCTTTGATTAACCTTGTAGTGTGTTTCTATTGTGTAATATAAAGCACCATGATCAAAAGCAACTTGGGAAATAAAAAGTTAATTCCCTTTCCAGCTTATAGTTGCACAAGTAGGGAAATCAGGGTAGGAAGTCAAGGCAGGAACCTGGAGGCAGGGACTGAAGCAGAGGCCATGGAAGAGTCTGCTTACTGGCTTGCTTATTCATGCCTTGCTCAGCTTTTTTCTTGAATTCTTATAAAACCTAGAGGTACAATGATCTGGGCTTTCCTACATTAATCACTAATCAAGAAAATGCTCCATAGGTTCGCCTACTGCCCAGTCTGATGAAGACACTTCCTTAGGTGAGGTTCAGTTTTCCTGGATGACCCTACTGTGTCAAGGTGAGAGAAAACTAACCAGTACAGCCTCCTTACCCACACTAAATCTTTGTAAACAGCCCTACTCTTTCCATGTTCTTCGAATCACTCAATTTGAATGTGGAATTTGTTTCCTCCTAAGACTCTGACTCATGACTATGAATTGTGATCCCAATGATACTATCTGACAGAGAGGGCAAGAAGTTACCTGCTTGTGCAGGCTACAGTAGCTCATGAAGAATCTGGGCGGCATTCTTGCCTGTGTTTCCTGGATCCATTTTAGGGATGTGCCTTCCATGAGACTTCAGAGACCCACAGGATTTTTCTAATATACAGTGTTTTGGGGGATATCTTATATGTCTATATTGGTGAATGTGTGGGTGAAGATTTTAGTAGTGCCAAATCTGTCCGTGTGTGTGTGTGTGTGTGTGTGTGTGTGTGTGTGTGTGTGTATGTGAAACATAATCTGGAGAGATGTCATCACATTGGTCTCTTTGCTAATCTAGATATACTCATATAGTATAATTTAGTGAATCTATCCTAAATAGATGTAAATAGAGTTAGATTTGTAGATAAGGACACAGATAGTGATATGTATATACAAAGAAATGTTAACACATTCACAAAAGGGCTATCTTACTTTGCTTTCAGTTGCTGTGATAAAGGCAAAAAGCAGCTTGGAGTGGAAATGGTTTTTTTGACTTACACACCCCAATCATAATCTACCATTGAGGGAAGTCAGGGCAGGAACTCAAACAGGAGCAGAGGCAGGAACCATGTCGAAAACTACTTACTGACTTAATCTCATTGGTGTGCTCAGTTTGCTGTTTTGTACAACCCAGGACTATTTGCCTAAGGGTGCTGGGCTATGGCTTTAGGGGAAAGAGGGGAATGGGAGAGAGCCCGCATCCTGCCAGAGTTCCAGTGCTCTGGGCAGGCAGACGAGGGAGTACTGCTGGATGCTTTCCACATGGGCCCCAGGTGGGCATCTGGCTGTGTTAGCCCACTGACCCCACACGGCGGGTGGTGGACAAGGGGCAGCTCCAGGTACCAGGTTCTCAGTCTCTGGCATCCCACACTTGATATGGTGGAAGAGCTGAGAACAAATAGGGGCCCTGGGGCAGCACTGGGCCCTGGAGGGGAAAGGAAGAGAGGGCAGGGGAAGAGGGAGGTACTGGGTGGTTTCCAGTCAGGCGAGAGTCCTTAGTCCAGTCCACTGCTGCAGCATAGGAAGGCCTTCTGGCGGGAGGTTAGACATGGCTCATTAGGAGAAAGCTTATCCCATTGTTCAAGCATGGTGGGCCTTTATGATCAGAGACAGTCTATGGTTTTAGAGCTTTATTGTAGAAAGGCAGGGAAAAGGGAGAGAAGGTAGAAAGAGAGAGGGAGAGGCCAGCCATGGCCACATGGAAAGAAGAGGGAAGAGGGAGAGAGAGAAGAAAGGCTAGAGAGTAAGAGAAGTTAAAGCTTAGAGAGAAAGTGGTGAGGCCAAGCAGCCCCTCTTATAGTGGACTTGGCTATCTTGCTGTTGCTAGGTAGCTGTGGGGAGGAGTCTAGCCAGAATGCCAGAAGCTTGGGACATTGTCTATATGACTGCTAGTCACACGCCTCTCCTGTGGGGGCTCTGGGGGCAGTAACTTTGACAGGAGCCAGGGGTCCAGGAGACATGATAGAACGTCTTCTGTCCCATGTAGGTATAAATTACCACTCACCGGGTCCCACCGGGGTTCAAGACCTCAGCTCAACTGAAGATCAGGCTGTCTGTGCATAGCCCATTGCCCCACATAAGGGTGACACCACCCACAGTGGGCTGGGCCCTTCCATATGAATCATTAATCAAGAAAATGACCCAAATATAGCTTTCTCTTTTGAGACGATGCTGGGGCCTAGCAAACACAGGAGTGGATGCTCACAGTCAGCTATTGGATGGATCACAGGGCTCCCAATGGAGAAGCTAGAGAAAGTACCCAAGGAGCTAAAGGGATCTGCAACCCTATTGTTGGAACAACATGATGTACTAACCAGAACCCCGGAGCTCTTGTCTCTAGCTGCATATGTATTGAAAGATGGCCTAGTTGGCCATCACTGGAAAGAGAGGCCCATTGGACTTGCAAACTTTATATGCCCCAATATAGGGGAATGCCAGGGCCAAAAGAATGGGAATGGGTGGGTAGGGAACTGGGGGGTGCTATGGGGGACTTTTGGGATAGCATTGGAAATGTAACTGAGGAAAATATGTAATAAAAATATTAAAAATTAAAAAAAAAAAAAGAAAATGTCCCACAGACTTGCCACTGGGCCAATCTGATGGAGACATTTTCTCAACTGTGGTTCTCTTTTCCAAGATGACTCTAGATTATATCAAGTTGATAAAAACCTAAGCACTATAGGGGAGTTCACTACATGCCTGTGTGCTTGCATATGAGAGTGTAAGTACATGCATGTGCATGTGAGAGGGGTAGGAGTGAAAGGTTGGTGACGAGGAGAAACCCATCACTGGAGAAACTTTGGGGAAACTTTACCAGATGCATATGATGGAGCTCTGCCCAGAAGTTTGAAGCAATGGAAAGCTTGTAAACTAATGTTGGAAACACAGTGCCCAGTTTAAGGAGTAAAACATATGCTATGGTGCTGTCATTTCTTTGTGAAATAAAAATGAATCCCCACAAAATAATAATCGGCATTTTCTAAGATTTTATGTAAAATGATGTGCATGGTACATATGAGAAGTGATTGCCTATGAGCATGGGCCAGTGTACAGGAGGAAGGAAACATCAGATTTCTGCCTAGCAGATGGGATCACTTGCATTACTGCTTACAGTGTGAGCAACTACTTATTGTTTTGCTATAATACATCCATAAGATTCCAATATTATCAAACATAGGAAGAATTTTTCAAGCTGTTGGCGATGATCAGACTTAGTTCAGTTTGGGTTTCTCCATCGCTGAGCTACAGTGCCTTCTGACATAACTTGGTTTGTGTTGATAGAACGAGCTCATGATCTGCAGCCGCTCATCAGGCTAATAGGAAAATGTCTTCAACTGCTTGAAAGCACAGGAGATTGCATGTTCAGTGACCACACAATCTAGAAGAAGGAAAACGAATGTGGGTACCACGTTACCATGAAAGCCTTCCTCCGTTTTGAAAGTCTCCAGTGCCCCAGTGAGCCCATGACCTTTCCAAGGCAAGAGCTCATTTGTGCTAGGCTGCTATCCATCCCCATTTCCTCCCCCCAATCCTGGATGCTCAACTCATTTCAAACTATGTTTCAACCTCACTCACTCTTAATACATCAAAAGGCAGGGTTCTTTCTTCACTGAGCTGAGCTACTCAGTGCTGTGGAACACTCTCCAGGAGACCTTTTGTTTAACTAAGTTTTGTTTTCCCTTGATCCACACCCCTCCTGTTCTTGGAAGAATTTGATCTTTTGCCAAAAAAATAAATGAACT
This sequence comes from Mus caroli, assembly GCF_978045245.1. Taxonomy (NCBI): domain Eukaryota; kingdom Metazoa; phylum Chordata; class Mammalia; order Rodentia; family Muridae; genus Mus; species Mus caroli. The sequence continues at coordinate 70,614,549 of NW_028227256.1, forward strand.
CCCCCCCCCCCAGTTGGCTCCGGGCTCTACTCAGGATTTACTAGCTGATAAATTAGAAATGGAGAGGAAGAATGAGGAATGAAGAGAAAGTGTAGAGAGGGAGGGAGGCGTTCATCTGGGGCAAGTTCAAACTCAGACTCAGAAGCTATTAAAATGTCTGATTTGTGCTGAGTCACTCGGAGGAGGAGGTCAGGGGATGATGCTGGCTCCCAGCCAGCCACACACTCTGCCCAGATTGATGAAGAGCCTTCAAAGGAATGACAGCGGGATCATAATATCAGTGTTTTAAATATAACGTTAGATGCCACGTGCCTGACACAGAATGAGCAGTCAGCCTAGGTCTCTCCTGTTCATCACACTAGAGCCTGAACATACTTGTGTCCAGGAGCCAACTCCCTCTCAGCTCCTCTCCTAACTTCCCTCTCTCTGATCCTAGCCCTGCCCACCATCCCTCCTGCAACTGAGTCTCTCCAGATACCCTCAGGGAAGGATCAGGGCTGAGAGAATACATTGTTCCTGAGAAGGCAAGATGATGATGGTATTAATGAAGGAATCTCTGAAGCAGGCTTAGGAGGTAAATGATACTATATCCATTTTCACAGGTAAGGAAAATGAAGTACTGTGACCTTAGCAACTTCTTCCAGGTGACAAAGCTAGAAAATACAGAACTGGGATATGAATTCGAGGGGTCTGCTCTGTTCCCTTTGGTCCTTATGGTGTCTCTTTCCTCTTTCCACTCAAACACCTTTAACCACTATACCTCAGAGGATGAGTACACTTCATGTTTCAAAATCTTGGCACTTGGTGCTGTCCTCTAAGGCAAGGAAAGGCATCAAGAGAGATTCACTGTGGTCCTTCAACCCCCCACATATCATTTCCGTGTTTGAATCCTGGTTATTAGACCATTTTGATGTTCCTGGTTCTAGGCAGAAAAATCAATAAAGAACTTCAAAATTTATACCGGGCACCTCTGCCTCTTTTTTTACACCTATAGAATGCACAACTAGTCAGATCCCAAGTTCCATGCCGTCTAGGCAACAGCAATGGTCTGTGGGCAGCCTGAAGTGCCCCAGTGCCCTCATCAGACCAGGCTGGAGCACAGATCCATGTATATAAGTTTATCAGACATCAGTTTTATGCCTCTATCATGATGGATCAAGGCTTAGGATGGCACAAAGGTAAATATGTGCATGGACCCACCCTCAAGGAGTTCAGAATCTACACTGAAATATAGGAAAGGGCAAACATGCCCCTGTAACAGCCAGAGTTATGGTGGGATTACTCGTAAGAAAAAGGCAATACTAGTATGTAAGCACTTCTAAGGAAGGAGAAATCAAACTCGTGGAATACCTAGCAAAATAAAAACATTATTTTAAATAGACATAATTTTTACCAACAAAAATGGGGCTAAGTTAATGAGCATGACTGGGAGCTGAAGGCTCCAGTTGCCAAGAACATTGAGTCAGCTTTTCATTGCTGTAACAAAATGCCTGACACCAGCAGCCTATGGTGGGAATGGTAGGAATGGTTCCGGTGTGCTCATGGGTCCAGAGGCTTTAGCACAGTCACTTGTCCATTGCTTTGGGCTTACAAAATGCCAGACTTACACAACGGTGGTATTGCATTCCTTGCTGTCAGGTGAAGGCTCACACAAGTTGACCAAGACAGTGGTTACCCTGTTTCTCTTGGGCTGTATCACAAATGGCACAATGTAGGGGGAAAGGGACCATTTCTGTCACAATCACCCCAACACGGGCTGTGACATATTCACAGTTGTTTACTACTTGTCAGCATCCTCAGTATTTCAGATGAAGAAACAGACTATGGAATGTTAATGATGAATTCGAGGTCCCACTACCACAGAGAGAAGGAATGGCTGGTTCTAAATCTAGGGCCATTAATAGGCTGGGAAGAACAAGGGAGACACAACATTTCTGTTTTGTTTTGTTTTGTTTTGTTTTGTTTTGTTTTGTTTTGTTTTGTTTTGTTTTGTTTTCCCAATCTGGTGCTGTATTAACTGGAATGCCAGGGTTGGTGAGTAAAATCATCTGAGGAGTCTGAGAAATTTAGCTAGGTCTAACCCTGGGAGAGCCTAGCCGCTTTGCTCCAGAGTCTTTTGACAGCTCTGTGGTTCCAAGCACAGGTATACAGATTGATACTGTCTGGGTCTGAAGTGCAGCCAACCACTTACCGTATGACCTGGAGAATGAGACTTCAGTTTCTCTCACTTGCAGAACAAAGATGATTGTACCTATGCAGGAAACTGTTGTTAGGAACAATTGATATTTTATAGATAAAACCTTCAACTGACAGCCAGCACTTATCAGTAGTCTGATAAAAGTATCTTAATCTGTCATTTACATGTTGGGACTTGAGTACTAAGATGTTCAGATGATGTCAGGTGGCAGGGGGTTATTTTAAAGATAAGGTTTTCAAGATAGCCAGAGGCTCTCCATAGTGGAGTGTCCCAGATCTGGAAAAACATGCTTTCCATTTGAGAATATTCCTTCCAAGATACATAGCTAGCCTAGAGTTTTATGGAGAGGAGAAATTCATATGCCAGATGCTCACTTTCTTCTGCCTTTCTTCTCATCACTTTGTAAATAGGAGATAAGAAGACATCATACTAATCCCTATTTAATTTGCTTATTCATTTCTTTTTACCCCAGTTCCCTCATTCTCTTCCTCTATTCCTCCAGCCCATGGGTAATCATTCCCACTGGGCTTAATTTATATTCATTTTTTGATTCATATGTGCTCTTTAAAAATGCATTTTCTAATATATTTTCAATTGCAAAATAGTATTTTTTGTATCTTTATACTTCTTGTTTTTTTTTAAACAGGGTCTCACTAGGTATCCCTAGTTGACCTGAACTCACTCTGTAGACTAGGTTAGCCTCAGGTTCCTAAGGATCCACCTGTTTCTGTCTCCTGAGTGCTGAGATTAAACCTATGTACCACTGTATTTGTCTTATACTCCTTAATTCTTCTCTAGAGCTGTTTATAAATGTGTCTGGTTATTGAATATTCTTCTGAGCTCCTGTTCTCTCTCTTGCACAGTGCAAAAATCCCAATTCCACATTGCACTCCTAACATGTTTCTGTTGTTGCTTCTCCACTTGCATACAAATTGATACAATTGTCATTTAGTCATTGTTCCATTGCAAACATTCCAGATCTTTCCGTGGATACTTCTGCTTTGGCTTCTCACCTGTGTTTTTATGGCATCTCTTTGTCCTTGCCATTCCTTGGGGTCTCTTCCACCATCTAGAGATTTTTCTCATCACTTGTGGTTTCTATTGCTTTCTGAACAAGAATATCCAATGGCTTCCTTGTTTTTTCTGTTTCATCTGGAAATTTTGTGACTCTCTCCATTGGTTATTATCCAGTCTAATGAACTTCAAGGAGGTAGAGTTCTTGACTCTTAGATAGTCTTTGGTGCTGATATCTACACACGGCAGAAAGACGTCTCCAGGGTACAGAGAATCATGTGGTATTGACTAGATTGTCCCTGAATCTGCCAAGGATTCATATATATCCATTCAGCATTCTATTAAATTAATCCACATTTACCTGACTTGATGTAAGATAGCTGAAAATACTCAGCAGAAACAGTGATCCCTAGGCGTGTTCCATTTGTAGAGGGTAGTCTGCTAGTTGCTCTGTGTTTGTCTTTGTCCTCTCTTTTGCTTCTTGCCTTATTTCTACCATTGCACAAACATGGTATTGGGGAAATCCTATGTTAATGCAAAGGCACTACATGTCTCTTGCTTCATCATCCTTCCCTGGCTCCATCAGAGGCCTGATGGGATCAGTCTCTTTCCTTTCACTTTGCATGTATCATTTCTAGAGATCTCTTCACTCTCCTCCATTCTGGAACAGATCCCCCCAGCAGAGTCTCCAATCCTCTGTCATCACATACTTCACTTTATTGTAATTATTGTTTTGTCCTACGAGATACAAGGAACCTCAGCTACAGCCGCACCTGTGCTGTTCACCTGTTCTGCTGAGTGATGGACTAGCTGTGCCTCTAGAAGGCAAGTCAGTTACAGGAATCGGGGAAACACGGTTCCTGCATCACCTACATCACAGAGTCTGACATGGGAAAAGATTTTTTTTTTAATTATAAGGTTCTAAAAGATATATTAAGAGTATTAAGTGGGTAAATATCTTTGGATAGTATTGTGCCTATTAAGAGAGATTTAAAGGCTAACTGTTGGAATATAGATGAAATAATACTCAGATCCTAAGATAATTTATTAAAACAAAGATTATCATCAACAGGATGCTAGTGACAGAAGAGAGCCGGAAGATTGTTCTGTCTAGATATGTTGTTTGACTTGACACAGCACTTGACTAAGAATTGGTATAACTAGTTCAAATTACAAAACTATAGCCCAACAGGACTCAGAGAACATTTGCTATCAGTGGATGGGAGGTAGCAGGGTGGTCCAGACACTTCCATGTTCCTTTGACCTCTTAGCCAAACAGTTGAAGATAAGGGCTCACAAGACTGCTACCTTTCTGGTGGTTCCCCTGCCTCCATGCTCTGCAGAGCCTTTTCTTGTCTGGGCAAGTTGACAACCCTCAAGCAAAGCTCATCACCCCTGTTGCGGAAGAGGAGGCAGCCACCCCACATAATAAGTTCACCACAGGGGCGGGTTTTCAGACAAGTTGGTATGGTATGTGCTACCAGCATTCTGGGCAACTCTCTGGCTAATGAACTTGCCCTTGTAGACATCTTAGAAGACAAACTCAAAGGAGGAATGCTGAATCAGCAATATGGGGGCTTCTTTTTTCAGGTCCATAAAACTGTGGCAATAAAGATCACTCTGAAATAGCTAATTCAACGATGGTGGTGCTGGTTGAAGGAATCTACCACCAGAAGGAAAAAGTTTTACCCAACCAGTACAGAGAAAGCCAGTGTGTTCAAGTCCAGTTTTCCTCAGACCATCGAGCACAGCTCTGACTGCACCATCACTGTGGTTTCTAACTCAGTGGATAATCCTACTTAGATCACCAGAAAACCCAGTGTGTTACCTGTAGGCCATGTGATTAAAGTGTTTGCAATCTGGGTTCTGAAAAGTTTTGATATGTGGTGGCTAAGAATGTTGCCCTTCATCCCCATGGCTGCCAGGGGTGGATTCTGGGAGAACATGGTGACTCCAGTGTGACTATGTGGAGTAGAGTAAAGATGGTAGGCATTTCTCTCCAGGAATTGAACCCAGAAATGGAAATGGACAGTGAGAGAGAGCCGGAGGAAGTGTATGATATGGTGGTGGAAAGTGCCTATGAAATAATTAAACTAAAAAGATACACCACTATGTTGTTGGGTTATATGTGGCTGTCTTCCCTAAATCCATGCTGGAAAACCCACCTTGGATTCAGCCCATGTCAACAGCGGTGAAGTAAATACACAGCACTGAGAACAAAGTCTTCCTCAGTCTCCCAGAATCCTTGGTTTTTAGAGATTAACCAGCACCATCAAACCAGACACTCAAGGTTGTCAAGGTTGCAGAAACCCCAAGGAAGATCCAGAGGAATCTAAAAGTCCTGTGTCTGCTGATTTCTAGCTTGTAGAAACCCCAAAGCCTACAACCTCATTAACTATGAACCTTTAACCTTGTATATAGGTCACAGTTTGTTTCTTCCCTGATTTGTGCAATGACCTTGCAGATCAAAGCCCAGGTTTGTTTGATGCTTATACTATGAGCTCTTGAACTGACAGAGTTAATTATTGCAGTGTCAGAAAAGAAAAAAAAAAAAACAAAAATAAAAAAAAAGGAAAAAAAAAAGAAAAGAAGGGAAAACATAGCAAGGTAGCTTTATTTAAAGTAAAGTAACAGGACAGATCAAAAAGAGGTATATTGTCAAGATCCACAGCAGACCACATGAGTGGGGTTGCTCAAGAGGCTCAGTTGTTGTTTGGAGTTTCCTTTAAAACCATCCAAGGGAAAGAGGATTTGAGTTATTAGTGGATATAGTAAAGGTGAGGTTTTGTCTTGTTTTGATTGATATATTAGATCATTCGATCATTTTTCTATGCTCTATGTCCCTTTCCATAATGCATCTGATTAATCATATGCACTAAATTATGCATAGGCACAGATGTTAAACAGGAGATCCTCCCAGAAAGTTTACTAGAGAACGTAATTTTGCCTTCCTATACATGCATCCAAAAAAGTTCAAGACACACCTCCCTTTCTAGTCTTCATAATCAATTATATTAAGAGTATATTTAAATAGAAATTACTTGCTTGTTTATTATTAGGGGCTAAAAATAACCTTTATAGTTTTGCTCAGAGAGGGGTATACATATAGCCTGATACAGATGGGATTCTGAGCTGCTAGATACACTGTTTTGAGAGGGTTGCTATACACCTAGTACAGAAAGTAAGGAAATAGGTTACCAAGATGGTTATTAGAAGTGAAGGCACATGCAGAGCCCAAGTGATGCTTGCCTCCTAAGCTTGCTTGCCTTGGGTCTCCTTGAGTCCTGCCCTTCACATCCCCTGAGGCATGTAGCCTTGTGGGAAGAAGCAATCTGACTGCACGTGCTCTCGCATCCACACAGCTGCCAAGCAGCCTCCTCTTTGGCTGTTGCCAAGCTGACCTTTGTTCAGCTTCCCACGAACCATTATTTCATAAAAGCAGCGAATCATCAAATTCTCCAGTGTTTTTTGACTTTGTCTTTTCCCCTCTTGCTGATCCATTTCTCTTCACTGACCCATAAAGAAATAACTAGAATGTACATACAAGGTCAGGGCCTTCATCCTTTATGATCCAATGCACACCCCACTATATACACTGCTGTGGAGTTTCTCTTAAGGATTCCAAACTGAATGAAGTTATACCCCAACACACAGTTTCCCAGTAGGAAGAATTCACTGTATTTACATTTTTTCTAGTTGCTACAGAAATTAGAAACAGTGGCAAAAATAGTCCTAAGAAGGGGTCCTTTGTGCTCAAATGTTTTAAAACAAGATTTTTCATAAGTATTTACTCTGCCCAAGTGTGAAGTCCTGAAGTGCATAAGTTCACCAGAGCGATGCCCACTGCTTTTCTGTGGACTTTCCAAGAGACTCACAAGGCTCCTGTTTTTCGTGCCCCATCTGGCCATAAATTGCAATCGACATTAATTTATGAAAACAAATGACACCAGCCTACTTCGAGACATTTTGAAATGGTAGAAATAGGCAGGGCATTAAGGCAGGAATAAAATGAAAACATTCAGACCCCATAGCTGCCCTGGCCACATCCCAAATGACACAAGGACTCTGAGTGCCCCTAGCTCAATACATTCTGATCTTGCAATTTACAGAGATTTGGTCACAAAGACATGAAGTGAGGTCTTTGTCATAGTGTGGCAGGAAACAAAACACACCCAGAACTTTCCTCAGAGCGACTAGAATCACCCTTCCATCTGCAGCCTTTGTGCCAAGGGTGATAAACAGGGATGAAGAAAGGAATCAGGTCATTGAGATGAAGGGATGTGTAGCTGATGGCTCAATTAGTCCCCTCCTGGATGGGAATGAATTCATTCCTGGGACTATCGTCTAAGACTTCTGAATGGGTAATTCCAAGTAACAGCAAAAGAACATGTGTTAGATACTTGTTTTGTTGCTGGGTCAAAATACCCAACAGAAGCAAATTAATAAAGGAAAGGTTGATTTTGGCTCAAAGTCCCTGGATCTAGCCCATCATGATGGGGAAGTCAAGGCAGCAGGAGCCTAAGGTTGGTGGTTGCCAGTACTGCATTCATTATCATATATGAGAAGGCTTACCCTCAGCTGGAATTCTTCTATTTAGCGTGGGTCCTAGTCCATAGAATGGTAAGTACCTTGCATCTTCCCACCTCAATAATCTAATCTAAATAATTCCTCGCTCTCTCACTGACAGGCCAAGAGACTTGTTCCTATTGTGATTCTAAATTCCAACAAATTGTCAGTCAAGATTAAGTATCACAAGGTGCTTCCTAAGCACAAAGATGTGGCTGTGATTTTAATACCTTCATTGTGTTATCTTCTCTGCCAGCCTTAAGCAGAAAAGATGTCATCGATACATAATGCCACAGTTTAAATAACTCAGGGACAGATGTGAAGTCGGTGGGCTTAACCACCTGTCTGTGACACAAGGTGAGGCAGCTGGATCTTTCTGGATCTTCACTTCCTTGGGTGCTTGGATCTGACACATCTAAGTTTCTCAGGCATGAATACCAGAAGTGAAAATAGGTGTAAGCACAAGACTCCCTGGAGTTCTGGAAGTGATGATCAGCGTATCTATAAGGTTCCTGCTTCACCTACTCAGATCTTCATCTTAAGCCTACATTCTTTGAGCATTCATCTGCTTAGCTCCCTGCAGTGAAGATACAAGGAAACAGAGATTGGCGGTGCATTCTGACCCAACTGGAAGACACAAAGATGGCCATCCTCCATCCAGGGCTTCCAAGCCAAGAGATATGACTCAAAGGGGCTTACCATACAGAGTTGACTGCGAGGCGAAGACACAAGACTATGAGCCTGCAATTCCCCAGAGAGAAGTCAGAGCCAAGGAGCTCAGAAACAGGACCATGTGCGAACTGTGCATAGCGTTAAACATTATCACTCCACCCACTACTAAATGTGGCTCAGTGAAAGTGAGTTAGTTCTTCCCCCTCCTCCAGGGAGCAGTAAAAGACTCGATGGACGGATTCTGCTCCTTCATTGGCTGACACATCGTGGTAGAGAAGAGTCTGCTTGTTCCTTCTTCATCTGGATGGGGTTCCTGACTGGAACAACTGAGAAACAGAACCAATCAGAAAAACTTGGCCGAGGACTTTCCTCCAAAAAACAGTACAGGACTGCATGGTTCTGCCTTTAATATCTCACACATAGGATAGACTTTGTTTCTTTCATGCAGTATTGATCTGAGTGATCCTACCCAGCCACCTCCTTGTTTGGCACTGAGGGCCACGAACAAGTTCTCTCTCATAAGAAGCCATGTTGTCCCAGAAGATGAAGTGAGAGTCTACAGCCCAGAAGCCGGTCTCCACTGCTGGTGAGAAGACAGGGCCTGTTCTAGACTTTCCCAAGGCTGACTCAAGAGAAACACAAATGCTGTGAATCACTCCATGTGGAGGGAGGCGATGAAAGGTCTGTAGAGCCAAGGGGGAGAAGAGATCCAGGAAAAGATTTCAGAGATAAAGAGAACGGGTCCTCAGCCAGGCAGCTTGGGGAGAAGAGGGTAAGGGAGGCTCTTCAACAGATGTTTTATTAACTCACTGCTGAGCAGGAGCGAGCCAGCTGTGGCCTTCTGAGGAGCTTTTTCCATCACAGACCCTTGGCGTCGAAAAAAGAATAAAGTTGAAAACGGATGGCACCAGATTGTGTCCATGATTTATCAGTTTAATCTTGTCACCACGAATCAAAGAAACCCATTCAAGGAGGCAACAGCAAAGCAAAGAAACGGATTCGATATGAATCAGTTATTTGAGGTCAATCTGGGAAGTTTCTTTGGAGTATTAAAAATAAAATAAAATAAAACCCAAGGAGAAAGACAATTCAGTGGTTTCTCGTGGCAAACATTCAGGGGATAAAGAATTTAATTTGGGTTAAGTTTGGAGCTCAGTGGTAGCCTGCATGTGTGAAGGCCCTGGGTTCAATTCCCAGAAGCAAACAAAAGTGATAATTTAGCAAAGCACAGAGCACAGTGTTCTAAGGATGAAACACTGTAACAATTTAAACAGGATAAAATCCCCAGGCCAGGGGGCGGTCCCCAGAGAATGTTCAGGACAGCTGTGGAGAAGCCCTGACTCCCTTGACTGTGGTTTTCCTGTCCTTCTGGAAGCAGTAGGTCCAGAAGATAGAAGTCAGAACAAATTTCCTTTTGTGTTCCTCCTTTATAGATTATATCCCTGTGTTCCTATCTCAGGGTCTTTGCACTTGCTGTTCTGAAACCCTGCAGGATCTGCTCCTTGTCTGGCTGGTTCCTTGCTTTCAGTGCTCACTGCAACATCCTCTCCCTGTCGGTTTTCCTGGGGGACAGGGAGGGGGCGCTCACCTCACCGAAAGACATCGCCTTTATCTCCAGTCTCCTGTATATTTACATAATAGTAGTACTTGAATTATCAAAATATTGATCATCAGATTATCAGAGAAAATCGCAAAAGGGGAAAGGAAAACCAAAAGAACTCTAGATACAAATGACAGATAAGTAAAGAATTGCTGTATGGCACTGGAGATTCCTTTGTTCTGACATCTATCTTCTGAACTTACTGCTTCCAGAAGGACAGGAGAAGCTACGATCACAGGAGTCAGAGCATCCCACAGCTGTAGTGAAAGGTCTCTGAGGATGGCCTCCTGGCCTGGGGATTCTATCCCGATTAAATTGTTACAGTATTTCATCCTTTAGAATACTGTGCTCTGTGCTTTGTTAAATTAACTCTTGGGAAATTATGTGGCACCCAGTGCCTATGTTAGAAAAATAGGGTACTGGTTTCAAGGCAATTATGCTAGCTCCATCTTTGAGCAACTTGAACAGAGCTGAAAGATGTCTTCCTGGGAGGGAACACAGGCACAGGACTGACTTTGAATTCCCAGGAACTACATAAGAAAGGAGGATATGACCACACATGCCTATAACCCCTTTGTCAGGGGGCAGAGATAGGAAGACATCAGGAGCGCACTAGCCAGCCTGCCAAGCTGACATGGGGAACTTCCTGTTCAGTGAGAGACTATCTCCAAAAAATATGGTGCAGAGTGACAGAGGAAGACACCAGACATCTTCCTTTGACTTTGTATGTGCATATATGGGCTCATCTGCATACACACACACACACACACACATGTATGCACATGTATAACATTTATAACCAAAAGCTAAAAGAAGAAATGAAAAATATAACAGTAAATTTAAGCCAAAGTCCAAAACAGAAGGAAATGATACAGATTTTGAACAAAAATCAAGAAAATGGTAAGACAACGTTTGTGTGTGGATATGTGTGTGTGTTCTATGATTCTATATAAGCATTGCGTTTCTGAAAGAATGTAAAAGGCCCACCTTGAAGTCCCAGCTTCACACACACAGTAGGTGCACTATGAAATAGATGCTAGAGGGAAATACATGCTGTAAAGTACTCAGCTATTCCTTTTAAAGGGGATAACTTTTTCTACTATAATCTAAAACACAGCTGATTCTCAAGATAATTAGGTTCATTGAAAAGAAAATCTACCCAACTAAAATGCTGCAACACGTGGGCAGAATCTACAGCACCCTGCTCTCATTAGAGAGACTTTCTGAGGTGCCAACTCCTTTGTCCTTTATCCATTCTAACTCATTCACGTCGCCCTTAATTTTCTCAGAGGATCTGTAGCCGAGAGCTTCGCCTGTCCAGTGTGTGGACAAGAGGCAGAAGTAAATGATAACCTTACCTGCCCCCTCCTCTCTCATGAATCCCATAGCAGTCTACTTTACCCTTCTACATATCCCCTCTGGTTTGCTCTATAGGTTATGAAACATCAAGCTTTGTTTCTAATTATCTTTCAGTCTTTTCTTTAACAAAATCTATCTGATGTTATTAATGATTAGAATTTCTGATTGAATTCATTTCAGAGGAATGTGCCCATGGAGTTTGCCTTCATCACGATGCCGCATCCCTAGAGTGGGGTCCTGATGGCCAGAAGCACTATGGACCCCTCCAAGTCCCTGTACCCTCTCTTGACTGTGCTAACTTAAGGGCTTGCACGCCAACTAGAACTGTATCTCAGGACCACCTTCCTCAAAGGAATTCTATCTTCTGCATTCCAAGCATCTGATGTAAGATGTTAATCTCAAATGTTCCTTACAAGCTTCTACTTTGAACAGTAGATCCAGCAGGTAGCACTGTTTGGGAGTATTCTCAAGGCTTTGAGGGATGGGATCAAGCTGGAAGAAGTGGGGCATGAGGTGTTAGTTGTTTGGTGGAGTGGCATATTTTTTTGGTACCTTCTAGTTGGACTCTCTGATTTCTGGTCGGCCATGCTATATAAACAGTTGCCTATACCGCTCACTGTGCTATCCTGCTCAAACAACCAGAAAACCTATAAAACCATGAGCCCCAAATAAATGCTGCCTTTAGGTCATATGTGCATGTTTGCTTGTGCTTGCCAGCAATAGTTGTACAAAGTAACTAGTACATGAAGTCACATAGTCTTAAAGGGGCCCAGGACTTCTCCTGGTAATCCCCAGTTTCCATCACTGTCTACCAACTCAAACTACTGCTCTCTTTATTGCTCTAACCTGTGAGTTGTGAAGGTGAGAATGTGAACATAAAAATTATTAGCTCATATTTCATAAGCCTAAATAGAAGCTGGACTCACATACAGCCTATTTAGGACCTTGAGACCTACAGCAAGGGACACTGGATAATTTTATGGCATGTCAATGTGTGACATGTTCTTAACAAAGGAGGTAACTAGGCACAGATGATGAAAAGAACATGGTTGGTAGAGCAGGAGGCTAAGTCCCTTTGTCTGTCTCCCTGGACTGGTTAGTTGAAAACCATAGTTCTAAGAAAGTTGAGTCATACTTTCCCCTCTTTGGCCATCACTGGGCTCCTTCTGTGTTACCACTGCCAAATATTTGAGCATTTTTTGAGAGATGATTTTTTGTAGAAATGTGACCAAAGTGTAAAGGAAGTATAAAAGTTTCTAAAAAGTTGGGTTTTGAGAATGGGTGCTACTTGAGTGGAAAGAAATACCTTACATGTAAGATTCTAGCTATATTCAAAAGTAATTAACTGTATTTAAGGACAAATGAGAGCAATACCAAAGGGTAGGAAAATGTTTATATCATTATCATCATCCTCATCATCACCACCATCATCATCATTATCATCATATGATATACCTTGGCATATGACTATACCTTGGGCATGTTGACAGAAAGCTAGCCTATTGTGTAGATCTATTTCCCTTCATGCTTTCATCTCACTATCCAGCTATGCTTCCGAGGGTACCATTCTTCACTGAGCATGCTGTAAACACATGTCCAAAGATAACACCAGCATGGTTCCATCACATACCCAGGGCACAACATCTTCTCATGGAAGATCATTTTCTAGCATATGCATAGAGTTGGTCATTCTGAGCTCTCAGACACTCTATACTCTGTATCCTGTCATTACTGGTTTATTGTTTTGTTTTGTGAAACAGAATTTCAGTAGGTAGTCTTGCCTGACCTGGAACTCACTATGTAAACCAGGCTTACCTGGAACTCATATAGACCTACCTATCTCTGTTTCCAGAGTGCTGGAATTAAGGGTATACATTACCACACCAGGCTTTAAGAATCCTGTCATTCTTACTTGATTTTAAAATTAAAATTATGTCATAAACTATAAGTAAAATGCTCAAGGAAGTGTTTTCTTATTCTGAAAATTAGTGGCTTTATGTGCCACCAGTCTAAGCACTTCAAAATCCTCTACAGAAGATGGGGTATAACAGAGGAAATTAGATAAAAGAGGCAAATACTTGAGAGCATTGGAAGGTCACTACATATCATAAGCAGACACAGAATGTTAGAGTTCAAAGGACCTTGAAGAGTGCGATCCAATTCCTGTCGATTGACCAGTTGTGGATTTAGCTCAGAGAACCTGGGCACACCATAATCATTAACAATCTCTGAGCTTCATTGAATGACAGGGCTAGGGCTGGAGCCCAAATCCCCTGATATTATTCTTCTATGAAGTCCAACTGCATTCCCTAGATGTTAGCTCACTCTTTGTTGCGAATGAAGAAATGGGTGTCTTGGGTCCATCTGGAATGAGCATGGCACCCTGGGCTGAAAGTGTTTCCACACAGAAAGAGAAGTTTACATTCTTACATGGAAACAAAACAATAGTCAGGGAGAGGGTGGGGGTGGCAGCGGTGGGCACAGAGTTGAGGAGGGGTGACCTGAAAGTGGAACTGGCTTATTACAGATTTGGAGAAAAGAAGTTAAAAAAGGCTAAGAAAGTTGAGTGGTAGACATTATTAAAGAAGCATTTATTAATGAATATAATGAATCACATTAATTTGTAGAGTTAAAGTGGTTATAATAAGAAATAATTTTTTTAAGAAGATGGTGTTCCTCACACCCTGATAGCTATAGTTTAGGTTAGATTAGATTAAATGAGCTCCCGCCTGGGAGGAAGGTCCCAGGCAATCACAGGGAGACCATGTTCTAAAACTGCAGAAGAGCACAACCCTATTGGGAAAGAGAAGTGCTGGTCCTGTTTCTCTGTCCACAAAAATGCCATATTTCTCACTCTTAGAGGCTTATCAGACCCCAGCATCAACCCCTGCCTCAGCTCTGGGGAAATTAATCTTCCTTAAAGAGGCAACAATTGAACTTGCTGAGTAAGAAGTGTCCGTGCATCATGGAAGTTTTCCTAAGGAAAAGGAACACATTTTTCTTAATTGTACTCTTATGTTTAGACAGTGCTTCTCTCAAGAGATTCTGCTGCTGACTGAAAATAAAGGAAGAAAGGAAACTGAAGAGCATATTGTGCAGCTCCCTGGATTAAGGTTATAGATGAAAAAAGAAATAAGGGAGAAGGAGGGAGAGGGGAGGGGGAAAGGAGGGGGATGGAGGGAGGGAGGAAGGAAGGAAGGAAGGTAGGAAAGGAAAGGAAGGAAGGAAGGAAGGAAAGGAAAGGAAAGGAAAGGAAAGGAAAGGAAAGGAAAGGAAAGGAAAGGAAAGGAAAGGAAAGGAAAGGAAAGGAAAGGAAAGGAAAGGAAAGGAAAGGAAAGGAAAGGAAAGGAAAGGAAAGGAAAGGAAAGGAAAGGAAAGGAAAGGAAAGGAAAGGAAAGAAAGAACTCAAGCCCCTTCAACGTCTTGAAGACACAGAGTAACTTCCCACTGCCTCCTGAAACAGAGTTGTGTGGTCCAGCCAACTACTGGATCCTCTTCATGGAATCCCATCTCTTCTCTCCAGATCCATCCTCTCTTCTAGAGGGCTGATGGCCTTTATGAATATGGACTGTGTCCTGTATTCATGTTCAATTCCCAAGTATCTTTTTGGACAAAATACACCTTTCTTGAGATACAATGCTGAGCCTTCTATTGAGTCTCCTTGCCTTCCTTCCTCAGGAGTCAACAGATAAGGATTTGAAAACAACAATTCAGGCCAAATCTTGGTTCCTGAAAACTGACCTCCAACTTGACCTGGGATTTTCTGTCCCATATTTCATCTTTCTTCTCACAGTTACCCTATGAGGAAGCAGAGACATTTCAATTCGCTAAGGTCCCAGTTAAGGAAATGACTTGTCTGTCATAATGCCCACTATGTCACCTCCTATAACCTCCTACAAGCCTGAAGCAGGCTGAGCCAGACCTTGACTTTGCTGCCACTAAGGAGATTACCTAGGGTGGAGCCTTCCTCCCTAGATCACTCTATTGTTCAGCCAGTGTTGCTGTTCCTCTTCCAGATACTGCTACCTGCTGAGAGGCCCCCCGGAGCTATTCCTGAGACTATGCCCTATCCTGCAGGTCATAACCTGCAGCTGGTTCCAGGCTCCAAGGATGAATTGGCAGGAATGCCCCCCCCCCCCCCCCGTTTTATAAGTGCAGTCGCCATTAAACATTTGAACCTTGAACAGACTAGCATGTCTTGGTTCCATTATTTCTCAACCTGCCTAGGTTCCCTCTTTTCTTTCAGCTCCAGATTGCCTCCCAGGCTCGAACCCAGACATGTGAGCCACTGGACAGCTTGCAACAACCTCCTAGTAAAAGCAGCCTCCTTAGTGTTGATCAAGACTCTTTTGTTTTAATTCTTATCTCTTGTCTCATTTCCTACAGCTCCAACTCTTCACTGATTTCTGATTTTCATCATTTTTTCCTAAAGTATAATTTTCAAAGGTTAAAAACTACCTTTCATCACAACAGACACTCAGTTAATTATTCATTAGTGAGAGAAGCACTAAGTTGGTCAGACTGATTCAGAACAGAATCTGAAGAATAGAGGTATAAATACAAAGACAGATATTAATTTTCCTACGACCCTACTAATAGGCATGCAGCTGGTTAATAGTGCATATGATTACAAAAAATGTCTGAGTCAGTAAAAATGAGACTCTGAATCACCAATACCAAAAAAAAAAAAAGATTCAAATTCATACAACCAAGAATAAAAGAACAAATGTCACAATTAACATTACATAAAAAAGATCTCTATTGGTATATTGTGAACAGCTGCTTACACACACACACACACACATACACACACACACACACACACACACACACACATATAAACTTTCATGGAATGTATAAATTTCCAGAAAAACACAAATTGTAAATCAAGAAATGCAGAAATAATAAATAAGTCAGTGACACAGGATACAGCTAAATTGGTTAGTTTAAAACTTACAAAGCATTCAAAGAAAAAAAATAACATCAATCTTCAGAAATATTTCTCAAACAAGGACAAAACAAAGAATAATTCTCAATTTATTATAGGGGGGCCTGAGTTATTGGGGCCCCATACCCAAAGCCATCATAAATAAATGACAGACCAACAACGCCTATAAAGAAAGAGAGGAACAAAAATACTTAGAAAAGTACTACCAGACACCAGCACATTAAACTGTGTAAAGGGAGTCCGCACCAAATTTGTTGGTACTTATGTTAGAAATGCAAGGTTAATTTAAATGTGCCATACTGTAGGATAAAAGAATAGCTTATACGTGAAAAAATTGAAAAAATTCAGCATCCTTAAGTCATTACAAATAGGAGTAAAAAATAATTTTTTCCTCAACCTGAGAAAGCCATTTATGACAAACCCACAAGGTCACATCTTATGATAATTTAATGATAAAAGGCTGAAGTTCTTTCCTATAAGGTCAGTATCAGGACAAGAATGTTCATTCTTCCAACTTCTAGTCAGCATTGTGATGGAACGGCTAGCCAGGACAATAGGCAAGAGAAAGAAATGTCCATGAAATTTCTGAAATCAACTTTGAATTAGGATATTAATGTCGCTTATAATGTTATTGCGAAGAATGAAAGACCAAAGTAAAGATAAACACTTAGAAATGCAGGTAACAAAAGGAGTAGAAGTCTACCCTCATATGTCACCGAGACAACTTTAAGATCTAAGAGAGCAGAATGATCATGGATGTTCATAGATCAGAAGACCGTACTCCTTAGCTGCATCTATAGATGCAAAATGATCAGGATGTCAGATGATGCTTAAACTCAGGTAGAAATGCAAAAGTCTCAGGCAAAACTAAAATCATGAAAATTATGAGTACTTTTGAGAACCCAGTTTCAGAATTTCCTAAAATTTATAATAAAACACCATAGTGCTCACATAAAGACAGACCCAGAGATGGAGATAAAATTGACTCTCAGAAGTAAGCCCATGCATTTATCATTAATTTCCTGCAACAAAGGTGCAAAGCTAATTCAGGAGGGAAAGAAAACATTTCTGGGCAGCGAGACATCTGGATCTCCACATGAAAACCAGTGAATTTGAACTCTTGCCAATTAGTATATATAAGAATTTCCCTTTTATTGGTTTTTATAATGAGCATATAGAGAAACGGGTCTCACTGCACCTTGTTCATCCATTCTTGGTCTACGTTGATCATCTTCCTGTAAGAAATGTTTTTGGTTTTGTTTGCTTGTTTGTTTGTTTGTTTGTTTGTTTGTTTGAAAGGTAGCTTGCCTGCAGAGAGCATCCAGTGAATTTCTTCCACTTTTGATCTTCACCACCTCATAAAACTTCCATGCAGATATTTTAATCTCCCCTAATGTGGTGGTTTAAATAGCAATAGTCCCTATAGGTTCAGAGATTTGAAGGCTTGGGTACCAGGGAGTAGCACTAGGAGGAGGTGTGGCCTTCTTAGGGTGGGTGTGGCCTTATCAGAGGAAGTGTGTCCCTGCGGGTGGGCTTAGGGTTTCAAAAAGCTCAAGAAGGGCCCAGGGTCTCTCTATTCCTGTAGAACTCTCCGCTTCCTCGCCACCATTGTCTGCCTGCACTCTGCCCTGTCCCAGCTGTGCTGATAATGGACTAAATCTCTTAACTGTAAGCCAACTCCGGTTAAATGTTTTCCTTATAAGAGTTCCCGTAGTCATGGCGTCTCTTCACAGCAACAGAACAATGACTAAGTAACCTTACTCACTACTAACTGGTAAAACTTTCCTTTACACGAACACTTGTTTACACTCACATTTCTGGAAGTTCACAGCCTGGAGCTATGGACCTCTTCCCCTCTCTGCTTCATTTCTTTTGCTCTACTCTTTAAGAAACAGCCAGTTGAGAAAGACTGAGGTTGAGGGAAGGGCACAATTCACGACCTGTGGTAGAATAAAAACCAAATGAATTCCCCGCCCCAGCTTGCCTTCTAGCCCAGCTTGGGTTCTGGAACATCCTTTTGAGGGAGAAGTCATTGCCCGGAATGGCTGCTTTTCCTTTGTCTCTCTGTCCCTTTGTGCTGCTGTGCACCTGTGTTTACTCCTTGCTTTCTAACACTCCTGAACTTCTGCTTCACAGCCCCTTGCTCTGCTCCAGCAGTCCCCCCACCTACCCACCCACACCCTGTCACACACACAAGCATTTACAAACACAGAAAGATTCCGAGAAGAACTAACAAAATCTCAGAGAAGAAAACATAGGAAGTATTCATGGGGTTTGGTTTTTTTTTTTTTCAAAACAACATGTTCTTTGATGATTTCCTTTCATATTTTCTTTGAAGGCACAAGTAACGAAAATATATGTATATTATATATGGATAAAATTGAAATTTTGGTTCTCAAGTAATAACACACATGTACAAAGTGGAAATACAAGCTTTGCAATGGTAGAAAATAGTTGTAAGCATCTATTTAATCAAAAGCTTCTACCCAGAATATATAAAGAATTCTTTAGATGTAAAACCTTTTAAACCTTTTAAGCATCAAAGACTGTAAATAAGCATTGTTCTAAAAAAAATAAAAATCTAAAAATGGTCAATTAAGCTTATGGAAGAATGGTCAGTGTTGTTAGTCATTAAGAAAATACAAATGGAGGGCATACCCAGAAATTACCCACACCACTGAAATGGCTCCACTCGGTGATGGGTGACAACAGTTAAAGAGACACCTCAGCCATTCCTCCCAGGTTTGACACTTAACAATCATAAGTGCTGATAAATGTATAGAGAAATTAGAATATTCCTGTATTGCCAGCAGGCATGTGGTCTGGTGAAGCCACTTGGAAGAAAAAAACAGCATTTAAAATTCCCCTTCAAGTTATTAAACATGAACCCTGCCTTATCAACTAGTGATTCGATTTCTTTAACTGAAGTTGCATCATACATGTACACAAAAATGTGTGCCGGCACATTAATAGCAACAGTGCTCACAATATCCAGAAAATAAAAAGGATCATGCCATCTACCAAGTGATGGACAACTGACCACAAGGTGTATCTACACAAGTCAACAATACCCGAAAATATAGACTGAAGTTCTAGAACATGGTACACCATGGAGAAAAACTTAAAACATTATACTAAAGGAAAGACTGTTAGCATTTGGTCTAAGCTCCACCCCTCAGTCCCTGGCAACACCAGGTAGGCCTGACCCACTATAAAAGGGGCTGTTTGCCCCCTCTTTGCTCTTTTTCGTGTTCTCTCTTGCTCTTTCTCTGCTTCCCATCCCCCTCCCCTCCATCCCCTTACTCCCCTCTCTCCACATGCTCATGGCCAGCCTCTAGTCCTCTACTCTTCTACTTCTCTACTCTCTCTCTACCTTTCTCTGCCTCTACTACCCTCTTAACTCCCCTCCCCATGCCCTTAATAAACTCTATTCTATACTATAATGTCCTGTGGCTGGTCCCTCAGGGGGAAGGGATGCCTTGGCACAGGCCCCGCTGAGGCACCCTTCACCACACCTCCATAGAACATATCTCCCCTCTCTTTATCTTTTTGTAAACACATCAAAGACACCATCCAAAAGTGGACACATGATAACATGTCTATGAAATCTATAGCAACAGGAAGCAGATTAGTGATTACCTAAGGCTTGGTGGTGGGAGAGATGGCAAGAACAAATGGTGATAATTGTGGGAGCTGTGTGAGAGAGTGGGAACAAAAATAGTCTATGCTTGGATTATGTCACTATTTTTATTATGCTATGAATTTTCTGAAAGACACTAAATTGTTGACTTTAAGCGAGTGAAGTGTGTGTGTGTGTGTGTGTGTGTGTGTGTGTGTGTGTGTGTGTGTGGTTGTGCATGTGTATGTGTATGAATTTGATTTTAACAGGCTGTTTAAAATGTGTTGTTGGAGGCCTTTCTGTCTACAGCGTAGAACTCAGTTATGTATCCTTGCATTTCTTTGGGAAAGGTCAACTGTCTTAACATGAGTTGAATTTTAACTCTAGAGAAATATCAAGTTACTGAAGCAATAGATATATGTTCCCTAGAGAGATCATCTCAGTACAGTGAGGTGTTTCCCAGGGGGTGTGGTGCTAGCTGTCCTTGGAAAGGCTGGTTTCCATCGAATGCACGGGTCTTGGGAAGCCTCCAGTGTTCAAGCATGTTTTCACCCACAGCAATCTTGCCGCCTCTCTCCCACTTCGAACTCTCTTCCCTCTTTTTACTTTGTTTCTGCCTAACAACCACTGTCCAAATATAACTTCTCTGCCAGGATTGCAAGGTGAAATGTGATCCAAAGGTTCATGTGTTTGAACCCTTGCTCGAAGCTGTTTTTCAAAGGCTGTGGAACTTCTAAGGCAAGTGGCCTCCCTGGTAGAGGTGGGCCCCACGGGCAGGATTTGAAGGGTGACCTGCTTCCGGTTCCAGCTGCTCCCTCTGCTTCCTAGACTGCCACCACATGAGGAGTCCCGACACAGGCTCTTGTCACATGGTGCTGCTTTCCCGTCTCTTCACCACCACGATGAACTATAAGATCTGAAATTATAAGCCAAGATACAACCCTCACATTTCCTCTGTGGGGCACCCCATCATGGCAATTTCTAAACAGCTAACTAGTATCTTCTGCACAGACATATATGCTATTTATTGCTATTGAACAACATATCCTGAAAATCTGTGGCTTTAAGCAAACAAACAAAAATAATGTGTATTGTCTCAGTCTTTATTTAGCCCTGGGACCTGGCGTCAGCTTACCTGGGTGGCCCGGTCCAGGTCCTCATTCCACTGTGGTAAGCTCAAGGTGTTGGCAAGAGCTTCAGGCATCTGACAGTTGGACTGGACCTTGGTGTCTGTTTCCTGGATGGCTCCGTTCCATGGGGTTGGCAAGAGTTCCCCATTATTGCCACATGAGCCTCTTTATAAATTGCTTGTGTATCCTCATAACAGAATAGCTAACTTGCCCTATTACAAACAACCCCAAGAAAAGAGGTAAAAGATGGTGCCTTTACTCTTCTAGCTCCCAGAGGTGAGTATCACCCTTCCTCTACCTTTTTGTAGAAGTCACTAAACCCAGCCACCACCCTCCAGGAGACAGAGTTGAAGACCTACTTTTCAAAGACACGGTTAAAACAAACTCTCAGGAAGCCCAGTTTAGAGCCTGACAACACACTTCGCACAAACACATTCTCTTGTCTGGTACTCTCTCCTGCCTCATTCAATTTGTGTTTTCTCTATAGCATTACTATCATTATATCTACTTGCCCATCTTTTGACTTAAGATCTAGGACAACAGGAGATCATACATTTTTCACACTAACTACTCTATATCTAGAAGAGTTTCTGGATAAGTTGGCTCAGTGACTGCCTGGTGTCCTCATCAGATGAATGTGAGTTGGGGGAAGAGTCACAGGAGCACACTCGGGCATGGAAACCAGTTACAACGGATCCAAACCTAACGCATTGCCCAAAACTTTAGCCTAACAGAATTCTAATGATTTAATTTTAATATTAATATCGTTACAATCCACTGTTAAGTCACCATGTGATAATAGCTGAGGAGGAAATGGGAGCCTTCCCAGTCCCCCCACTAAGACGGTTCTGCTTCTCAGACTACAGCAAACTCTACTAACCAAAAGAAAACTTAGGAAAGTCTTTCCTTGTTCCACATGGAAAAGAAACAAACAATGACAACAACAAAGTCTCACCTCTCTTCTCAAGGATCAGCATGAGGCTTTGGGGTGGTGGCAATGTCTAGTGTGCCCACAGCGCCTCAAGGTCACAATGTACTGCAGTGGCCTGGAGCCAGAGTTTAATGCAAGCCTTCATCTGAAATTAGGAATAAAAGGTCCCACATGATTCCTTGCTGACTTGTATTTATTCAGCATCTATTAGCAGCATCTTTAGCTGAATGTTGATGTTCCTTGGCTCTAGAGAATAAGGAAGTCCGAATGCAATTAGGAAGCTGACAGTAATGGAAAGTGCACGGGATTGGGAGACCAAAATACATTACTAATTTGCAGAAAGCCTGGCTTTCCATATCTATAAAAAGGCACAGCCAGACTGATGAGGGTAGAGATAATTTCAAATTCCTATTCTGATTGGATTGTGTTAGAAAGCACGTAGATATCTTAACATCTCTTGAAGAGTCTTTGCCAACTTCTTACCAGAAATGTCAGTGAGCATCGTCATGTTTACAACTGGATCTCTCTCTCTCTCTCTCTCTCTCTCTCTCTCTCTCTCTCTCTCTCTCTCTCTCTCTCTCTCTCCTCTCAGTCTAAGACAATGGGATAGGGACACCCAATAAAAGAAACACACACAAAAGGTTAGAAGTATCAAATACAAACTCCCCACATCAGTGCCATGTGAGGCAAGGGATGATTTCAGTAGATAAGGAGTATGGCTCCCAGCTGTTTCGTAAGAGCAGCAACAACTCACACTTAGGGCAATGCTAGTTCAGAGGCATGTTCAGTCCATCAGCTCCTAGCATCTCATTGCTGTCCTTGGTGCCCTTCAATGAAGCTCCTAAATCAAGGACTAAAGGGGCCTTGGTCTTTAGGGAACCCTGGGGCCTTAGGAGCAACCTCACTAAATTCCTTGCCCTGTCTGCTGGGACAGACAGTGGTGAGGACAGAACAGGGACAGGAGTTACTGTTGGCCCTCTAGTTAATTTTCAGAGGGAATAAACACCTGAGAGTGTTCCATCGTGCGCCAGCCCCTGCAGCAGTAGAACAAGCAGGGCAACTATGGAAAATAATGGCCCACTCTGTTGAGCCACGCCCCCAGGCAGCTAGCACCCTTCCCTGCTATGGTGGCAAAAACAAAGGGCAGGGCCTGTCTCCCTCAGGAATGTCCAGGGAATTATATGCTAGCTATAGGTTTGGGTCTGAGGGCTGTTACAGTCCAAACAAAACTCTTTTGGCCTATTGGATAAGGGGGACCTTTATAAGTCCCCACTTTGGGACTGTGATTTTTAAAATCATGTGTGTTTGTGTGTGTGTGTTTCTGATTCTGATCTAGTAATGTGTGTGTGTGTGTGTGCACACACGCGCGTGTGTGCCTATATTATATAGAGGTATAGATCAGAATCGAAGGAATTCATATAGTTCAAGACCTCCCTGTTTTAGACAAAGAAGCAGCACTTTGAGGTGAATGGATGTATCCACCACAGCATGAGCACATAGTGCCTCTGAGCCCTGATTAAAACTGCTAGCAGGGCGAAGGAGCCTAGCAAATGGAGCACACAGTCCACTGTATTATTGGACATGGATTATTTACGAGATTTAGTGCCTATTAAATGGGAGTCATCAAGCCTGGGTATAATTTAATGTCGTTTGTTAAAATGACACTGGGAAGGGAAGAGGTCAACAGTTAGAGACTCCACGTCTCATTTCAGAGGAAAATTCAGTTACAGTGTCCAGTGAGTAATTAGGCCCGTTCCTTAGGAAAAGGGCTCCAAACAATACATAGTGACTACCAAAGCTCTCAGAGTGACTGAAGCCTTACAGAAAGAAATTATTCAGGAGAATGGAGAGCAGAGCATGCAGGTGCTTGAGAAACGGAGCGAAAATGAACTGGAAAAGCTGCAGGTGGCAAAGGAGTTTCGGACAGCCTACAGCAGGGCACATAGAGCCAAGGGAAGCCACTCTTCCAGGATGCAGAGACCAGGGGGCCATGCTAGCTTACCTACACTTTGGAACATAACTCTCCCCTGGCCCAAATGAGGTAGAAACATCTCCAGAACTCTTGCCCTGTATTGCCCTGCTCAGTCCCTAAAATGAGGCTGAGATCCCAGACGTCAGTGCTTTCAGCGGGAACCCAGGGTGGATGCCTCTATCAGCTCTTCCATACATTCTATCCACCCTTCTCAGTGTCCCACACTAAGAACCTGACATGCAGGTGTGTCTCTTCAGGCTGGCAGACATACCAACATTTATTAAATCACAGTCATACAGAGAAGTAGGTGAAGGCAAGGAAGAGATACTTCCAGCAAATACCTGAGTAGACACTACTGTGTTTTCAACGCATCTGCTTCTTTCTGAACTTGACAAAGCATCATTAGCAAATAGGCAGTGTGCTTCTGCTCTGCTCTGCACCTCAATTCAATTAACAAGGGAAACTGCATGTTTCCAAAGAAATGTTGAAGCTCTGAGGAAAGGCAGAACATGACTGTGAAGCCCCCAGGGTCAGGACATCAGATAAGCTCTGCAAACTGAAGAGCCAGAAGAAGACAATGTTAAGAGCACAGGGCTGAAAGTAATCAGATCTGAGTCCTAAACGTGGTCCTGACTGTAGTGAGCTGTGGGGTATCCCCACTGAGGAAAAGTCTCCTAAGCAAAATCTTGGCCAAGCCTGGGTTAGATGTGAACAGCAAGTAAGACACCATTCATTGCTAATGGAAGAAACCCCTGGATGACAAAATACAAGAGCTAAATTAATGGAGGGGAAGAGAAGTGGGAGAAGGAGGAGCGGAGTTGGAAAGATGAAAATGAGTTTTAAGATGCATAGTTATGTAACTGCCACCTCAGGCAGGGTGCAGGGAAAGGAGGAAGATGGCAGAAAGCCCTGGGCTTTCATTTTCACCATCAGGTGGGAACACATGGACACAGGATGGGGCCCAAAAGCTGGAAAATGGGAGAAGGAAGCAGCGGGGCAGAGTGAGCACTCAGGGGAGCCAGGGGAGGCTCTATCCGATGAGTAGAGGGAACTCTCTTTGTAAAGGTCAGATCATGTTCAGGACTACTAACCCAGCCAAGGAGAGATGAGAGCACCAAGTTGGCTGCTTCAGCACCAGGCTCTCCATGGGCTTTGTTTTCATCTACTTGAGAGAGACCAAGCTAACTGGATATCACAAGAAGTCTTCAGCCTAGTCAGACATGCTGTTCAAAGATTAACTGAATGCAGAAAATGAAGAAAAACTAGATTCTCATGAGAGAAAAATGCCATAATGGGAGAATTTGGCAGGGTGTGTGTGTGTGTGTGTGTGTCGCATATATGTATATATAAATGTGGAAGCCCATACTTGATGTCAGGTGTCTTCCTCTTATTCCCACCTTATTTTTGCGACAGGATCTCTCAGCGAACCTCAAGCTCCCTGATTCAAAAAGACAGGCCAGTGAGCTCCAAAGATCCTCCTGCTACGTACCCAGTGCTGGGATCACAAGTGTGCACCCCACGCCTGTCCTTTTATTTTTAAAATTGGCCAGCTTTCCTGTTTGCTACTGTGGTGCAGGAGATTTGAACCCAGGTGAACGGCCCTGTGTGCTACTTTTTAAAAAATTGCATTACAAGATTTTTCCAAAAAAATTTATATTATTTTTAAGATTGATTAAGTGCAAAGGTCATGTCTTTCTCATTTTCCCTGTGTTTGATGTCAAGAAGAATAGAGTGCACTCGAGGGTTCTAAAGACAACTGTCACAAAAACACAAGCACAAGATACTTGGATATTTAGTAAACAGGTATGAGGGGGAAATGCCAAGCTCTTGGATTCTTCATCCTGGCAGTCTCTGCCATCTCTTGCTTTGGTTTCCCCAAAGTTTTCATTCTCCAAAGCATTTTAAGAATGAGCAGCCATTCTTAACATTACCTGTCCCTCTTTTTTTTTTTCTTTCTAAATTTAAAGTACCAAAAATGTAGAAAAGCAGCCAGGTATCCATTGATCTCCAGAAGTAGGGACTATCCTGACATACTTGCCCCTCACCCTGATTTTCCAACAAGAGTTCCAACATGGGTTGGATGGTGCTCAACTGTCTTCAGATTATTTCATTCTGTGCCAAGCCAGCTCCTCAGGAGGCCTGGAAAATAAGATTGCAGTCTGGATCTCCGATCTGTGCACTGCCAAGGGCTGGTAGGACTTACCCAGCATCCCAATCCTGCATCCCTCAAAGGGTCTGCTGTGCTTTGACAGGATGCTTATACCAAGCATGGGTATCATACAGACTCAAGGAAGAAGGAGAATCAAATACTTAATGTTACTTCTTATCCTTCTGAGTCAGCTCACTTGGAAGCTATCTGGTAAAACAAAGAAATGTCTATTCATAGTCTACTTTCTTCTTGAGTACTAGACAAAGCTAGATCTACATTGGTCCCATAGAGAAAACCATGGTCCCTATACACCCTGCTGTATGCAGTGGGGTCAAGGATCAAATGTCTGGAAAGCATGATGGGATAGTTCCTCTGCTTCTATCATTCACTCATGTGAGAATTCATTTGTAATCCAACTTCTAAGGATTATCTTCCTATATTAGCAAATTGGGGGTAGAGGTCATATCCCTTACCCAGGGTGAAAAGTCCAATCAAAAGAGGAGTAAGTAGTTCAAGTTGGACCAGTACTGATATTTACTCTATAAATGTCGCTTTACTGAGTCTCACGGGTTATTCTTCCATCAACATGAGCACACTGAGTCACAACTCCATGAGCCCTGTACCCTTCGGATCCAAAGTTCACAAATCTGTTCTCCTTGAATTAGGAAGTAGTAGTATGTTTCAGGACATACCTATACATCAAATGAGAAGAAATTTGGAAAGTTGTCATTTAACCACATCCTGATTTCTTGGTTGGGGGCCTATAACATACACAGCAAAGCTCGAGATAAGCAGCTGTATATACTAGTACATCCCTGCCTAAGGTCACACAGAGTAAAGAGAGAATAACCATGGTGGATCCCACAAGCACTGAGCAAGAGATTGGATAAGAGTCTTGCTCCCTCAGTATGCAAGTGACCAAACTCTGTCTGGGCTACCAGGGATAGCATGCCTGGAAGTGGCTCCCACCATCCTGAAGACCTTACCACACACACTTTCAGGTCTACATTTTACTTTGGGATCCTGATGAAAACCTTATTTTGTGATGGAGCAAAACTCGCCAACTGAAGTGACCATTCAATTACTAGTGAGAAACGTGAATTAACTAGGTTTCTATCTGATAGAAAGGAAAGTGGTCTTAAAGGGGGGCACCTTCTGTTTAATTCAACCAAAAAGGCCTTTTCTCCTTTTTCATGCCAAAGTCTTATGATAAGATAGAAATGGTTGGTGTGATAAAGACAACGATGTCCATCAGTCTCACTTCCCATCATACAAACTTGCCAGATGCTAATTTCAGCTAAGCCACTTTAGAGAAGATCTGGGGATGTCAAACAACTGGGAGTAGGCCTATGCTGTTACTTTTTGATTGACTAACATCTTCTTTGTAGCACAGGGCAAATCATTTCTCTCTGGAATTTTCCATTTGTAAAATTATATTACAGTTCTAAAATTATATTTTAGCTAAGAACTGACCAACTGGAGGGCAAGAGGTTCCAGCACTTCGGCCCTCTGGTATTGCATTGTAGTTGCTCAACCTGAGGTCATGACATGTGATTCTTTGGTCATGGAGGAAAGTTTGTGTGGCTACAGCTTCATGATGTGCCTCCCACTCCAGCGCCAGGAAATCGCCTTGCTGTTTTGTATTAACTTTTGTTTATTTATGTTCTGTTTGTTCACTTCTTTGTGAATTATGAAGAGTTGAGGTAAAAGAGGGAGGCTATTGACCCTGAGAGTACAGGAACAGGATTTCAGTCCCACTCTTGAGCACTTAGCTACACCAGATGTGTCTAGTAATAGGTAAGGAATGGATGGTGCCCAGCAATGGAAAAGGTAAAAACAAAGCAATAGGTAACATAGAATTGACAGTATAAGACTGGACCCAGGAGTCCCACAACCAAAAAAAAGACCCAGACGGATGCAGATCCTCACAGTTAAGGGCTGGTGCTAGGAAGTGAATTCGGACACTGTTGGGTCTTCCAGGCCAGAGTTGACCCTACATGGTCTGACAGCCAATTCCAATCTGTTTTCCAGGAATGGGTATTGAAGGCTGGACTGAAGCTGCTATGAAAGCATAGCTGGCAGAGCCCCAGACACCCAAGATTTCACCACTGTCCCTGGTATGTTGGCCTGCCTCACCTCTCCCCCTCTTCTGACTACGCCAACCTGTCTACCTTGTCTGAGAGACTTCCACCGTGTTTCTGGGAACTGCTGGCAACTGAGAAGTTCCTCCAGGCCTCTGATCTCCCTCAGTGCAATCCAGCTACAGAAAGGACCTTGTTCCTGCTTATGTCTTAATGGAAAGCCCACCCACCAGTCTGCCTGCTGGGAGAAGAGCCAGACACACTGGCACGTTCCCTTCATTCTTCCTCCCCACCTTCCTCTCAATGCCAACCCAGATGAAGCTGGAGCCACCTAAACTTGGAAAGACCAAGATCTTTCTATGGTGAAGCAGCAAGGATTCTGAGCTTTTGGAATATTCTATAGTATGTTTTTGCCAAGGCACGTCCCATATTTGTGGTCCCCATTGGTCTGTTCTTTCCCTTGAATTTCAGTTTCAGTGTCCCCATAGATCAGAGTGACTGAGACATACACACACACACACATACACACACACACGCGTGTTTGCACAATTTTATATATATATATATATATATATATATATATATATATATATATAGGCAAACCTCAAGAGATTCACAGGTTGACAGTAAACAGTGTTGAGTTACTTCTCAAGGTATATCCTGATGTCCTTTGCTTTTAAATAAAATTGCATTGCATTGTAATAAATTATATAATCTTGTTTTAAAATGGTATTTTAAAATCATACAAAGCTTCAAAGTACAAAAAAAAGGAAAGAGAAGACACTCAGTATTCCATCATTAACATAACCCTTGTCACCTTTAGGTGTCATTTCAATGTATGTGTATATTGTAATGTACACACACGTGTAGGTATAAATTTACAAAATTAAGATCTTAGCTTTTACTTTATAAAAGTCAAAAGTAATAAGTTTACTTGACATTTTTAAAAGAAAGGCTATTAAGACTGTACAGAATCCCTAATAACAGAAAAATATTTACTTACCGATTCAGATATTAAGTGCTGAAAGAATTGTCTTTGCTGAAAACGTTAAGATGTGGTGATTACTTTTTTAATCTTTTCTTTTGGTTTGAGTGTTAAGACCATGGCCTGTGTTTTTACACTCTGTGCTTCAAAAATAAGATTAGACTCACCAGATGTTTCCATTATTCCTTATATCCTGGATGTGGAGTGTGTGTGTGTGTATATGGTATGTGTGTGCATGGTGTGTGTCTGTGTATGTATGTGGTTTGTGTGTGTCTGTGTGCAGGTGGTGTGTGTGTGTTTGTGTGTTTGTGTGTATGTGTGTGTTTGTGTCTGTGTACATTATAACAAAGCTCCTTCTTTCCCTCCAACTAGAGCAACTGTCTCAAAAAGGAGACAAGATGGAGAAGCTGGGGAATAAGGAGGAGGGGATCAACCTCCTGGAGAAACCCACTGAAGGAAAGTAGTCTAGCTTTCTCCTTAACTTCCTTTGAACAGTTGAAGCTTAAGAAGTAGCTTAAGTAAGTAGTAAACTAGTAACTAGTAGGTTACTATTTATTAAAGGTCTGTAGTAAATTCATCTTCTTACCACAACTTGCCCTACCCCATTGTGACCCTTACTTACTAAGCTTTCTTGACTTATGCATGTTCTTCTAAAGCTGTAGAAAATACTATCCACAAGCAAGCACGGTTCTCACAGAGCCATGGGATGCACTGCGACCAGCAAGTCCAGTGCACCAGGGCTGCAATGCTGTGCTAACCTGGTGCTCACACGGCTCCTTCGGCATTTCAGGAGGTTCAGTCAACAGGTCAAGGCTGCCTGCTAATGCCTTTATCATCAGGGCTAGAGAGAGAACTCGGTCAGTGCTTGCTGCCTGAGTACAAGGACATGAATTCAGCCCCCAGCATCCACAGCTGTTTAGCTGGACATGGAGCTGTGCATTTGTCAACTCTATGCTGGGGAAACAGAGACAGGAGACTGCCTGGGCCTCGCTGGCCAGCCAGTCTGGACTTATCAGCACTGCCAGGCCAGTGAGAGAACCTATCTCAAAAAACAAGATGAATGACTTCTGAAGGGTAACAATGGAGGACCTCGGGCTGTTGTGTGCACCCACACGCATGTGTATGTGCAACACACACACACACACACAAACACACACACACTCCTAAACTTCCTAGCCTGCTGTATTTTCCTATTCCAGTCACACTCTCCCTTTCCTTCATGGCATTTGACCCCACCATCTTGGTCACTCAGCTATCCACATCCACCATTCTCCCTCCCCAGTGTGCCCTGGTGTTGTCCTGAACCCTGGCAATACGCTTCCTTCTCTCAAGTACTTGCGTGCCTCGATCTTATCCTGTCTCTTGTGAGACTGAGGGTCGGGTGGGATGGAGATGAGCAAACAAGATCCAGATGTTCTGCAAAAGGGGAGGAAGGCAGAGAGGCCTCAGTTCACTGACACCTTGTGAACAGTCACACAAGCTTTGAGGCCAGGTCCCAATGAGAGGTGGGATTGCAGGGTTAGGGAAAAGACTCTCTGAACATATGTTATCTCTCCTCTACTGATGCCTTTACTCCTGAAAGCAGAAGAGGACATAAAGTTCAACTTGTAGCCATGGCACCCATTTAATGAGTGTCCCTAAATACTATGTGCAGCAGACTCTCAGCATTGCATAGCTTGGGATAAGGATCTTTATAGAGAGCATTTTCTGTCTTGAGCCAAGATCTCTTGGTTAATAATTCTGAGTCTGATTTCTGTATATGCCTGTGTGCCTGGTTGTTAGTCTCCAAGGCTGAAATGGTAGGGAAGCAGGGGACACAACAAAGAAAGTATGCATTCAGCGTTTGGACATCCATCTAAACGACAGCAGAGAGAAGTCTTCAAACAGTGTGTTAGCTGTGACCAGAGTAAGAGAGAGGGGGCATAGCAACAGAGCTCTGATTGGGCAGAACAGAGCAAAGGATAGGCCTATGGCAAATGCTCTGAGCTGTGTTCCTGCAGGCACAGAACTGTGGCAGGTCCCTGCAGGCCCCACAATGTCACACTCTGAAGATCCAGAGCCCCTGCCAGCTAACAGGACCTGTGAGTCCTGAAGTCTGAGCTTGCTGGTTTGCCATTTAATATCCTAGTCACAGCCTTCTCTGCCAGTGGTCTATGTCTGCATGAGCTTGCATGGCACTCTTTATACATTCTAAATTCTTAAAGACAAGCTCTTAGAAAAAGAGCTAACCTGGCTAGATTCACTTAGAGGGAATTGGCCAGGGTCTCGGAATCCTACACAGGACATTAATTACTGTGTATGCCTTATTATAAAGAGGGCTTGCTATTTACTTAGTTTGAATACCTGCTTTACAAGAATAAAGTCCCCCAGGAGAGCCTAAGGAGAAGGAAAAAATTCTAGATTCACCTTCCAGATAAGGGAACTGAGTTAAAAATGAGTCCACAGATATGCAATCAGAAACTATGTAGGAATATGTACTGATTAACACACCACTTAGTAGGGGTCATACTACAGGCTAGAGATTGGCCTGCAGTGCCTTTGTAGGGTGATATGGGACAAGGAAGGATGAAGATTTTACGCAACTTTTTTGAAAAGAAATCAATAGTCCCACATTTCCAAAAGACCATGTGGAACCTTGGTAAAGTTGCCTCTGTGCCACTGGGGTTTGTCTACCTTCGCTTCCTTTCTCAGCCACGGGCAGCCTGTAATAGAGGTTCTCTTCTACACAGGGTCTCTGCTCAGCCTCAAGGGCTGCATATGCTAATGTAATGGCTGTAGTTTTAAATACTTCAAAACTATGTATCACTTCATTGAAGGCGAGTTCTGGTCTTTGTACAGTTTGTCTTTCTGTTTCAGGAAATCGGGAGAGGAAAACCATCTTAGTTGAAAGAGAATGCTCCTACACACACACACACACACACACACACACACACACACAGAGAGAGAGAGAGAGAGAGAGAGAGAGAGAGAGAGAGAGAGAGAGAGAGAGAGAGAGAGAGAGAGAGAGAGAGCCTTGCAGGTCAGACTGCCAGGAAAATGACCTGGCTGACCCAGGGGGAATGAAGGAAGCAGTCAGTTGTAGATCAAAGAGATCAAACTCAACTGACTTTATCTCCTCCCTCTTGGACTGAGCCAAAAGAAAAATAATTAATAAATAATTAATTAAGGCCAATCTCCGAGTAGATATAAAGGAACTGGAAATATTTGCTGGAGATCACCAGCACTGTTGTTAAGCAGCCAGACTTGGCACAAAAATGTGAGCCTCTAGGAATTGTCCCAGAGAAAGGCCCAATCACCACACTGCATGACCGCTCAGCATCACGGAAGGTGCACGAGTGAAGAAGGAAGCCTATAGCTCACACCTATGTATCTTAGAATCCTACTTCCTGTACTCTGTAGGATCTTTGATAATAACAGTGGATCCGGAAACTCAATTTGCTCCATAGAATGGCCAAAATGACATTGATAGGACCCCAGATTAAGAAGAAATTGTATTGCCCCTAAGGGCCATTGGTACTAAAGACCAAACATCCACACCAGTGGAGACGAATGGGAAGCTATACAGTACTATGTTGCCCCAGTCTATCTTCTTCTTCTTCCAACAGGACACTCTTTCAGATAGCATCTTGGTAAAGGAGCCAGAAAAGAAAGGAATTTCTAGCCCATGCGGAGTCCTTTAAGACATAATGTTATCTGGCTAGATGAGATTGGGATACCAATCAACAGTGTCTCCTCCTAGCCAGTGCTGCTAGGGCTCTTATTAGCGCAGTCAGAGGAAAGACTCAAAGGCTAGAAGAATGTTTTCTTTGTGTTTCTGAGTACAATAGGACTCACCTTTCAATTTCATCCTTTGTCAAGGAAATAAGTGTTACACATCACAATTGAACGAAGGACCCAGAGTGAGAGTTTTCCAGGACTCCTCCTTGAATATCAATACCTCATTAAATGCTGAAATTCTGGACCAACTACAACAACAATATGCACATATACACACCCACACACATACACACACACATGCACATACACACAGAGACAAATACACAGGCACACACAAACACATAAACATAAACTCCTGTGTGCACACACAGATAAATACAAGCACACACACATATACTCACTCACACATACATATACACACGTGCACACACACACACAAGCACACATACAATGGTCACTCTTGTGACTTAAGAAGCTGTGGTAGATGATAGAGCCCACACCTTGGGAATAGTGCTTGTGGTAAATGGAAAAGTAAATAGATAGGTGTTTTCATGTGTAAATGCACATGCACACCCACACGCAGAATGCACAAATGAGCCGGGTGCATACTCTATATCGACATCTTTGGGCCATTACCTGAGTTTTAAGACCATCAAGAGCCTCAGTCCACACAGACTGGGTAAGCAGTTAATGGACTTAGCTTCTAGGCGTGGGGAATGGCCCTGTAATTCTTTGCTGCAATCAAATCTAAAGGAGTGCCTAAACAGGAACGTGCGGTTTATAAGCAAGCGAGGCTTGCTTTATTGGTCTGGTCCAGTGGTCTGACATGCTTTGCTAATTGGAGCAGTCCTGCTAATGGTGAGGGTGGAGGCAGTGCCCCAGGTATGGTGAGGCCAGGATGGTGAAAAGTACTATTTAGTCCTGCTTCTCTGACCTTGGCAGCTGTGGGAGCATGTCTCCCTTCCCTCTGACCCACTGGTTGTCCTAAACTGAACTCTGCTTAGCCCCATCCTGTTGCCTGATGCTCACTCGCTCCCTGCAGAGCCAGCCCGCCCCTTGCTGGCTAGGTCTCCCCTGCCTTATTTGGTTTAAATTACTTCTTTGAACTTTGGTCTCATTATTTTTGGATCGTCCTTTGGTCTGGAAGATTTTCTTTCCATGGGTTCCTTCTGTTCTCCTTTCTTTTCACTCCTTCGGATGCACCTCCCAAGGCCTCCTTTTACAGTTTCTTTTGGGTGGTTTTTTATTACCTCCATGCATCTAATCTGAGTAGCAAGAAGCTCCAAGAGCCTTGTCATCTGCCCTGCTGGATTTCTGCCTGCTTGGTTGTTAGGAGTGTCTCAGTTGAAAGCCCTGCTTCCCCAGCCACCCATGACCCTCTTCACTGGATGCCTTTTCCCCTCCCCATCATGATATGAGAAACCAAGGCTACCTGCAATTCCTGGCTGCCCTAACCCGATGCTCCCCACTCTCAGAGGAAAACCATAGATGGTACTCCTTCCTTCATGGCAAGAGTTTGATTTGGTAGTTGAATGGGTTTGGATGCTCTGGGCTTCAAGTAATAGGAAACATTAGCATCTGAGCTGACTTAACCAATTAAGAAAACATCATCCCTAGAACAAAAGTCCTTGGGTAGAGCAATTCCAGGCTTGATTAATTCAGAGCCCACTAAGATCAACAAATCCCATGTTCTTTCTGTCTGTCTACTCCATTCACTGTGGGTTACTTAAGCTATGGGCGTAAAAATAGCTACCACGGTCTTACTTACAGATTGTTAATATTTGCCCCAAGATCACACATGGAAGCCAGCCCTCTTGTCCAGGATGATGATATTAAGGGATAGAGGGATAGAGAGGTAGCTCTGCCATTAAAGGTTAAGGCTCACATCCAAGACTTCAATGGAGGTTTACAAATTCAATAGGCCATGAATATAAGATCCTTATTAAATGAATCCCAAGGTACTACA
The DNA here is from genome assembly GCF_978045245.1 of Mus caroli. Taxonomy (NCBI): domain Eukaryota; kingdom Metazoa; phylum Chordata; class Mammalia; order Rodentia; family Muridae; genus Mus; species Mus caroli. Next base: position 70,649,455 of record NW_028227256.1, read on the forward strand.
TAGCCTCTCTTCCGTGTGAGGAGGCAGTGAGAAGGGACTTTGTAAAATCATAAGGTGTTGTCAAATCCAAATCTTCAGTGTGGACCAGCAGGTCCTAGATTTCCAATTATACAGATAGAGTGTGGAGACAATCTGTCAGAGAATTCTTAAGTGAGAGAGTCTGGGATATTTTTTTAAACTGTCTTCAGGCCTTTTCCTGAATAAAAACAAGGGTTCTATACATGGTAAATATCCTTAGTTTTTAATGTACGAAAATATGTCTTTATTTTGGACACATCATCATTAATTTAGCCAGTTTAAAATTTCAGGTTGACTATTCCTTTCTTCAGTACTATCCAAATAGTAGCTTAATTATATCACTATGAACCACAGTCTGCTTTGGTTAAAATGTTAATTTTTAATCCCAGATATCCATGTAGATTTTTTTCAGAGTAAAATCTGACCAGATATTACATCACCACATGCCTGATCAATCTAAAATATAACTGATCTTCACATCTACCTCTCTGTATTTATTGCTTGACTCTACACTCTAAAAATGTATGTAATTTTTCCCAATAGCTGTGTTTTAGTGCCATGGTTTCTTTTATTGTTGTTACTTTTATGTGGGTTTAACTTTTTGTTCCTTTACATCATCATTCCTTGTATTATTTAATTAACAATCCTAATCAAATCCAAATCATTTTCAAGTTACTCTCATTTTAATTTTATCTGAGGTAAAGTTTTCCCACATTAAAATTTTTTTCATTAGATGTCTGGCTTGTTAATATTCCCCAAGTGTTTCAGAATTTTGATTTACATGCCCACCTTATGTGACTTGATCTTAGGTTAAATGTAGGAAGCTTAGTATTTCCATCCTGTGATTGGAGGAATGTCACAGATTCAGTCTCTAAGGCAGCAGGTATCTTAACCTGGGGCATTGCTCCAGAACTGTGTTCTGCCTTCTTCCCTGCTCCTAGGCATCAGTTTTCTAATAGCCAGGGATGTAGGTTGCAACATCATATCCTGGCCTGTTCATGACTTGATAGGTATGGTTCAACTCCACCCATTTACAAAGGCAGAGTTAAGCCGTCACTCTCTCTGTTTGCTTTCTCCACCTATGGCTCTGCTGTGCTTTAGATTCAGCCACCTCTGCACATCTAGTTTTCTCTTGGTTGCTACAGTATTTCAAATGCAGAAAAAAAGGCCTCAGGGTGAGAACTAATAACACCAAACTCCCCCATGTCCATGCAAATGTCGTTGTTATATTTTTTCTAATGAGTTGGCTCAATATTCTTGACATTCTCTGGAGCCTTGAGATGAAACCACAGTCTTTATGGGCCCTCATTTCCCTTCAGGTCCCCAGTAAGAAACAGAAGACACACTCAGGTAGGGGTGAGAAGGGTTTAGCAATAGGAGGAACTTGCCAGGATGTGGACTGAGGCAAGCGACATCAAAAAAGCATGTCACGAGACAAGGAGTAGGGATCCCTTAACACCCCTAGGGCCAAAGAAGCAGCTAGAGAGAGAACAGGGACTGTAGGTAGAGCACTTCATCTGTGCTGCAGGATCCCAGCATTTGACAAAATGACCCAGCACACTGCTGAGCCTCAAACTGAGAAAAGAGAGGAGGTTTCCCTCCTGTCAGCCCCCATTTTCTGGGCTCCTATGAGCCAAACCCAAGTGGAAGCTAGGGACCACTCAATATGATCAAGAAATGTCAGCTGCCAGAAAGCAGAGACACCAGTTGGCCAAGGGTAAGGGTGGATCTCAACACAAGAAGACCCAGAACACAGATATGCTAAGACTCAGGTTACTTCCATCTGAAAGCACACATGGAAGTTATCCTCCCATCTCACTTCATGCCTCTTTAGCTAATAACTGCCTACTGTTTTTGTTTGCAAGGCACACATTTCTTGCTGCGGTTTCTGGATACACCTACTGTTCACTCTCTGTCCCCAAGTTCTCTCCAGGCATTTGCTGTCTTGTTTCTGGCTTTACAGCCTTCCTGGAAGTTCTCCCCCAGAAGTGACAGGCTCCCTGATGATGCGGGCAAGCCCAGCATGAGCTTTGCGGTCCTTAGGAGCCTTGCCCTTGCCAAGGCAGAGGTGCTTGTTTTCTTATTCCCAGTGCCTGAGACTGCAGGACAGCATTGAGGAGGATCAGTTCCCTAGGTTGAAGACACAGCATCATGTGCTGACCCGTTCTTACACACTTTCCATGATGGTTAGCCATCAAGCTCTGCAAAGTTCAGCCATTCGGAATTGAGGGCCCTAAAATAATCTGGAAGGAATGGAATTTTCCACAATGGAGACATTATATATATATCAAAGGATCTCTTCTAAAGACGTTTAAACCTCAGCCTTCCATCCACACTCTGTCCCCTTGACATGACGACTTCACCCATAGACCACTGCTCCTTCCCTGTAGAGCCTTAGTGTACAGCAGCAGTGAGTGATATAAGCTGTCAGCATCCCATCCAGTAGGATAGACAGTAGAACCTGAGGACCCAAGCAGAGATGGCTCTGTCCATGAGGCTGGACCTGGCAGGCTGCAATCCCACACAGAGAGGTGGGTGGAAGAGGAAAAAGTGCTGACGATTGAGCAGGCAGGTGGAATTCAAAGTTTTTTTTTTTCCAAATTAAATTAGGTTTTCTCTGCCAGGGCTTCTGGACCCCAATACAGCAAGAAGTCAAACACCGACATTCATCTTTTTGCAAATGGGAACCCCTTTCCTACGCTGGAGCACAGTCAGGATGTAGCTGAATGGCCCAGTGGAAAAAGCTGACTCTGGCTGCATCTCCCCACATAAGCCTTTGCCTCTAGATCCCCTTGAGTTTCCTCTCCAAGAAGGCTTGAAAAATATGCAAGGCTTCAGGCCATCCAAGGAATGCAGCCGGGCTTAGCCATTCATTTCCAAGGCTCAAAACCACCAGAGCAGGAAAAGTAGACAGTGCTGGGCAGGATCATCTCCGGTGAGGTTTGGAAACAGGAGTTAGCCCTGGCTGAGCAGGCTGAATTGATGTGGTCTGGCCTAGGGGCCAGGAATGGACAGAATGATCGTCATAGCTCTCAGCCAGCCCTGGTGGGTCGATGAAAAGAGACGTTTGATTCATTCTCAGGCTCTACCCAAGCAACTCTGAAATATTCCTAGACAGTTGCCAGAGGAGTCAGTGGTGGGTGAAACAAAGACCCAAGAGCCAAGACTTCTGGCCTGCCAAGCCATTTCCTTCCACCACCTTGCTGTGTTTTCCTTTACGTCTGCTTCTCTAATAAATTGTAAGACCCCTGAGGGCAGAGACTCTTCCCTCTTCTGGTCTGCTACCTCTGCCATGCTGTGCAGCAGAAGGGGTTTTTGGTTGGCTGGAGGTCATTTCTGAGTTGCAACGTGTTAGCTGCCTGGCTATGGAAAGGAGGCATAGAAGTCAGAGTGGGGAGGGGGACAACCAGGAATTAGGATGGGGTCGAGATAGTTCACTAAGGCCTTCCAATTTCTACTCTACTTTCCTGCCCCAGAAAGGGAAAAGAAATTATTTAAACAAAGTATAGGAGCTGGAGAGATGGCTCAGTAGTTAAGAATCCATGTAGTTCTTACACAGAGTCCTTGAGTTAGCTTCCCAGAACCCATATGGAGGCTCACAACTGGAGTTACAACTCCAATTCCAGGTGAGCCAATGCCCTCTTCTGACCTCTGTGGGTACCAGGCACACCACACATATTGTGCACATACATACATGCAGGCAAAATACTAACATGTAAAATAAAATTTAAAAATCTAAACAAATAAACAAAATATAGACACCTTCTTTCCCATTGAGACTTGACAAAAACAAGACAAAACAACAAACAAACAAACAAAAACCCACAGATTTTAAAACCTGGAAGATACTTTCATCAAATGGGAAGTATAAAGGGAGGCTCAAAAACATGATGCCTAGTCATGTCTGGACATGTTAGGGTCCCGTAAATGTGGACAGACAGACAATCAGAGGATGACTGGAATGAGTCTGGTAGGAAAAACCAGGGAGAGTGGAGAAATAATATTCCCTTACAGGGAAAGCTTTGAGTAATTATTGGCGGGTGCAGAGGAATTTTGGAACAGAGAGAGACAGATACAGGTCTTTACAGGTGGCCACAAGGCAGGGGTTGAATGCAGGGCGCAGGGCTGAGACGTGTGGAAAAGGATCAAGAAACAGTTCATGAGATTAGCAAATATCGGGAAGTGGACATGGGGGGGCGGGAGGGGGGGTGTATGGCTAAGATGGGGTGGCAGGGAGCCTTGAAGCTCAACATATGCAAATGAGAATAAGTACACTCCAGTGGGACAGAAGATCCAAACTGGAAACCCACCCCTACACTTATAAAAACATGAAATAAGTCACCCTCTCTCTTGGCTCTCCAGGAGACTCTTGACCCTCTCCGGGGCCTATGCAATTCCAGGACAGAGAGATCAGAAAAAGAGAAATGGGAACTCAGAAGTTATGCAGAGGGAATTAGCAGGCAGCGGGTGAAGGCATGCACCTCTCACTAAGTGACTCAGGAGAAAAGGCCACTCTGCTATAAAGGAGCCTGATTTAGCAGTGATAGAGTAAACTCACCTTTGAATCAAGAATGTGGGAGAGACCTTGGCAAGTGCCACAAAGGTCAATCATTGGGTGGCTCTCCCTCATGATACCGGGCATATGAGCCTAGGAGCCAATGAGAAGGCTTGTGTATGGTGCTTTATAGTCTCCTTGTCTTCAGAGCGCAGAGACCAAGTTTTATAGGATTAGTTCATTGCAAAAGCCCATCTTCAATCCACCTCTGTTCAACATGGGATCTTTGAACGTCTCTTTCAAGCCAGATATGGATTTCATATGAGTGCACACAAAAAAATTGAATGTTTCCACTCTAGAAGAGATATTTAAATTCTAGTGAGGAAAGAAAACAGGAAAACTAAACAAACATACAAATGTGATTGCTTAGTTAATGACCAATACTACTTGAAATTCAAGCCATATTCAAGCCATGCAGGAAATGAAGGCATGTGCCTGGGTGGCAAGTCACACCAGACCTCTCAGAGAAGCTGGGGCATGTGGTAGCCAGAATGGGAACAAGGGGAAGCCCAGGGGGGAAGTATATGCTGAGATCTGATCTACTGCTGAGGTTTAGGAAAGGGGAATTAAGGTAGGTGGTGTTCAGAGTGAAGAGTGCAACTACTGTGCCATATGCTGACATAAAAACAAACAAACAAACAAAAACGGAGATAAGAGAAGCAAAAGTTGAACATTTCAATGGGACGCAACAGAGGCAGGACACAAAGAGGGCTGAGCAGCCTTGAGCAGCAATGATTCCTGTGTGTGCCTCTTGTAGCTAATTAGCATCCTGAGCATGCAGCCAACAGCTCCGGTTTGAATGATGATCTGAGCCAATGAGCAGAGGCTGAATCTGTCTCCAGGCAAGCAATTTAGAGAAGCAAACAGAAACTCTCCAGGAGCAGGTACCTGGGACTGCACTGCTCTCCCAGGTGGTGAGGGCTGCCCATGGTTTCAGAGTCTGTGTCTCTACCAGATAATCAGAGCCTGGGGGACCATGGCTCTGCCCAGTGTGTGTCCTCTGTGGCCACTGTTGTGGTTCTTTCCCCATCTTTGCATTTTGTTATTATTTCAGATCAAAGAGAAAGAAAGGTTCGGACTCCTTCTTAAGGTTCCTGTCCCAGTTATTCTCATATTACTTTCCCTAGGTAGATTTTACTTAGCCCAATACTCGAGAAGTATGGGATAAGATCAGCCACAGCATGACAAAGCAGGTAATCAAACTGGAATGGCATTGAATCTGCAGATAACTGTACTGTGGTCGTTTTAATATGATCAATTTTTCTAATCTATGAATACAGGGTATCTCTCCATTTATTAAATCCTCTTGGTGCACTTTATAATTTTCATTGTAGAGATATTTCACTTCCTTTTGTTAATTTCATTCTGTGGCTTTTGTGAATATATTCCTTAATTTCTTTTATAGAAAACTTATCATTGAGGCATGAAGATATAACTGTTTTATGAATGTTGATTTTACATCCTGTATCTTTACATGATAAACTACCACCTGGTTATAGTAAAAAAAAAAAATAAAAAGCTGTCATTTGTGGGGGCATGGATAAAGCTGGAGGTCATTACAATTAACTGAAATTAGCTAGGTTCAGAAAGACAATACTCACTCATTTGTGGAAGCTAGTTAAGTCAGCTTTGTTACTGGAGTAGTATTAAATGGAATAGAACAACAGTTCCTGGAGCTGGGAAGGTGTGGGAGGGGGAAGAGAGAAATTTAGTCAAGGCAGTAAACTGGGGGTGAGGGGTTTCTAGTCCTTCTCAAACAATTAGGTCACAATAGGTCCAGACAACATAGATATATTTCAGAATTACCAAAAATGGCTGAGATTCCTGACACAAAATTTACCAATATTTGAAGAGATGGAAATGCTCATTACCCTGATATATATATCATATATATATCATATATATATGCTGTATAAAGATATAAAACATTTCATTTCAATAAAATACAATATTAAAATAAAATAAAGGATAAAATTTAATTGGTCAAATAAATGAGGGAGTTCTGGTACACGCTTAGTCAATTATTTGGCCACACGTTACTAAAACCGTAGCAAACACTACTTTAAATGAAAAGGTTATTTTTCTCTTATAAGGATAAGCTAAAATATTGTAACATGTGGTCTATGCTGAGCATAAAAGAAATAAGGGTGGTTGGCTATGGGAGTATTGACTTGAAGGATAAGAAAAATGATTACGCCAGGCATTTCTATTGCAGAAGCGAGGGAGGAAGAGCCAAGGAAGGCAACTATCATTGTCCGGAGGATTGTGAGGACTTTGGGGGGGGGGGGCGCTGAGCACACCTTGAGTACAACCCTGAGACCAGGCTGTGGAAGTAGAGCAAGGAAAGTAAAGACCATGTGTTGCACTTTGGTCCTTTCTCAGCATCCCCTAGAGAGCCCCTCCCACCTCCTTCTTTTTTATCAGATACATCCCAACTAGAATGTTAGAAGAGAAGAAACAGAAGTGGTGAGAGCAGGGCAGTGCAGTGAAGCCTTCAGGAGCATCCTGCCTCAGGTGGGAGAGCCCAGAAGGAAAAGGGGCCAGTGGATGGAGACCAAAGACATGGCAGGCAGGCAGAAATAGAGTGAGGCCTAGGAGAGTCTCCCCACGTCTACCAAGAGCTTGCAAACTACCCGAGAGCTGCATCTTTCCTTGCCAGTCTCCCTGACTCTGAGGACCGTTGTCATTTTGCCCATAAGAAGCTCTTGGATGCCAGTCTCCTGCGGTAGATTTAACTCATTTCTCCTTTCTGCTTTTCTCTCTGTTGGCTGCCCATGGCACTATGATTATTGAATGTCATCACTATTACCAATCTCAAGAGGTTTACAGATAGGGCAGTTTTGCTCTTGCCTGGAAGCATTCCTGAAATATAAATACATACAACATAACTTTTCATAAATCTATATAATCTTTATACCCACTAGACAAAAATCTTCACCATGTGTTTATTGCATTGATTTTCAATAAGACACATTTCTGCCACGTGTAGGTGCCTAACACTCACGTTTTGAGTATGAACATAAGTATCGATGTCTAAGAGAATTTGTGGAGCACTCCAAAGTGACACAGGCAGCATCCTTCTCTAGCCACCATTAGTCAGCCTGCCAGAGGCCAGCTGTATTGACCCTTTCATGCTCGGGTAAAATTTCTGTCTACCTGAGGTTAGGAGGTTAGCACGGCCCTCATTCCTGGCCCCATGCCCATAACTCATTGAACTTGTCTATCTCCATAGGCTTCATAGTCAGCATACAAGAATGCTAATGTTCAGGCATACTGCCTCCCTAGTGGTTCAGAACCACTACAAAGCCAACCACAAATGCTTTGTAGGGCCTGAATGGTTATAGGGTCTCCGAGATGTCAGCTCTTGGTTTCTCCTCCAAGCCCCCTCCTCTCTGCCTCTTGCTAGTTTTCTTTTTCCACAAGCCTATCACCAGTAACTCATTGGGGAGGCTTCAAGGGGTCAAGGGGAGGAAGAAGCTATGAAAGTGTCCCAGGTCGCTTGTGACTGGGCAATTCAGGAAGGAAGTCAGGCAAATATTCCTTGTTATCTCCCCAGCTGCTCCTACTCCTCCTTTTCTTCATGAGACAAAGTGGATTTGAGGTAAAACATCTGGTTTACTTTGAACAGGCTTCATTTGTTTTTCCTTTTTATTCTCCTCCATTTTATTCCTCACTGTGCCTTAGGGAAGATTGCCCCTTCATCTCCCCAGGGGTAATGAAAACACAGTCTCCTTGAAGGACACTATCAAGTTTGCACATTAGAACGGGTGATTCCCTGCTGACAACCAAGGCACAGCCTACTTGAGGGACAGACACTATCTAGCTCACAGACTATATGAAGGCCTTGTGTCCCTCTTCTTCTCTCTGGATACCATGTGCCTGAAAAGAGCTCAGAGCATTCAATGCCTACCCACTTCATACATCGAACCCTTCCTCCCTGAGAGTGAAGACCATTGATAAGATCTTTGCTAACTGGGGAGACACAACAGTCACCAAGACATGCATGGTCCTTTGAAAACTTACGTTACAAAGTGGGAGACAATGCAGGGACTGGTCAATAGATAAAGTCACAGCTTGTAATCAGTCATCAATAATGAAGGGGTCATGAAGGATTATGATGGGAAGTCACAGAAGAGAATACAAGATCAAAGGGACATTCTATCAAAAAGACACTTAAACTGAGAAACTAACCATGACAAGGGGGCGGCTGCTCAAAGAAAGGGAGGAGGAGGGAACTGGGCAGCAAACAGGTTTATTTCTTCAAGAAAAAGAAAAGAGTTTTGGGGTTTTGTTGTTGTTGTTGTTTTTAAGATTTTCATAATTTTTTAACCTACATTTGACATAAAAGTGGCGTTTACTGAGCAAGGTACAAGATGAAAGTAGACAGAATTGAGAAAGGAAGGCAGAGGCCAACCTGACCATGCAAGTCCTACCACCTGGAGCAGAAGTTTGTATTTCCAGGGCATTGGGAGGCTAGGTACTGAAGACAAAGGTATCCTTGAAGGCCTTGAGATACCTTGGATACCGTGAGATAAAAACTTAGGGTTTTACTAGAATGACTCAGAGACTTAGTTCATTCTCATGCCCGCCCCCTGCCCAGTCTCTGCACCTACAGGGAGTGAGAATTATATTGAATGATCTCGAAACTACCATCCCTCTGATGGGGCCATACAAATAGACACAGTTCAACTCAGTTCACTTGGTAACCTCTGAGCAACGGGAAATGTTGGTCAATGGTCAATACTCAGCCCAAGTGAGACTCTTGAATTATTGTAAGAAGTTGCAAAGACCAAGCCTCTCCCTGTCCCCCATGACCATGAATAATCTCAGTCTTTACGGGACACTCAGGCTTTCTTAGACTAGAGCTTGTTTGCCAGATATTTAAACTCTGGATAATTAAAAAAAAATTATAATCGCAATGTTCTTGTCCCTCTTGGGGATGGAGACTCATACACACCCAGATGCGCAAGGATAGTGTGGCTTCTTCACATCTCTATAACTGGTATGATTCTCTCCAGATGTTGACATGTGCTGAAAGAGGAACAGCTGATTTGATTCTATCATATAATTTCAGCTAAATGAAATAAAAGATGTCTATAGATGCTCACATTTTCATACCTTATTACTCCTCTATTCTATCTGTTGCCAGTATGGTTTCTAGATACACAAGGATAGCTCCCAATGTCCTCTGCACATTGTCAGGGAAAGAGACCCTTCCATGCTCACAGTGCTCTCTATTCAGTACTATAGGTTAGGACTTTTATGAAATATGTCTTCCTTGGCAACTCTCCTGATACTGGCTATGCTAACTGACACAGAATCCATTTTTGTATTGTCTGCATGACACTACCCTTCCCATGTATAGCCCAGATTATCCAGACTCCTGTGATCACTATGGATGATATTCAGAGCTGACTGAGTCTTCTGATGGAGCCCCTAGTTAATCCCATGGCTACTGAGGCTTCATTAGCCTTATCCAGAAGTCTACTCATACTGACTCAAGGGGATCTTGTTCAGCATTTTAGCCAACTCACAGGAATCTTGAGCTCTTTGAAAGAACACCCAGACTCTTCCTTCTCCCAATTCTGAGGCTTGTCACCAGCAGGCTGCTCCTCAGATGACCTCCTCTAAGAGAGGAGAGGGACAGTCCCCAGGCTTCTAACTCCATTATATCTAGCGATGTGCTGTTTAATTGCTTGTTCTCCTCCATCTCCTGCTCAAGCTTTTCTTCTTCCTTGGTCTTCACCCCTTTCCCTACAATACCCTGGAGTACATAGGTGGCCTTTGTGATGGTCATATCCTGCTACCTTCTCTACCCATCTCAGAGATAACACAGGATTCCTTTTGCTGTGTTCTTCCCTTTATATCATAACCTGTGACATAATTTTGAATAGTTAAGGGGGTCTGCAAGGAACATCTACTTGGGCTGACCTTTGAAGCATTTCTTTTAAATGACAGTATTAAACATCGGCCGTTTTTTCTTCATATAAATATATGGTGAGATTTAAAAATAAACAATATTCTGTTTATGGGTTCTGAGTATTCATAAAATCGGTTGACAAGGCTTTACAGCTACAGAAGTAGCATATAAATGCTACAAACTTGCAAACTCCAAAAGGATGGTGATGCTGGAAGGGGAGACAAGTGAAGGGAAATGATTGGACAACAAGTTCATTCTTAAATACTCGGGATACCATGGTATGTCCTATCTACAAAGAGTTTTTAGTGAAGAAACTGGATTTATTATAGTCATTGAAATAATGAATAGATCTAATGAATGGGATACCAGGAATAAGCTTGACTTTGCAGCTATAAGTAGTACCTGTGGGGTCAGAAGATGCTGTTTCAGGTTTGAAATTTTAAACGAAGGCAAAGTATTTTTAAACAGTCAGTGAGAAACCCACAGAAGCTCTAAAAATAGAAATAGCCCTAGGTGTTTACCTCTAAGGAGAGGGGCTTGTATGGGGAGAATTCTTTTCACTTTATGCATCTCTATACATATATTTCTTCGTCTACGAGAAAGCCTTTATAGAGAAGGCTACAGTTGAGGTGAGCCTCAAAGACTGAAGAATATGTCATGGGAGACAGGAAGTGGGGGGTTGGATTGTGAGGGTGAGGGCATCCATGACACACAGGGCCACTTGTGAAAATGGCACCCACAGCAGCGGCCAGAACAAGAAGAACAGAGTTGCTATAGAAGCTTCCAGGCTCAGAACAAATTCAAGGGGTGTGCTGTTAGGAGGCAGACCCTGCAAAGAGGCTCAGCAGGACATGTGTGGTTCAGCCACCTGGAGACAAGTACAACAGTATGAAGACAGTGAGAACTTCAGATAGAAATATTCAGGCATGTGGCAGCTCTCCACCCACTTCCTTCTAAAAAAGAACTCAGGTTGGGAGTTACAGATAGCAACACCATACAAACAAGATGATCTGAAGATCAAGTGATGAAAACCTGTAGTCATGAAGGGCTGGAGCTCAAGTGCTATATGGTGTCCAACAACCATTCTTAGATATAAGGATAAAGAACCAAGAGGACATAGAGAGTAGAAGAAAAGGCACCAAAGGCTAAAAAGATAGAAGGGACAGCAACTAAATGAAAACTGGGATACCAATGTATATGCAAGGAAAGGGTCAAAGAATAACAAGCACGAGAGAAGATTGTAAGTCTAAGTCACCTGGCTCATAAAGATATGGTCCAGCTTTTGGCAACATCACTCCTCCTCCCTCCTCCCTCCTCCCTCCTCCCTCTTCCTCCTCCACCTCTTCCTCCTTGTTCTTCTTCTCCTATATCTGAAGAAATAAGTCAGGTGCCCATAAGTGAAAGCTCATCATAATAGGAAGTCATATGATTCCAAATGACAGGAAAGGAAAGGGCTATCAGAATTTGGAGAGGAACAAAGTTGGAAATCTCTCAGATGTTTCCCCATGCCTGTAGTCACAGCTCTAGGACTAGAAAGACATCATATATGCTGTTCAGTAGTAGCCTCTGAGCATTTCAGTACATGAGTGTGGTAGAGATGAGCTGTGTAGTAGCCAAGGTGTTTTAGTAATTAAAATCACACCCCTACTATTTTATTCTCCCCTCCTTCAAGCTTCCTAACCACAAAATGAAACTCACCCAAACCTCTAATCCTTTTGCCAAGACTCAGCATATGAATAGTTCATGAACTGACACAAAGAAGTAAAATGGAAACATAGGTCAGCTCCTGCTCTGATTTGTTCAAAACGGTGGTCTGTACTTGCTCATGGGGGCTCCAAGGACCAGGTGACCTTTTTCTTGTAGAACTCTTTGCAGATTAAAAAGCTCATTTTTAGCAAGATTCTGATTCTGTTAGAATCCAACGTCAAGAATTCAGTTTGGTGAGCCCCTAGAACAAGTTGCTGTAAAATTAGCTTTGCAGTAAAGAGCAACTTTAGGCTAGCCAGATTCACTTGATAGAGCAATGTTAAGTAGTCACCCTAAAACTAGTGGTTGGACAGTAGACCCTGCCTTTGCTGCAGGTTGGTGGAGGTAAAAAGAAAGACTATCCCAGATTATGGGTGAGGACTACAGTAAGGATCACCTTTATAATTTCCTGTAATTGAGTCACAGAAACAACTGAAACTCCAGCAATTACAGACTAAAGAGTGATGTTCTCATGCAATAAGATAAGCATAGCCATTGACATTAACATTATAAAATACCATGAAAATGCAACCTCTGTAGGAAAGAGTTTCTTTGGGCTTCTGGTTCCAGAGGGATACGGGTGAGAAATGATGAGAAACCAAGGCAGCAGGCAACAGACATGGAGGCAGAAATAGCTCAGAGCTAACACTTTGAGCTGAGTCAAGTAGCAGAAAGAAGAAGCCAGGTTCCAGATCTGCCAGAAACCCTTTTTGTATGTGATCCACCCCTCATACTTCTTCCAACTCCCCTCCATCTGTTGACTCCTACTCCTATTTCCAGCCCAGTGGCTGTGACCCCTCTTCACTTGTGAATGCCCTTGGCATGGCCTGCCCTAGACTAGTTGGGATCCATCTTTCTCCAGGCCAATTAAACAGTTTCTCCACCAGCTTTACCTGGCCTAGTTCAGGTCATGTATCCCTGTATTGACCCATCTAAGGAAGACCAGATTATCACCCCAGACATGCAACTAAAGAAAATTCAAAAGCCCAGGTCAAACACAAAACCAAAACCCATATGAGTGGCCAAAACATCATGTTTCCCCTCAAACCCACAAGTCTCATAGAAGGGTTCTCTAGTGAGAACCACCTAGAAGAACCTCAGGATAAGGAATTTAAAAATAACAACAACAACAAAAACTTATCAAAAAATTCAAGAAACTTGGGCTGGAGAGATGGCTCAGTGGTTAAGAGCACTGATTGCTCTTCCAGAGGTCCTGAGTTCAATTTCCATCAGCCACATGGAGGCTCACAACCATCTGTAATGGGGATCCAATGCCCTCTTCTGGTGTGTTTGAAGACAGCAATAGTGTACTCACATACATTAAATAAATAAATAAATAAATCTAAAAAAAATTCAAGAAACTTAAGGAAGACAAGGGTAAACACTTCATTGAGTGACATGAATCCTTGAGTGATGACTGAAATAAACACAAATGCATACCTTTATAAAATAACTAAAAGCAACTCGGAATTTGAAAACTGAATCCAATAAAGAGATGGAAACATTAAAGGAAACACACACCTAAATTAAGGTGGGGTTATAGACTCAATGTCCCATTAGACTGTTTAAGGGAAATTCTTATGAGTAGATGAATCAAGCTGAAGAAAAAATACCAGGACTTGAAGTAGAGAATCTCTTAATACGAAATAAGCAAAGAAAATGAAAATATTTTAAAAGCACATGATAGAAACATGAAGGAAGTGTGGAATAGCATCAAAGACCAACTCTCTGAATTAAAGGCAGAGAACAGGTAGATGATTCTCAAAACGTAGCATAGGCCAGATCGGTAACAAGATCATAGAAGAGCACCTCCCCAAACTAAGAAAAGACATAACCATACAGATACAAGATACACATAGAATCCTGACTAGAGAAGGCCAAACAAGAATGTATCATAGTCAAGACACTAAACACACAGAATAAAAGGCAGGAGGAAGCATCAAGAGTACAAGAGGAAAAGTACAAGTCACATCTAAAGGTAAGCCCATCAGAAGAACACTTGATTTTTCAAAGAAAACTATGAGAGGCAGGGGCCTGGAGAAATACACTCCAAATTCTAAGTGATCACATTTGCTGGGTATATATTCTACTATACCCAGCAAAACTATCTTTCATACGTTAAGGGAAAAGATTAACTATCCATGATCCAAACATGATTAAAACAACAACATATAATAATAAACAGACTAATGGAAGCAACACTTCAAACTGAAAAGAAGAATAAGCATGGACAAAAGACTCTCAAAGGAAAACAAAGAATGCTGTGATTTAATTAAAACAAACCACAATTACAAGCACAAAACAGCCCAAAGCATCAACATGACTGCAAGCTTCACACCCTTTTCAGTACTCTAAACATGAATGGTTTCAGCTCTCCAATCAAAAGACACAGACTAGTTTAATGGATTAAGAACAAAACCAATCTATCTGTTGTACACAAAAAAACAAAAAACAAACAAAACAAAAAACAAACCCACAAAGCTTTAAAGACACATACGACCTTAAATTGAAGGTACGGGGAAATATGTTACAAGCAATGGGATCAAGAAGAAAACAGGCATTGCCATCCTAATATTTGACAAAATAGACTGAAAACTAATAATAATCACAAAGGACAAAGAAGGGCAATTCATTCTAAAGAAAAGATCAATTAATCAATAAAATATAATACTAAGCATATACTCACTAAACTCTGGTGAACCCAATTCATAAAAAAGAATACTCCTGGGATTGAAGATATAGATTAATACAAACCCAATAATAGTAGGTGATTTTAACACCTCATTTTGCTTCAGTAGATAGGTTACCTGGACAAAGTAAACAGAAAAACAGAACTAAATGACATCTTACACCAAAAGGACCTTAACAGATTTCTACAGGATATTCTACTCAAAGGCCAAAGGATATGAATTCTATTTAACAGCTTCTTTCAAATAGACCATGTGCTATGTGAGAAAGCAAACTTTAACAAAAACCAGAAAAATTGAAATAGTCTCATATAGCCTATTGGATCATCATGCAATAAAACTTAAAATCAACAGCAAAGTCTGATAAATTCACGGACATTGAACCACTCATTACTGAATGATGAATAGGTCAAAGACAAAATCAAGGAAAAGAAATCAAAATATTCCTGGAACTATGAAAATACAACACAATGAAACCTCTGGAACACATTAAAAGGAGTTCTAAGAGGGAAGTTTATAGTCCTACATGCCTACATTTAAAAATCAGAAGGAGAACAATAAGTGATGCAACTCAAGATTTGGAATAATAAAGACAAGCCAACCCAACCCAACCCAAGTAGATGGCAAGAAATAATAAAAATCAAAGCATAAAGTAATAAAATAAAAACAAAGAAAACAATACTAAAAATCAGTGGATTTTAGAGCTTGTTCTTTGAGAAGAAAAACAAGATTGACAGACCCTTGGCCCAAGTAACCAAAATAAAAAAGAGACGACCCATATTAACAGAATTAGAAATGATCAGATAAGAATGACAACAAACACTAAAGAAATACAGAATATTATAAGGGGCTACTTTAAAAACTTGTTCTCCATTAAGTTAAAAAATATAAAAGATGAATTTCTAGATTAGTTAACCAAAGTTAAACCAAGAACCTAACCACCTAACCAAGAAGGAGACTGACAGTATAATGAAAGGTCTCCTGCCTAGAAAAGAAAAAAAAAAAGTTTAGGGCCAATCTGTCTTAAACTCTTGGGGAAGGAAGAGAGGGAGGGAGGGATGGGGGAGGAGGGAGAGAGGAGAGAGAGAGAGGAGAGGTCACTCCTAAACACATTCTGTGAAGCCAATATAACTCTAATATCCAAACCAGATAAAGATACAAAAAAATAAACAAACAACAACAAAAATCCATAAATCCCTGATGAACATGGATGTAAAAATCATTAGTAAAATGCTAGCAAGCCAAACACAAGAACATATCAGGACGTCATCCACATTGTCAGAGGTTGGCTTTATCCCAGCAATGCAGGATTGGTTCAACATATGCAAATAAATAGAATAAATCATATAAGTGAAGTAAAAGACAAAAAGTATATGATTGTCTCAATAGATGTAGACCAACCCTATGGCAACATACTTTGGTTACCAAAGTCCTAGAGCCAGTGAACTAAAGGGAACGTGCCTCAAAATAGAAAAGGCTATATATGACAAACAAATAGCAAACATTATCCTAAGTGGAGAAAAACTCAAAGAAATTTCATTAAAATTAGGTATGAGACAGGACTGTGCACTGTCTGTACTCCTTTTCAATACAGGGCTGGAAGTTCTAGCTGGAATAAAAAGAACTATAAGGGGAAAAAACTAAAGGAATATAAATAGAAAAAGAAGTCAAATTATCCCTCCTTGCCGAGGATATAACAACATACATGAGAGATCCCGATATTTCACCAAAAGACTAGAAACAATCAGCAATTTCAGCAAAGTGGTAGGGTACAAAACTCAACTTAGAAAAGTCAGTAGCCTTTCTATATACTGATAACGAACACACCCCCACTTACAATTAGCATCCACTGCAATAAAATATCCAGGAGGTAAAAGGCCTCTCTGATGAAAACTTCCAGTCTCTGAAGAAAGATTAAGAAAGACACTAGAAAGTGGAAAAACGTGCCATGTTCATGGTTTGGTTGACCAAGCCAGCTCAGTCAGTCAACAGGTTCTCCATTGCAGGAGTGAGGATTAAAAAGAAAACAGACAATTAGACAACTTTGTAGCATGACCCCAGCCAGTTCTGAGGCTGAGGTGGGTTTATTTTTTCCAATTCACTTTTATACCATTTTAATTACATGCAAGTAATAAGGTCAAGCAGTACAATAAACACAATAGTCAAGGAACAAGCAAGGCAATAAATGAAGTCCCGTGACCACTGTTTCTAAGGGCTTATCAGGATGACCAAGATATCTGAGCCTACGTTCCTCTCCTAGCCCAAAGTCATATTCTTGCCTGATTATTCTTTGTTCTAGCCTGAAATTACATTCCTCCCTGAACTTACTTCCTTGTCACTGCCCAATGTCAGATTCCTGCCTGAATCCCAGTTCCTGTCCTTGCCTAACGTCAGATTCCTACCAAGTGGCCCCAAAAAGCTCTCCACAATTGGTAGAATTAATATGGTAGAAATCACTATCCCATCAAAAGGATTTTACAGATTTAGTACAATCCCAGTCAAAATATGCATAGCATTCTGCATAGAAATAAATAAAAAAAAATTCTAGAATTCAAAGGGAGCCAGAAATTTTGGCTGTCTTTCAGACAGCCAAAGCTATCCTGAGCAAAAACAATGCTGCAGGGATTGTTAGTCCAGACGTCAACATGTATTATAAATCTATAGTAATAAAAGCAATTCAGTACCGGCACAGAAACAGACAGGTAGATCAACGCAGTAAAGCAGAAGACCCAAACATAAGTACTCAAAATTGCAGACACCTGAGACTTGACAAGAAGCTGTGTGTGTGTGTGTTGTGTTGTGTGTGTGTGTGTGTGTGTATGTGTGTGTGTGTGTGTGTGTGTATGTGTGTGTGTGTGTGTGTGTGTGTGTGTGTGTGCGTACTGGAGGAAGGACAGGATAGCATGTTCTATAAATGAGAAAACTGGACATCCACATGCAGAGAAATAAAATTAGGTCCTTATCTATCGCTCTGCACAACAATTAGATCTACATGGATCAGAAAAAGAGAGAGAGAGAACTCATAAACAGCCCAGCAGAAGGAATTCTCAAAGTGTAGGCTCCAATGCTACAATGTCATAAGGAGTTCATGCAAATGTTCTCCTCTGCCTCCTCAGTTTTCCCAGGCATTAAATAGTCACAGAGACTGGTGAGCCCTTCAGGTCCCTGCTTGAATCTAGAGTGAAGCTTTCCTTTCTTGCAGTGGCTCCAAGAGCTACAGCAGGTCTGGATTTACTAGCCCTCAGATAACACCCCTTAGCCTTGCCGGGTAGGTGTTTCTTATCAAGTGTCTTGCTCTGCAGGTCTTCCTCAGCCTAAGAACTATTACCAGCTGCAGGCTGACCTTGTCCTTTGATGGACTGTCTCAGTTCCTTCAGCTTATGAGGGCACCCAAGTTGTCTGATTCTTCTGCTTTTGTTCTCTGGATGTCTGTTCCTTATGCATCATTAAGCTTCAAGTGAATAACAGGAAGATATATATATATATCACTTTTTAAGTATAAAAGACCTAAGCATAATGGTGAGTGTGTGTGTGTGTGTGTTTGTGTGTGTGTGTGTGTGTGTGTGTGTGTGTGTGCCTGTGCTGTGGCCCCAACTGCTGAAACTGTGGCATTGGAGCCTTCTCTTCAAAATTCCTACTTATGGGCTGGGCTTTTATAAGAGTTCCAACTCTTTTTATGAATTTTTCCATCGTCCTTTTATTCTCCTTTTGCTTTTGGTTTCACAACATATTTTGGCCTGCTCCCTCTTTCTTGGAGCCAATTCATTGTTTCTCAGGAGAAACTGACTGACTAAGCATTCCCTGGCTGGATAGGAATCCTTCTCATGATTTTTCCTCACTTGGTAACATGTTCTCTCTGGATCCTACACAAGGGGAGAAATATCACCTGGCCCCTGAATCAGGCCAGAAAAAGGCTCAGAATTTGGGGCAGGGGAGATTGGAGAACGGCATAGTCCCAGGGCCTTCTGTCAGGCCCTTATAGCTCATGTCTACCCCAGTGACATCAGACTCAGGGCCCTCAGTGGCCAAGCAGAAAAACTTTCTCTTCACTTACCTCAGACTATATGTAAGAGACTGGGGAGGCCATGAATGGTTTGCTCTTGAATATGTGGTAAACAGTTAGACCATCCCTCATCCCACTCACATTCAACACAGATGGTATAGGAGTTTATTTCTGCATCTTTGATTTGATTCCATTGAACCACCTGTCTGTTCTCATACAGATATGTAGTTTTGATTACTATTGCTCTGTGGAACAACTTTAAGTCTGGGATAGAGGTACCTCCAGTTCTTTTTCTGCTCAGGATCATTTTGGTTCTTTGGTTTTCCATATGAAGTTTAAGAGTTGTTCTTTCAATATCTGTGAGGAATTATGTTGCAGTTTTGGTGGGGATTGGATTGGATCTGTAGATTGCTTTTGGTAAAATGGCCATTTTCACTATGCTAATTCTACCAATCCATGAGCAAGGGAGATTTTTCCATCTTCTGATATCTTCCTCAATTTCTTTCTTCAGGACTTGAGGTTCTTGTCATACCAGTCTTTCACTTGCTTGATTAGAGTTACACCAAGATATTTTATGTTACTTGTGGCTATTGCAAAGGGTACTGTTTCCCTAACTTTTTTTCTCAGCCACTTTATTGCTGTGTAGAACCTACTGATTTCTTTGCATTGATTTTGTATCCAGCCACTCTGATGAAGGTGTTTATCAACTGTTAGAGTTCTCTGGTAACATTTTTGGGGTCACTTATGTACACTATCATATCATCTGTGTAGAGCAATACTTTGACTTATTCTTTTCCAATTTGTATCTCCTTGATCTCCTTTAGTTGTCTTATTGCTCTAGCCAGATGGGGAAGAGTAGACAGTCTTGTCCTTGCCCTAATTTTAGTGGAAAAACTATAAATTTTTCTACTTTTAATTTGATGTTGTCTGTTGGCTAGCTGTATATTGCCTTTACTGTGTTTAGGTTTGCCCCTTGTATCCCCACTCTTTCCAGTACTTTTATTATGAAGCGGTGTTGGATTTTGTCAAATGCTTTTACTTCATTTAGTGAGATGCACATGTGGTTCTTTTTTTTCTTTCAGTTTGTTTATATTGTGGATTACATTGATAGAGTTCCATATATTGAACCACCTCTACATCCCTGGAATAAAGCCTACTTGATCATGGTATGTGATATCTTTGATATGTTCTTGGTTTTGACTTGTGAGTATTTTATTGAGTATTTTTACATCAGTGTTCATAGGGAAATTGGTGTGATATTCTTTCTTTGTTGAGTCTTTTGTGTGGTTTAGGTATCAGGTTTGGCAGAGTTCCTTCTGATTCTATTTTGCAGAACAGTTTTAAGGAATGTTGACACTAACTCTTCTTTGAAATTCTGGTAGAATTCTGCACTAAAACCATCTGGCCCAGGAGATTTTTTTAAAAGAATTATTTATTTATTTTATTATATGAGTACTTTATAGCTTGTTTCCAGACACACCAGAAGAGGGCATCAGATCCCATTACAGATGGTTGTGAGCCACCATGTGGTTGCTGGGAATTGATCTCACAGCCTCTGGAAGAGCAGTCAGTGCTATTAATTGCTGAGCCATTTCTCCAGCTCTGTTTGGGAATTTTAAACGACTGCTTCTATTTCCTTAGGTGTTACAGAACTATTCAGATGGTTTACCTGTTGATTTAGCTTTGATACTTTGTATCTGTCTAAATAATCATCAATTTCATTGAGATTTTCCAATTTTGTGGAGTACAGGCCTTTGAAGTAAGACACAATGATTCTTTTAATTTCCTCAGTGTCCATTGTTATATCTCCCTTTTCATTTTTTATTTTGTTAATTTGAGTACTGGTTCTCTGTCTTTTAGTTTGACTACAGGTTTGCCTATCGTTGATTTTTTCAAAGAACCAGCTCTTGGTTTCATTGATTCTTTGTATTATTCTCTTTGTTTCTAATTCATTGATTTCAGCCATGAGTTTGATATCCTACCACACTCCTCCTGGATGTGTTTACTTCCTTTTTTTCTAGAGCCTTCATATATACTTTTAATTCATTACTATGAGAACTCTCCAGTGTCTTAATGAAGGCTCTTACACCACCCTCATCTCTGCAAAGATCCCTGGGCCTTGACTGGTGTGATATGAATGCCCCATTCAGTGCTGAGCACTCCAAAATCTCATTCTATGCATATTGACCAGGTGTGCATTTCTGTGTTAACCACTGTGTTTGATGAGGGTTGAGAGATGCACTGATCTATAAGTATAGCAAGAAATCATTAGGAGTCATTTTGATGCTTTATTCTTTTAGGAAAATACAAGTAGTAGGTTGTCTACTAGGACCCATTTCCTGTCTAGACACAGGTTGTTGGCTTTGTTGACAGTATCAGGTATGGATTCCATCTCACAGAGCACATCTTAAATCCAATTTTAAAGACTGTGTGCCACTATTGGCTTATCTTGCCAGGTGGGCTAATACTGTAGCTTGCAGAGTTCACAGCTGGGTGAGATTGAGAATTCTTTTTCTCATCTGGCAGTATGCATAGTACCTTCTATCATTATGAGAGCTAGCCAATAGGGATTTCTTTCTGTTCCATGACTTAAGTATCTTCAGTCATTCTTTCAAGTTCTGGAGGAGACTCATTAGCATTGGCAATAGCCAATAATGTTTGGGCAATAGAAACCCATTGATCAATAACTCAAAAACAAATAAGTCATTCCTGGTACATGAGTGTCTATATGGTAGGGTGTAGTGCTCAGTTGGGCTATTGACCACCCATTATGGGATAACTCCATTTAAATTCTTTTATACACACACACACACAGAAATAAGAAAAAATAAGCAAGGGAAAAGTCTCACTCCTGATCATACATGAATCCTTGCCTACACCCTCCCCCCCCCACACACACACACAAACTCACTCACTTACTCCACATGCATGCACAGATTATACACATTTTTGGTATCCAATTATGAAAATATTATATAAAAATCATGTCATTTAGATTGCCTTGATTCTGACTGGTCTCTTAGGAAGCTGGTGTATCCTCTCAACTCCAGAAGAATTGAAGTCAGACCCCTGTAAATCACAGTCTCAGAACTGGAGGGGAATTTTGAGGAAGGTGTGTAGATCCCCAATATACCTCTCCCAACAGAGGAAGATCTCCCCTTTCAGAGGGCAAAGCCAAGGTGCCAACTTGCCGAGGCAAGAATAAGAAAAAATAGGATGTGGAAATAAGGGGAACAGGGCTGGAAAGATAGAGGAAGGAAAAAAATGTAGGCACATACTTGTGTGTGTGTGTGTGTGTGTGTGTGTGTGTGCGCGCGCGTGTGTATGTGTAACTGTCTAACAAAATGTATATATTGAAAGTGGAAAGTAGCAGAGTGAAAAAATGGAGTGAAGGAAAAGTTGACACTTAAAAAGTCTCTCCTGTTGCAAATACAGTAAATCAGCTGGTAATAAAATTCGGCTCAGATTAAACACTCATCGGGAGAAAAATTGGAAGCCAAGGCAGAATTATACCACAAGCCTCAGCCTTCAGCATCATGTAAATCTCTGTGGGCAGGGAAATCGATGTTTGCAACAATCACATTCTTCTTATCACAGAATTGGCTCTGCAAATGAAAAGAAGAATGGAACTGTGATGAAAGGGGGAGCAGGGTTGAAGGATTGGGGAGCTGGGAAGAAAGGGAGGGGTGTGCTGTCAGTGATAAATATAGGACCATAATTTAAGAGATAGGAGGAAGTACTTTGTGTGTGTGAATTGAAAATGCATTCTAGTAGCTGTGGTTGCCCATGAATGTTGTGACCTTGGGTTCCTAGTGGGAATGTGGGCTCCACCCTGTCCCCATGGTGAAGGGAAGAAGCGAGAAACCATGTCATTCAGGGCATGAAAAAAGTTCCAGTTTTATATGGTAGAAGGAACTGTTTTGTTTTCCTGCTTCATTCTTTGGAGAGGAGAGGGACGTACCGTGGGACTGCAGCAAAGGCAACTTGTATGCCAAGGACAGAGACTCAAAGATAGGATGACAGCTTAAAATCAGCCTCGGCTCATCTTAGGGCAACAAGATGGATTCTCTCTTCTGTTCTTGTCACCGAAGAGTCTGTTTAATCAAATGAACCAAAGGATTTGGAAGTGTTGGGAACGGGAAGCTGGAGAGGACTCCCCCCCACACCCCCCGCTTGCTGAGACAGTGCTTTGTCAGACACCTGACTGTTGGGCCCAGACCCTTCTCACTCTGTTTGCAATTACCTCAGAGCATGGATGAGGCCTGAATCCCATCTACCATCTCTGCAAGCCCTGAGGTGAAGCTGCTTCAAACAAGTCTATCTCATTGTGGTACAGAGAAGGAGGAAGAGAAGAGGAGGTTGGAGATGGTGGTGATTGTGGTAGGCGTGGTGATGATTACTACCCACCTAATAGTCACTATGTCTTGGTGTTGTGTAAGAACTTATTTAATCCTCAAAGCATCCCTATGGGATAAACATTATAATTTAATTTGAGCACACAGATGTCAAAGAAGTTGTATAAGTTCATATTGCTAGAAGGAGCTGGAGATGGGCTTCAACTCTAGGCCATGAACAAGACAGCAGATGTGCAGAACATACTGTGCATTTTAGTATATATTTTTGGCACACATAACATCCTTACTCTTGCTCTTCTTTTGTCTCCTAGTTATCTCTATCCTGTTCCCTTTTTAGGCATACTCTCACATGGCCTAGTAATCTTGGAAGGCCAGAGATGACCAAGGATCTGAGAAACCAATGGAGTCTGTGGAGGGAAGCTCTAAGAATAGTTCATGAAAAGTGAACACAGAAGAAGGGCCAAGCATGTTTAATACCATGCTTTCCTTCTCTTCCCCTAGTCTATCATCAGGTGTCTGAAAAAATCGAAAGCAATATACAGAGGAAGATCAAAGTAAGCATTAGATCATTAGGTTTAGTCCCTGAACCCCAAAGTATAAAGGTTCTTAAAAAAAAAAAAAAAAAAAAAACGGGTCAGAAGACTAAGCCTTCTTTCATCCAGAAAGACCCATCCCATCTCCCTCATTCCAAACAGCAGCTATAAGAATGGACTTGTCTTGGGAAAGGCAGGGGAAATTCTGAGCTACCTACTGTAAAAGAAGGGCCACCAATGATGTCTCTCAAAGGTGAGTCATTCTTTTTTGCATGAGAGACTGGGGCCGTGGTAGTAGACCAAGAAGAAAGTAGGAAATACAGTGAGAGGGGAGAGATTTTGGAGGTGACTCAGTGTCTACTGAGCAAAATGAGGACTGAGATCACATCCCATAAAATACAGGCAGAGAGAAGAGCACTTAAAACTCCAGAACTGGAGAGAAGTGGAAAGACTCTCTGGGACTCACAGGAAAGTGGTATCATTAATTCCATAAGATCCAGGTTCAGTGAGAGACCCTGTCACAAAAAAATAAGATGAAACGTAATGGAGGAAGACAATGTCCACCAGTGAGCTACACACACACACACACACACACACACACACACACACACACACACACACACACCATGTTTTATACTCAAATGAACATGTGTATACATCATTTAAACATGCAAAGAAATATATGCACCCCAAAATATTTCTCTAGTTTTCTTCCCTCCCAATGGATAAACTGAATATTCCTCCTTTTATACAGAAGTGAAAAAAAGCATAATAATGGGTGTCTTAGTTAGGGTTTTACTGCCGTGAACAGACACCATGACCAAGGCAAGTTTTATAAAAAAAACAACATTTAATTGGGGCTGGCTTACAGGTTCAGAGGTTCAGTCCATTATCATCAAGGTGGGAGCATGGCAGTATCTAGGCAGGCATGGCGCAGGAGGAGCTGAGAGTTCTATGTCTTCATCCAAAGGCTGCTAGTGGAAGACTGACTTCCAGGCAACTAGGGTGAGGATCTTATACCCACACCCATAGTGACACACCCATTCCAACCAGGTCACACCTATTCCAACAAGGCCACACCTTCAGATGGTGCCACTCCCTGGTCCAAGGATATACAAACCATCACATTCCACTCCCTGGTCCCCATAGACTTGTTCAAAAACATGAGTCTATGGGGGCCATACTTAAACATAGCATAATGCAAAATGCATTTGGTCCAACTTTCAAAGTCCTCATAGTCTATAGCAGTTGCAACAATGTTAAAAGTCCAAAGTTCAAGGTCTCTTCTGAGATTCATTCAACTTAATTAACTGTAATCCCCAAAGCAAGGCAGGAAACCAGCTGGGCAAACTCCAAACTCTGCATCTCCATGGCTGATGTCAAAGTGGTCTTCAGATCTCCACTCCTTTTTCATCTTTGTGTACTGCAACAAACTGCTTTCTCCTGGGCTGGTTCCACTCCCTGTTAGCAGCTTTCCTCAGCATGTGTCCCATGGCTCTGGCATCTTTAACATCTTTGAATCTCCAAGGCAATTTCAATGTTACAGCTTCTTGTTTCAGTGTCTGGGATTCCACTTGATCTTTTGGACTCCTCCTAAGGGCTGGCATCACTTTTCCAGCTCTGCCCTCTGTAGCACTCTAAGCTCAGGTTGATCCACTCCACTATGGCTGCAGTTCTTGGTGATCACTCCATGGTACTGACATCTCTAATACACTGGGGTATTCCACTCCAACTAGGCTTCACCAATAACCTCTCATAGGCTCTCTTCAGGGTGCCAAGCCTCAAATCCTTTGCATGACCCCTTCAGTCCTGGGCCATCAACTACAGCTGAGGCTTCACCTTCTCCAATGGCCTTCCCTGGCCTCTCACAGTGCTAAGCCTCAGCTTCTCTCCATGATCCCTTCATTCCTTCACGAGCAGTACCACCTGAGTGACTCTTACACATTACCAAGTCCAGCTGCAGCATGAGGTACAACCTTGGGTATCTCTGGAACACAGCTTCTTTGTGCTCCCAGAAAACAATTTCCAGAAGATTTCACCTCAGTGATGCTTGTCTCTTCTTAATCACTGCTAATTCCTTAGCTCCAGCTAACCAGCATCAATTTTCCCAGTAGTTCCTTCCATTCTTAACTCTAGAGCCAGAGCCACATGGCTGAAGCTGCCGAGTTCTGCTGCTTACAGGAACTAGAACATGATCCCCTTGTCCTATTACATTATCACTAGCTTTATGTTTTCTAAATCCTTCACTGCCTAAGCTTGGCTATCCTGGTTCATGCTCTGTAGATTGACCTTGAATGCAGAGAACAGCATGCCTGTCTCCTGAGATTAAAGGTGTGTACCACCATGCCTGGATTTAATTTAGCTGGGTAGGATCTTGCCCCAAGGTCCCACTCCCTTAATCTTTATCTCCTAGAACACAAGATTTTGCTCCATTTCACTTCCTGGTACTCCTTTAATACTCAAACCATATATTTTATATTTTTCCTTTCTAAGCTTGCTATGCTTGTTCAAACTTGTCTTCATAAGACTTAACCAGAGAACAAAGTCTCTGCTGGGCTTTTTTGAAACTTCTCTTGTCAATGCAATTAATCCAATTCTCTTCACCTTAGCCTCAGGCAAACTTTTCAGACAAGGGCAAAAAGTAGCCACATTCTTCACCAAAATACCACAAAACCAGTCTTTATGCCACATTCTGAAATTCTTCTCCTTTGAAATCTCTTGGGCCAGGTCAACACAGTTCAAATTACTCCCAGCAACAAAGTCTTCCATATTCCTACTAGGATGACCCATTAAGCCCCATTTAAAGCATTCCACTGCTTTCCAAATCCAAAGTCCCAAAATCCACATTCTTTCAAATAAAAGCATGGTCAGGCCTATCACAGCAATACCCCACTCCTGGTACCAACTTCTGTATTAGTCAGGGTTCTCTAGAGTCACAGAACTTATGGATAGTCTCTATATAGTAAAAGAATTTATTGATGACTTACAGTCGGCAGCCCAATTCCCAACAATGGTTCAGTCGCAGCTGTGAATGGAAGTTCAAGGATCTAGCAGTTACTCAGTCTCACACGGCCAGCAGGCGAAGGAGCAAGAGCTGAGAGTTCTATGTCTTCATCCAAAGGCTGCTAGTGGAAGACTGACTTCCAGGCAACTAGGGTGAGGATCTTATACCCACACCCATAGTGACACACCCATTCCAACCAGGTCACACCTATTCCAACAAGGCCACACCTTCAGATGGTGCCACTCCCTGGTCCAAGGATATACAAACCATCACAATGGGTATTATCTACAAATACCAATATGTTTCCTTACCGTTCCTATGTACAACTATCTCACAAAAGCAGCAAGTCCCTTGACCTTTAGTTCCTTTAGCTGATTTGCCATGCCTCTTTCTTACACTCCTTAGTACCCTCTTATAACCAAGAGAATCATGAATAATGAATAAAAGTACCCCAGCCCTGTGGCTGAACACTCAAATTTCTTTGAGAATCTCTGTCCCCAAGTCACCAATCAAAATTAAAATATTAACCCACTATGACACGCCATTTATCATAGTCTTCCTTATGTGTTCCAAACAAGAGCAAGTCCTCTTAAGTAGAAAAAGAAGTAAAATGAGGAGGTAAGAGAAGACTCTCTGGGATCACTGAGGATCATTCCCAGTGGAATGGTGGATAGAACTGAGAGTTCTATCCATGGATGGTGATGCAAGCTCCAGAGATATCACATCTGCCTTCTCTCTGGCATTTCCAACAGGATGCTCTCAGCATATGATCTTTCTTTGCATCCCCTTGGGAAAGTTGGATCATGAGCATTTGGAGTCATTTTATGTTTAATAAATGGGCTTAACTGATACTCCTGAGGTCAACCAGAAGGACGACTGGATTTAATTATGCTGGAAAGACAGTAACCAGAAACATCTTACATGGCTCAGATGGAAAGCAACAGGGAGAAAAAAAATGCAAGATTTGGTGTTTCTTAGTCATTGTCCCAAGGGTGAGGGGCTGAAGCCATGTTAGGGCCCCAGTGGACCAAAAGAAAAAAAAAAAGAAAAGAAAAAATCACAATTCCTGAGCCAGATAGTATCCAAAGAGAATTATAGCTCTAGCTCTAATTCTTTACCAGGAAGGCTTTGGGGTAAAACATCCTTTCACCTGTGTCTGCTTCAGGAAAACATTCTTTCACATGTCTGTTTCAGTGAGACATCCTTTCACCTGTGTCTGCTACAGCAAAACATCATTTGACATAACTAACTTCCCCAAAAAACTAGAAGTTTCCATTCCAAATGAGTTTTCCCTCTTTCTTTGCAATATGTGTGGTCAAAGGGCTAATTTCTTGTGGGTGGAAAACACTCATACGTGAGATTCCAGAGGAAATAAATGATGTGATTCCTCAGCCTAGTCATCATCCCACTCTCCACCTGCTGCCTTAAGCATAGGTGGTACCATCTTGGATGCAACAACAAGGGCCACATCCCAGGGATGGTCTAGTGATTAACTTTGAAGTCTTGGTTACCAAGAATATTTTTTTTAATTTTCATTATTCTAAAATACATTTATCTTTTCGACATTTTATTATTTTTTAGGCTCACATACAAAGTAATGGGTTTCATCACAGCATCTTAATATCTGTGTCATTGTACATTGTTCTCAATCATTCTCCTCCTCAATGCCTCCCTCTTGGTCCTCCTATGGCCAGTTCCCATTCTTTACCCAACTAGTCTCCCTTTTTGCTTTCCCATCAAATGGATTCCTTTACCTTCACTATTTTCCACTACCCTTAAGATTGCTTCCTCCTCTATCATGAATCCCTTAATATTTTAATGACCTACAAAGACACATAAATGTTCCCCATATGTGTACACACACACACACACACATAAACCCATAAATAATTTTAAAGTTAGGCTCTGCGTATAAGAGAAAATATGCACTTTTTCTCTAACTTATTTCAATTTTGTTTAATACAATCATGTCCAGTTACATCCAGTTTTCTGAAAATGTGATTTGATTCTTCTTCATGCCTGTATAAAATTCCACTGTGTATTTAAACCACATTTTCTGTATTTATTTTTTTGTTTTGTTTGTTTATGGACATCTAGTATGGTTGCATTCTAAGGCTATTGCCAACAGGACAATAAACATGGACATGCAAGTATCTTTGTGGAATGTTGACATATAGACCTTCAGGTGTATATTCAAGTGATATAAGTGGGTCGTATGGCTATTATATTTTTAGGTAGGTTTTTTTGGGGGGTAGGGGACTCTTATACAGATTCATATATCAGAATTTTTATACCAGTTCAAGAAACTCATCTTCAAACCCTAGGTTTTCCCTTTAAGCTTACTTCCTATAGTGGGTAACTTGTAGATGTGCAACCATCTTTGCCTGCAAATGCAGAAACACACACACATAGACAGACAGACAGAGACACAGAGAGATGGAGACACAGAGACAGAGAGAAACAGAGAAAGGCAGAGGCAGAGACACAGACAGACAGACAGACAGACAGACAGATGAAAAAGACAAGGGGGATTATTAATATGACTGTCACATAAATAGTATAGATATGCATTTTTATTTCTTACAAAAATCTTTGTATTTCATACCTTTCCCTCTTTCTCTAGAACTAAAGGCCATTATCAGATAACATAGTCAATCTTCCTTTTCCAAAAATACTTTGTTCCATTGAGACCAAGTCTCTGCTATAGCAGGCCTCCTTTCCTACAGTGGGTCTCCTCACCATTTCCATCTGCTTTTCTAGTCTCCTCCTCCTCTTCCTCTTCCTTTTCCTCCTCCTCCTCCTTTTCTTCTTCTTCTTCTTCTTCTTCTTCTTCTTCTTCTTCTTCTTCTTCTTCTTCTTCTTCTTCTTCTTCTTCTTCTTCTTCTTCTTCTTCTCTCTCCCTCTCTCCCTCTCTCCCTCTCTCCCTCTCTCCCTCTCTCCCTCTCTCCCTCTCTCCCTCTCTCTCGCCTTCTCACTGTTATATTTTATTGAGGACAGAGGATCCCAGGCAGAGGCTTAAAATGCCTAAAGTCAGAGCAAAGCTCCAGGAAGTCTATAGACTCCACTATATGAGCTGGATAGACATCAGCCAAGCCAGCAGAGAAGCAGTTGGCTTGAGACCAACTCAATACCCAGTTTCCTTAAAATGACCCCAAAGGAAGGGCAACCCTAAGGAAAGAGAGAAGGGGAGAGTGTGGGCTTCCACACTTGACCAGTCTGCAGGCCCAAGGCCAAGATGCACACTGGCCCTCAGCTGCCTCCTGATCCTGATTATTGAGGATTGCCCACCCCTACGAGTTTTCATTACCCAACTGAAGGACCTCCTGAGGCAAATCAAGTTCTCCATGTAGGGTGAGGTTACTGAAGCAAAAAATAATAAACTTTCATAAGCATGCTTCAATTTTCACTTATGTTTATGGTCAAAGGTGTTTTTTATTTTAATAAACGTTTCTGGAACAAAGGCAAAACACATGCTGCTAACTTGTTAGAGAGAAGTGGGGGAGGAGATGGAGAGAGAGGGGAGAGGAGAGGGGCCACAGAGAGAGAGAGAGAGAGAGAGAGAGAGAGAGACTAAGCTAGGCTGTAAATTTCCAAACAGCTCAGCTTTAATCCTTCCAGAGTGGAATTCAACCATTAAAACCTTAATGATAGAGAAAAGGATAAAATGTTATCTGGACATGTTCCTGATAGCTGTCCTGGGCTCATTTTTAGCCATGACAATCCAGCAGTTAGTGTGAGTGTGATTTGGGGGGAGGTGTATTCATGTTCGACCATTTCATAAAGTCAAGTGTATGACAGCAAAGGAATTCGGATGACCCAACCTCTTTCCTGTTTGTTAGACATCAGCTTGCCCCTTGTTTTCAGTTCACCTGCATCTGGCAGTCTCTAGTTTTAAATGTCAGAAAAGGTTAAAAAGCCTTTGAAATTTGTAAGCGATTTCCTGGTCATCTGAGGAGGGGAGCCACCCTCTTATGGCATAAATTGATTACCCCTCTCCACCTTTGAAATGGCTTTCAAAGGGAATATATCAAACTAAAAATAAAAGGACTGAAATAAATGCTCATGCGTGGGTCTGAGGATTTACTCCAGAATAAGTGGACCTAGAAGTTTTCCAATATTATATTTCTTTCCATTTTTTCCATGTGTTCTGACTCACACTTTCCCATATCATGAAGAAATAGGAGCAAATACTGTGTTGACGAACATAGCCACACTCTTTCTGTGGACCAACCTCTGAACCTTTGACTCATAAAGGATACAAAGCCCCAAGAAACAAGAGGGGTTAGTGGATGCTTTTCAGGTGTCTAATACATGTGGACGGGATGCCTGAGTGGTACGAGCTCTCCTGACTCAGTAGCCTTTCCTATGTAGTGTGTGACAGTCACCCTCACTGTATACAGAAAATTTGCCATTTGAGGATGCAGGAAGTATAAAGAAGAGAAACTGAAAACAGCTTTACAGTTTGAGTCATTATTAGTCTGATAGGATCATAACTAGACTCTGAGAGATTCTTCACCTTACCAAAGGTAGACACGGAGTCTAGGTGCTCACAAAAGGCCAACACCCACATGGACTTTAGGCCAAACATCCACATGAAAGTTCACTCTGCTGCTCTTTTAACAACTTGATCATCTGTGGCCGTCAACCCAAGGAGAGTGCTATTGATTTGCAAAAAGGTTCCATTGCTATATAGCCTCAGAGAACTCCTTTACTGGTTTCATAGATGCAGTACTCATCCTGCTGTCACCAAGGACTCCATCAAGGCATGGAAGTCTCAGGAAGGCACCATCATCAGAGACTTGAAGCACAGATATTTCCTCCCAGGATTCTGAGTTGAAAGTAGGGCCTCTCTTGCTTATGAAAGGTAAGGTTTTTTGGTTTTTTTTTTTTTTTGGTTTTTCGAGACAGGGTTTCTCTGTATAGTCCTGGCTGTCCTGGAACTCACTTTGTAGACCAGGCTGGCCTCGAACTCAGAAATCTACCTGCCTCTGCCTCCCAAGTGCTGGGATTAAAGGCGTGCGCCGAGAGTATTTCTAAAATCATTCTTACAAGCACAGTTTTCTTTGTTCTGTGTCCCCTTTGTCTCCCTAAGGTTGCTGACTTTAAAGATCACAGCTACAAATAGCCTTTTGTTTCTCTTATCTGACATTACCCTGCCCCAAGAACACTGCAGTGTTGAGAACACAATCTCACACATCGGAATACTAGAAACTAGATAAACTATCACAGAGAAAAAAATCAGTGACTAACTTCAAATTTTTATAGTGACAAATATACAAGGAGAGAGGACAGAGCTCTCCATACTCCTAGCATTGAGACAACGACTCAACAGCTATATAAAATTATCACAAGCTCCTGCGGGACAATTAGAAGATTAATCTAGGCAGGAATGTATGCTTTGCTTCTCTAATATGGCTCCTCATGAAGCTATGGCACAGCTATGTGTGTGGAAAACTAAGTAGAAGCAGAGTTGGAAGGGTCCAGGATTTCCCCTGTGGTCCCCAGAGTACAGGACTGAAGAGGCTTACAGTGAAGTAAGCTCAGAAGATGTGCTATCAAGGACTTCTCAGCCCTTCACTGAGGGCTTGTGTGACTCAAGCCATGGCATTGTTTTGGGAGCAATAGGTTGTGTATACAGGCAGGCTGGGTGGCCAACAAGCACGAGGGATGTGGAGAAGGCCTTATGATCTGGGACATTAAGGACTTTTCTGCTTTTCAAAGAAGCAAGTCCCAACCCCAAAGCTACCACTAACCTCTCAATTTGGCATGCAGAAAGAAAAGGCGTGAGTCAAGTAACCTCATCAAAGGCACAAGGTGCCAATTTCTATCTCATCTCTACGTCATAAACCTTGAGGTCTCCAGTCACTCAAGTTAGCCAGCCCAAGGCTTCCTCCATCTCTACTAGCTCTAGCACACCCCCCACAATACCTACCACACTTGCAAAATAGGTCTGCAGGCAGAATTAATCTTCATACAACATTCAAGTACCTTTAATCTGCCTGTCACCAGCTCAAGTCTCCAGCTTCTAGCATCTTTTCACTGTTCCCTTCTGCTATTTTCCCTTGCTGCAGGGCCAAAACGTTTCTATTCTCATCCTTAATTGTAACTGAGAAGATGAACTGGGAGCCTTGAGACCTGATTTAGAGCTGTAGACTTGTCTGTCACTGGACAGTTCTGAGAATCCTCAATCTAAGTGAAGAGAGCACATCCCCCAACACCTCCTCACACACACACACATACACACACACACACACACACACACACACATACACACACACACACACACACACACTTTGTGTCTGTTACTTTAAATCCATCTATGATGCCAGGAAGATTCTACCAGTGGTTTACAACTTGAATGCTTCCATGCTGTAGAGCATAGCAGACAGCTTTATTTCTAAGTGTGAATTCTGAGTAGGTGAGATGTCTGAGCAGGTAGAAGCACTTGCTATGCAAACCTGACAGCCAGGGTTCCGTTCCCTGAATCCACAGGAGAAAGCACCCGTTCCTCAGAGTTGTCTGCTTACCTGCATGTGTCACCTGCACATGTATGGTGCACATGTGCTTTCACTCATATGCACACACATCCATATATGGACAATTACAAAATATTTTAAGTAGGAATACCATTTTCCAAACCAAGTAATTTTATAAACAACTGTCTTATGATAAAGCTAATACATTAGAACCTAAAGCTATATGAATTCTGTACCCCTTGAATGTAACCTGCATATACTAATCATGAAGGCATCTACTACTATCTCTACTATGCTTAAAAGTCTATGTATGTGTGTGTCTTCAGTTTATAATAAGTTGATCAAAATGATGCTTCCTGAGACCTACTCAGAGAGACTCTGACCCAATGGATTTGGAAGTAGAGTCCTGGAAGCTGCACTGGAACCTGTGATATGTTTGTGAAACATTTCCATAAGATCTTCTTTGAATTACCTTCCTGCTTATTGAGGGGGGGCTTCATCATTCAGTTAAACGGGGCTGTCATGCGTTGGCTGTTGGTCTCTCTTTAAGGTTCTCTGGAGTCTATGAAGATAGATATATGAAGTTCCACAGGAAGCAGTTTGATGGTCATCAAACAAGATAGATACTGAAAGATGGGATTTAGTGCCTGGTGAGTGTCTATTATAGAACAGGGTTCTCATCTACCTTTGACTTCCACAGTAAAGGCTTCAAACTTGCAATCATTATTTCTGGCGTTACAGAGAAAAACCCAAGGAGATTCATGTTGCTTCTCATTGGCTCTAGACCAGCTTTGTAAATTCAGTTTTGGCCAGAGTTACTCCTCAATTGTGTGTCTTCCAAATCATACAATCTGGAGATGCATAATTGGACAGCTCGTGTAGTACTAGAAGGTTAACTGTCTTACTACAATAAACACAGGGATGACCGTGGCGTCACTGCTGTGGCTCTGGGCACAGCTTTTGGCTCATACAATAGGGATTCCAATTAGAGAATGCGGATGGTCTCAGACTCCATTTTGTGTGGAGGTAAGGAAAATTTCCCCCTTTCAATAATGCCATGGAATTTCCAAACTGATTATTAAGAGCTCTGGTGAGTCAAACTTCGGCTAGGCTTCTGGCTCCATTCACCTCCCACATTCTTAGAGCTTAGAACAGAATCCATCACATCTAAGTCTTGCATGGATTCCAACTCCTATATTACACTGAGGATCTGAGGGGCAGAGTGAAATTCTGTTTCCCCAGCCCAAGTTTCCATCTAACTCAGAAAGAGAGCTCTTAATTTATATTTCCCTCGACAAACAATGGTTTAACTTACAGGGTAAAGGCGTCTCAGGAACTTGGACAAACTTGAGAGAAATAAATTAGAGGTTAGATAAAACTCAGCCTTCCCACTTCAGCCAGGTTCTACCATCTCCAGTTACTATAAACAACTGGGAGTTTAAAAGTGTTGAAAAAAATACATTGACAATCTCCCCCAAAAGAGAAAGATTATAGCATCAGTTTGAGTCTTTTGTGTTTTTCTGTGATAATGTGGCTACCCAGGAAAACTTTAGCCTCAGAGAAAGACTTACCTACTCTTACACTGAGTCCTTGAAAAGGGAGCTAACGGCCTAATATCTGTCCATCACTTATCTGTGAAGTCGGGATATGAGCTGTCCAAGAAATCCACAGACTATATAAGATCTTCTCTGTCTTCATGTGTGTGTTTTTATGTCTGTGCCTCCCTGTGTGTCTCTCTTTCTGTGTCTCTCTTCTCTGGCTCTGTCACTGTCTCTGTCATTCTCTGTGTGTCTCTCTCTTTCTGTCTCTCTTTGTCTCCCTCTGTCTCTGTCTTTCTCTTTGTGTCTCTGTCTCTCTCTGTGTCTCTCTCTTTTTCTCTCTCTCCCTGTCCCCCCACCTCTCTACCCTCGATATGCAAATATCCACAGATGGAAACAGTCAATATTCATCCTACTTTTGAAGCAAAGGGGTACCAACTTTGTGGTAGGCAATCTACCAACATCACTGTTGAAGATAAGGGCCAGAGCAAGTGTATGATAGAGAAATACACAAGATTTCTATGTAAGAAGAAATTACTATTTTCTCCAAATATGCAGACCATGAAAGGAAAGGGGTCTGGTTAGCCTCGATGTGGCTCCAGGAGTCTGATGCTCAGTGACGATATTTTACTCTCTAAAATGACAGAAAGAAATCACCTGGCCAGTATTCCAACCTCAAGCAAGTTGCTCCATTCAGAGGCACCCAGCAAAAAGCACCTTGGATTTCTTAAGACAAGCTGAATAAAGGGGCTTCTCTCACCTATGGCTTTGGCAGGGTCTACTCCTCACTTAAAGCAAATCAGATGTGACCTCCAAGTCCCCTTTCATCTGGGAGAGTATTCAGACTTGTGGACCAGACCACCCATGTAGCCACAAAACACCGTTTTAGCTCAGTAGCAAGACCCTAGGTCCTATATCTGTCTTCTCAGTTTTCAGAGCCAAGATCCTGCATAGTCACAGGAAAGGCTCAAAACAGATCTCCCATGATCTGAAGCATCCTGCTACTTGGAATTTGTGGGTTTTAACATTATAATAAGACCCCAATGGATTCATTACCAGTCAGCTGGTAGAAGAAAAGGAAGACAAAGGAAAGAATTGACTTTTCCTGGACACTTTTATCTTA
The DNA here is from genome assembly GCF_978045245.1 of Mus caroli. Lineage (NCBI taxonomy): Eukaryota > Metazoa > Chordata > Mammalia > Rodentia > Muridae > Mus > Mus caroli. The sequence continues at coordinate 70,685,413 of NW_028227256.1, forward strand.
CCACCCAAGGCCTATGGAGGTAACAGTATCTGAACAGTACACTCCTTAGAGAAGTCTAGTTTATAGAGAAAAAGGATGCAGTGTTTGGGAACCCTTAGGAGAGAGCAAAGGAGGGAAGAGAGTCATGGCCAGAAGAAGAATCAGAACAAAAAGCATCCTTTATGACATCCAGGGAAGCAAAAGATGAGTAGATTGGACCGTGATGCACATTGCTCAGTTGCCAGCTAAATGTCCACCAACCCCCATGCTACCTTAAAATGCCTTCCAGAAGATGCCATTGTTGCCCTGCACTCAGGGAAGTTGAGTCTCTGACATCTAATAGTTTGGACTTGTCAAATTTGGAGCCATCATGCAGAAGCTAAGAAGAACCTGAGAGCTCCTCTGACATCTTGAAGGTGATATCATAAATTGATGTGAGGTCACCCTCACATCAATTACCAGGACCTGATCAGAGATGAGAATGCATGGAACATGGTTCCCCTGAGATTCCAAGGTAGAAGTCTCTTTCAAAGCTCAAGTGTCCATTAAGGCTGCCCTTAGGAACTTCCTTCTTGCAAGAGTTTATTTTTTTCTTGAAGATTTTCATGGTTCTGTAACATCCTTAAAAGGTTTTCTATCAAGTTAAGATCAAAGTTACCTCTTGGGAACCTGCATTGGCAAAGCCTGGGGCCACATGTGGGAGGGAAGAGCCAGAAAGGGGACAGAAATGCTGTTACTGAATATTTAGGTCAGAGAAGAGAACTGAAAGACAAACAGGAAAAACCCACTTTCTTGAGTAGCCTGGAGTCATTTCAGTTCCCACTGAAGGTCAGTTAAGGATGGGCTGTGAAGAGGTGGGAGTGGCCATAAATGTAGAAAGTCTAGGTCTCGGACCAGAACAGAGATGAGAAGCTCCCAACAGTCAAAAGCATAATGAAGTACTGAAGGGACTGGGGCGATGGCCTGGTTAGCAAAGTGATGGCCACATATGCATGAGGACTTGAGTTGGGATCCTCAACACTCATATGAAAAGCTAGACATGGCAGCACACATCTGTAATTCCAGTGCTAGGGAGATAAGACAGCCAGACTCCTGGTGCTCACTGGGCAGCCTAGCAGAATTGGTGAGCCCCAAGATAAACACAAGATCACATCTTGAAACAAACACAAGTATGAACACACATGAACATGCAACAAATGTTACCCATCCTTCCTTCTCTGAACCCTGTTATCTTCATCTGTATCATTATCTGTCAGCTTTAGCACTTATAACAGGCCTTAGCATATATCAGTTGCTCAGTAAATCCATGTAAAATGAATGAATCTTTAATTTGATCCTTATTAGTAACTATAGAATTTTGTCACTTGATCATTCATTTAACCAGGATTTATTAAGCATCACCTGTATACTAGGTGCTGTTAGAGGCTGGACAGTTGACACATAGCGTGATTTGAACTCAAAGCTCAAATTCTGATGAAGCAGATGAGGTATTTACCCAAGTGAGCATAAGCATAAGGGAAAGGAGCAAGATAAGCCATGGTGGGTACTGTCCATAGGGAAACATTGTGAAGTGGGTCAATAAAAAGCCCCCCATGAAAGGCTTTACCTCAACTTGTGTATTCTATTCAATTTGGTCTCAGCATTCCCTCCTTCATCACGAGAACTTAGTTTAGCCAAGCAAATCAAAATTCTTAGACACGAGTTTGCCAGAGCCAGAAGGAGAACTTTTCCCATGGAGGGTCCTTGGTTCTGGATCTTTCTCTACCCCCTGGCGGGACCTCAGCTGGCTTCCCGCTAAGCAGCCCTCCCTCTTGCAGACCTCTGCTGGCAACTTACATTCTCCCTGGCCCTGCACCGGAGAATCACATACCTGGCTTGAGCCAGGGGATTTCAGGAGAGTACATTGGAACCACGTCTTTAAAATGAAAACAGATAAAGCTGCTGGCAGTGGAGCCAAGGAAAACTCCATTCTTTCTAAAAAGCGGGAAGTCTGTTGGCAGTGGAAGCCGTCCTGCTCTTGCCACTACCACATCCTCTCATAAATGCACTCCCATGCACTGAGACACAAGTACACACAAGCACTCCGTAGCAGAGCTATAGAACACACCCGTGACTTCTGGAGGCTTCCGTGGCCTCAAAACCCTGTAGCCAGCAAGGCATAGGTCATATGCTGGCTTCTGAAGAAACTCTATAGCTTCCTCCTCTACACTGGAGACAACTCAAACCAACTGGAACAGAAGTGTTATAGGCATTTCTCAGGTAGATGCAGCATTTAGTAATTCCCACTTATATGCAATGAGGGGGTTGTTTCCAATTTAGCCAAAGCAAAAACTAAAAAAAAAAAAAAGAGTGGGACTCGTTGAGCAGTGAGGATAGCATTAGTAAGCTGACCCCTCCTTTGTGTGAGGCACCTGAATCCTACCAAGAAATGTTGTTTAAATAACTTTTCTTCATGTGGTTATAATATAGCCAATTCACAAAATACTCTTGGCACTCTGACTTCTGATGGCTTCATAAGAAGCTGTCGTAGTTGACTGGCCTACCAGTGAAGTGGATGTGTGCAGATGAGGAAGCTACACACCTGTAAGAGAGAACGAGGGACTCCGTGACCAGCTGAGGTCACCGTGTGCTGTCCGCAGGCTTCCATGCAGGCTTCAGTGAGTGCATCCTACTTGTGCAGAAACTCACCGTTTCTCAGAATTAGAGATTCAGATAATACGATAGACCTGCTGAAGTACAAGCTCCCTTTGACTTGAATGAAATGGGATGCCTAGGAATCCCTCCTCAGCAAAGCAAAGTCCCTCCTCAGCAAAGCAAAGCACCCCGGGGGATGACTACTGTTAATTGCCCCGTCTACAAAATCAAGAATTATCAGGCAGACAGACTTCTGAGAATGTCCATGAGTGTGCTATCTTGATTGCATTAATTGAGGTGGAAAGGCCCAACCACTGTGATTGCCAGGGATCCTGGACCGCATAAACAAGAGAGAGCAGAGCTGAGCACAAACACACATGTATTCTGGTTGTGAGGGTCATGTGACCAGCTGCTTCAAACTCTTGCCTCCTCGAGTTCCCAGCAGTGACTGACTGTACAGTCCCAAACTGTAAGCCAGAATAAACCCTTTCTTCCTCAAGTTGGTTTAGGTAGGATACTTTATCACTGATCAATAAAAATGAAACAAAGATACATTCCATCTTCTAATTGATAAAAACAAGTAAGTCAATCTTTAGTGCAAGGGGGTTCCCCCAGAGAAAGACAGGGGCCAGCCTCAGAAACCTCTATAGGTATCCCCTCCCTCACCAGCATTTGCCATGGCTGTTCATGACAGCTAAAAATGGTTCCCAAACCGTCTGTCTTCCTCCCCAATTCCTGTGCCCTCTGCAGACATACCTTCCATACCATTCATGTTCTCGCCTTCACCCCTTTTCATCCTGTTCTTTGTATCTGACTCCCTAGAAGAGCAACAGATGAAAACCTGAGCTATTGGAAGTGCTGAGTGATGCTGGCATCCCTAGACAACATGTAATGACAGATACACAGCCCCATTCCAGGACAGTGCTGCTGTGAACACACACTCTAATCAAATCACTGAAACTTGGTTCAGCCGGGTCCAAAATACAGACTGACCTTCTCGAACCAGAACAAATCCTGATGTACTTCCCATGCTTACAAGGCAGGGTAGTTAAAAATTCTAAAACAAACTCACTCTGTTGAAGATGAGCAAATGAAGGGGAGAAAATGCAGCCAGCCTTCAGTATTCATTGAGCTCTTCATCCATGAGATCAGCCACTGATAGAGAAAAATGCCTTCTAAACTGCATCTGTATTAAACATGTACAGACATTATCCCCTCATGCTTCCCCAAGGGAAACATTGGAACATATGTTCACAGAGATAAGCTAGAATTTATGATATTCTGTAGAGATTATACACAAACATCAGTGTATATCCATTTGAGCATCCAGTGACAAGATATTTAGTTGATCATCCTTCGAGATTGGTTTTCATGAGTATAGAATTAACCTCATCTCACAGATATTTAATGACATCTATATCTATTGAAAGGCTCACATATATGCTTGGTATACCAATCCCAAAGAGAAGATAAGCCTTAAATAAATGAGGAGGCAGTTAGCCCCCTAAGTGTCCCACACCCTGGTGTGACAGTATCACTAAATCTACCAGACAGAGCTCATCCACCTTGATCTGTCCCTGCAGCAAGTGCCATTTTTATTCCATTAGAGTTAATCTGTGAATATTACATTAATCATAGCTACTATGATCAGCCTATGATCACTCACTTCCTGTGCAGTGTTAAGTTCAGTGTGGGCAAATTCTAAGACATCTCTGTAATTCTGTCTTCTACACTCCTATTCAGACTCCCCTAAAATAGTTAGAGAGAGGAGGCAGGGAGGGGAGAGCAAGAACAGGGACAAATAATGTATAGGCATTGCTAATTATGGCCCAGGGTGAAACTTGAGGAAGCTTCTATATTTCTACAAAACACCATAGGCCTTTGTTCTTGAGTTCAACTTTACAGAGTTGTCACAAAATTGTCAATATGTTAATTTTTTGGATGTTCATCAGAGTTATAATGGATTTGGGGAACTAAACCCAAGGGAATTGTTTAGGTTCCTAGAAGAGCGTTTGCTTATGGATGCTAGGAAACTAGCATCTGGTGGTCTCTTCAAGAGTTAATTTGGGAATTGCCATTATCTGATGCTGACTTACTTACTGATCATCTAATTCCCTGCCAGTTCTTGTTTGGTCCCCGTCTTTATCAGAGGGACTTCCTGCCAGTTGTACTTCCCAAACACCTATTCTGTTTGGCTTCTGATTCTGATCTCCAACAGAAGTCCTCAGCAGACCACTGGGGGAAGGAAAAGGCCAAGCTATTCCTTTGTTTGCCTCTGGTTTTAGAGATAAAGAAGGAGGAGGAGGAGGAGGAGGAGGAGGAGGAGGAGGAGGAGGAGAAGAAGAAGAAGAAGAAGAAGAAGAAGAAGAAGAAGAAGAAGAAGAAGAAGAAGAAGAAGAAGAAGAAGGAGAAGGAGAAGGAGAAGGAGAAGGAGAAGGAGAAGGAGAAGGAGAAGGAGAAGGAGAAGGAGAAGGAGAAGGAGAAGGAGAAGGAGAAGGAGAAGGAGAAGGAGAAGGAGAAGGAGAAGGAGAAGGAGAAGGAGAAGGAGAAGGAGAAGGAGAAGGAGAAACCTGTTACAGAAGTTCCATTTCTGCACACCTCTCTTGGGTACCCCCAGTGCAAGAACAGTAGTGGCTCCCTAGTAACCCCAGCCTTACTTTTCCAATTCAACCTTTGAACTCTATCACACTTTCCCAGCGAGTTTCTGGCACCAGTGTCCCTTTCCTAGCTTATCTGGCACAGGTTCTATTTTCTTGACATAAATTTTTAAAATACAGTTGGAATTTTATGTACATCTTTCTCAGTTTATTTACTTGGTTTTTGGATCTGTTTTCTCATGGAATTTCTCATCAGAAAGACTCTACTTAGTGATGTTTAGTGATGAAAGAATATTAGGCTAACCAGCTTTCTACACTAGGTGTACTGGCTAGTTTTGTGTCAACTTGACACAGCTGGAGTTATCACAGAGAAAGGAGCTTCAGTTGAGGAGATGCCTCCATGAGATCCAACTGTAAGGCGTTTTCTCAATTAGTGATCAAGGGGGAAAGGCCCCTTGTGGGTGGGACCATCTCTGGGCTGGTAGTCTTGGGTTCTATAAGAGAGCAGGCTGAGCAAGCCAGGAGAAGCAAGCCAGTAAGGAACATCTCTCCATGGCCTCTGCATCAGCTCCTGCTTCCTGACCTGCTTGAGTTCTAGTCCTGACTTCCTTTGGTGAGGAACAGCAGTATGGAAGTGTAAGCCGAATAAACCCTTTCCTCCCCAAGTTGCTTCTTCTTCATGATGTTTGTGCAGGAATAGAAACCCTGACTAAGACACTAGGTCACAGTCTTGCTGGGAAAGGAATTTAGATTGCAGTGTATAGATAAATATTCAACATTTGGTTATTCAGGAGAAAAAACACTCCCAGTTTCTAGCACTTTCCAATTTTCATAGTATAAATATTCTCACCATGGCTGGATTTAAGCTCCCAACATGATGTCACTAAATGTGGATTTGGAAATAAACATACAGTGAACTTGAGCAATACTGTCAGCTCGCTGAATATCTGAGCATCTACAATTAGATGCCCTGGAGCAACTAAACACAGAAGGGCTTTTGGGAACATGCAGCTTCATTCTGTCTAAAAAGAGAGAACTTTCAGAGGCTGCAGAGAATGAGAGCAGGAAAGAAGAAGCCCCCAGAGAACCAAAAAGACAAAAGGGGGAAGAAATATCAACTGAGAATTTGGCAAGTGAAATGGGCAGACTTGAGAGTGATGGCTCCTTCAAAGGGAACTATGGAACCAACAGTAACAAGCAATCTTATTAGTCATGGATGAAGAGTCAGATCATCTGAAGGGTGAATTAAAGAATGATGTTACTGCTGGAGAAGAAAGACTTACCCAAAAGAGGCTTCCAAAGGGTCTAGAGGAGATTAACAGATGAAGAAACTGGGTCTCAGAAAGGCCAGGCCCATTCAGCTGTATCATGGAAGAACACAGACTAAAACTGGAATTTCCTATCCAGGCCACTCACTCATTCACTTTACACTGTGTGGTACTGGAAATCACTGTAAACATGTCACAGCCCTGGTCCTTAGAGTCCTTACTGTCTAATAGAAGAAAATATTAAATAGCTTATCACACTTTGCAACCATTTTGTGTGTGTGTGTGTGTGTGTGTGTGTGTGTGTGTGTGTGTGTGCAGTTAAGTACCATAAAGGAAATATGTAGGATGCATCGATAGACCTATGTAAAGACATAATTTAGATGGAGAGGTACAGGGAAGCACTTCTGAAGAACTCTGACACTGAGATGAGACAAGACTTAAGGAGGAAACCCTACTGGGTAAAGTTGAGGAGAAGATGGGTCCTGGACAAAAACACTTAAGAGGCTAGGTTTGTTCTATCAACAACAACAACTAAACTCAGAGTATCCTTATTCATCACTAGACAGCCCTCAAATTTGCTGACCCCTGGGCCCTGTGAGATCATAAAACTGTTAAAACATTGTACATTGAGAGTGATGGCTACCACTGAGGGAGATGAATGTTCCAAATAACTCTTTATCAAAGTTTACCCAGAGAAGTGTCTGTACTTTTTACTGAAGATCAAACTAAGATAAAGGAACATCCTTCTCTATACGATGCACTTTCTTCACAATGGGGTGGGGGTGTCTTTGTGTGTGCTTCTATGAAGTGTCATGTTCACATTTGAGCACAGGAAGTGGTGTCATCTTCTACTGACCCCTACCTTATTTTTGAAACATGGCTTCTTACTGATCCCGAAGCTCACCAATTCAACTGGACAAGGTGCCCACAAAAGCCCTGTGATCCTTCTGCCTCTTCCTATTCAGGGCTACAATTACTGGTGATTGCCATAGTTCCAGGGATCTGACTTTGGATTCTCAGACTTGTATGGCATATACTTCACCAACTGAGCTATCTCTCCAGATCTGAGAATGTACCTTTTCGTGCTAAAACCTACTAACCATATCCTGATGCCTTCTTCAGACGAATGAAGCAGATAGCACCGTCCTACAGAGCCCACCTATTCTGAGATGACTGTCCTCTCTCCTACCTACCTGTTACAGTCATGATACACTTCCTTCATCCCCTTAGGAATTGAAGTCCCAAACCATTTCCCTCCCAACCTGATCTATTGAAGCTGGGAAGAGACAAAAATGCTTACTATTGCTTTTATGTTGAGTGAATCCATCACACCATGCCTCTTGGTCTTACAGTCCTGTTATTCTATTGCCAAATAATTAGAACCTGTTTATCTTCAGAGTTACATGGCCTGGCCAGACTTAAGACACAGCAATCATCCCTAAATATTCCAAATGAATTGGCTATAAAAACCAGGATAAATTTCATTTTCCTCCTCTTTAAATTGGATGCCTGCAGGCTGCCTTTGGAAAAGAAATAGCCAAAAGGAAGAGCAAATAAGCCATTTGTAAATGGCCCAAACGTCTCTCTGAAGCATCATCCAGAGAGCCCATTAGTACTGCAGTCCTGTGAACATAACTTAGGCATCTTTTTTGAGAAATGCCCTTTTCCAGAATCCCAGCTGGCTAAGATCTTATTGTTTGGGAGGAGTGCATATTTGAGGTTCTTCAGACTCTAATTCTCTCCTTTATAAAGTAGGATAGATAATACCATCCCATCTACCAGCACCATAGCAACAATTCCTGAAATAGTTTTATGCAGTTCGGAAGGATAGAGTCTAAGTGAAACCCAAGAGTTTGTGTTATTTCATTTTCCATATTAAATTAGTTCATCTAGAGTCAATGGGTTTGTAAACTCCAAATCCAGATCTGTACACATAACATCACCATGTTTTCTGTGCACTGAAAGACACAGATTTTCTAAATGTGCTGAGTCTTTCCTGAGGCTGCTGGATTTAGGAAATTGAGTGGATGGAAATTCCCGGTGTCTCCAGAGAACTTCTTTCCTTCCCCAGGAGTTCTGTCGCTACTCCCAAGTCAGTTGTCCCTGAGCTTAACCCTCGTGGAAAGGCACCCAGAAGTCAAATTCCCTAGAGACATGAGAATTGGGGGGCTGTCAGGAAGTAGAAAGTGTGTCAGGCTCAAGAGGGACACACAATCAAGGGATGGAAGGCTGAGGTTGCAGATTGCACCAGAATGGAAAAGAATAGAAATTCTACTCTTTAACCTTAAGCAGGAAGACATGGATCCTGTCCGGTTGGCCATTCAGCATTCCATTCACAAACTTCTCGCCCAGGAGACCTTTTCTGTCTTCAGTTATCAAAAGGTTCCAGAAACCAGCCCTTCTCCCTTCACAGCCCAGAGAGCTTACTAGTTTGATGTGAAAGGTGTTGATTCAAGAACTCTTGATGGCTCCCCGATAGACAACTGATTCTTATCCAAGGCCCTGCCCCTCCAGGCATTTGGCAGGTCAGAACTCTGTTCCCTCCTGTTCCTTCCCGTTTTCTTCACTATAACCTCCTCCTCCCTCAAATAAACCTTAACTTGAGTTTAAGACCTTCTTGGAAGATGATTCTATAGCCTCCCTTTCTAGACCTTCCCAACACTCACTCTCATTCAAATGAGAGAATCACTAAAGGGGTCCCTGTCCTTGCCCCCCAGCAGACCCTCATAAATCCACAATGAGTTGTTGTTTTTAATTAAAGCGTCCAAATAATTAATGATCAGCTCCATTTGTGCCATTGAAAACCCAAATGTCACACGGTTGAAAAGACCCAACCAAATAATTCAGTGTACCCTATAAAGCTTTATAAAAAGCAGAGTCCAAGAGGCCTGCATGACTGGTTTCTGGGCTGTCTGAAAAGCTTGGTTAGGTTTTTTGGGCACTTGATTGGATTCCAGGAATAATGTGCCCAGAGTACAAAGGGCCCTTTTGATGTGTCTGTGCCATCGCCCCGCCCCTTCCCTCCTCACTTTACCTGGGATACACATTCCCCTTGTCTCCCTAGTTGGAAAAAATAACCCGTGGAAGAGAGGAAAAACAGCAGAGGGGAAAAATTTAGGGTGGGAGTGGGTTGGAATTCTGCAATTCTCTGTCTGGGTTTGGTTAATAAAGTCTGGTTATCCCAGAAAGAAGAGAAGAAGTGACGTTTACACCACGTCTGTGAGCAGACACTGAAAAAAATGTAACATAAAGATGTCTCCTGCTTAAATGAGACCCTTTGAATAGTAATGGATCAATCTCTTAGCAAGATCCTGCTGCTTTCAGAGTCAGAAATAGGCAGGTTACTGACCCCAGAAGTCAACATGCATTTACACACTGAATTCAAGGCAGAGAATCCACTAGACAGTGAGCCCAGGCTGTTGACTTTCACAGTACTAGGATGCCTTCAGAAAATGGCAGAGCCAGATCAAGGTCTGTAATGTATAAACACTGGTTCTAGGAGATTGGAATGGGTCTAGACCTAGCTACAGGTATGCTTAAATGGACAACAGAGGCAGTAAGGTAGCAGTATTCAAGGTCTTTCAAGAGAAACTTATGTGTAGTCTGTTCTGTCTTTCTAGGCTCATTTTCCTACTTGCCACCCTAAGCTTAATAACTTACAGTAACTTATATAGTTACTTAACTTAATAACTTATGGCAACTCTCAACTCATTTTGGATCTTCTTTATTTCACTGTTATTTTAGATAATTATATATCTATAATTGCAGAGATCATATATATATAGGATGTTTTTATATATTATATATTTATATATGACTTCATTAATAGAATATAAGTAAATTATCTGATATTTCTGATATATATAAAATATGTATTTTGAATTTAGTTTTTAACCACTTATGTCTGTAGATAGAAGTAAAATCAATTTTTATATATTGAATTTTATATAGTAACTTCACCAAACACATTTATGAATTTGAGAAATTTTTGTATAGAGTGTCCGTATGTCTTCTCACCATCAGGTTTCAGCTGGCGACATCACCATGAAGGTGTTCGGAATGTAATCTTAGGTTTCTTATGTTGCAAGTGACAAGAGAGACTCTAGTGAAGAACTTCCTTTCATTCCCAGGCTTCCTACTGCTACCCCCAGACAAATCGTCATTGAGAGTAAGCTTTGTGGAAGCCACTGGCTAACTCTCATGTAACAGAGGTCATTAGAAGGCATGAGGATAGCCCTGCATGTCACAGGAAAGGATATACTTTGAGACTTCAGAAAAAGACAAGACCCAGAAGGACAGTGGGAAACTCACCGATGGTCTGTAACAGGATGGTGGGTAGGCTTCTTCCCCTCGTGAGGCTTCTCTCAAGATCCAAATTCCTTTGAGAGAAAATCATTGTCTCTTAATTAGACCCAGCCTTTGGCAATGCTGCCAGTTAGCTGAGAGGCCCATTGAAACTATATACAATGCCATAGGACTGGTATCCCAAGGGAAACTCAAGATGCTGTTACAGAAGGGATAAGGGCTGGTGGAGAGGCAGCATAAACAGATGGCCTCCATAGATGGGACATAACTGAATCTTTCTAACCTCAACCATCTAAGCAAGGTTGCTGTTTTGTTTATTTGTAATGGTAATGGAGATTTATGCAGTCTCAGACAGTTCTGTTTTCCCATCTAACCTGCAGAAACGTTTGTGTTCATTGCTCGTGACCCAAGTTATTTATTCAAACACAAAAGTAGATTTTCTAGCTTGGCTTTCCTGAGGCTCCATACCTATTCTTGCCCATTAATATGCATGATAGTGACTGTTGGACTAGTTCTGATTAATAAGCAAATACATTTCTGTCTGGCACTCTGGCCTTTATGTTCTGTCTCTTTCTAGGGGTGGTGATGTGTTTACTTTACTGTGGTTACTTTGCAATAAGAGACCTAGTATTTATCCTGATACACTCAGTAACTGAACTGCATTCTCTCTGCCTGTTGAACTGTCGACTCCGGTCTTGAGCACACATCGCATATAAAAGATGTTTGTGGGTTTCCTAGGTGTTTTTAATCCACAAGCAAAATGGATCTGGGTCATTTATCCCAGACAATTTTCTTAAGGAGAGACTCTTTATGAAAAGCAAGTGAGGGTGAAAGTCTCCATTCCCTGCCGCCGTCCGTTGCTCATCTTCTGTATTTACTGCCTCTCTGGTTTGCATTAGCGTGCTGACAAGCAGAGCTGTAGACATTTTCACCCACACTCCAACTGCTGCCCTGACTTCAGTTCCAAGTTATGAAACCCAATCTAAATCTTAGAGAGGAGGCTTCAAGCTGGAACTTTAAATTTCAGTTTATAGAGTCCCCCAGGATGATTCCAGGAACCGAGTTGGGAAGGTCCTGGGAATTAGAAACCAAACTACCACCCCCTTCTTCCCCAAGAAGGCTCTGAGGACATCAGAAATGAAACTCATAAAAGACCATTTTCCTGATGTCCCAACTGAAAAAATAGCAAGGGAACGTATCTCCCATCTCCCGCCTGGAAAGTGTTTATAACAAATCCCAGACTCAATGAGGTGCCTTATTCTTCAAGGTTACTTGGGGGGTATTTTGCAATTCTCCTTGGTCACCTGTTTCAAAATATAAGAGCCGAAAGCCAGGAAAATCTTCCTCATTTTCAAACACAAGTTCTTTCCTCAATCCAGAACATTTGGGTAATTAAAGTGTAACATTTCAGTCCTGGAAGAGGTTCTAAATACCATTTCGTCTGGAGGTCACCGCTAGTGACCCGGAGATTGAGACATATTTTACCAGGGCCATAGAAAGTTTAGTTCTCAGTGTTTTGTTTTGCTTTTTTATTAGTTGCTAATACCTAAATATCGAAGCAGTTTCTTCTTTTAAAAATCGCATATGGCTGATATCTCTAGAAAACTTGCAAGACCTGGAACCAGCATGATCCTCCTTCTGGCAGCCATGAACAGACTTGAGCGCTCTTCGGATTGGAAGGAAAACAATTAACTCCCCATCTACCATGGAGCAGAGCAGGGCAGCTGATGCTATTGACCCTAAATGACTAGGTGCTCTTGGCAGTCATAGTTGAAATCCCTGGTTTTGAATCTGAAAATGACCTGAAATGACCAGCGCACCCTCAGCATGCCTCCTGACCTAGGAGGAACACTTCTTCAGTCCTCTCTGTGCTGACCAGGGGAAGCTGGAGAAGAAAATAACACGAAGCAGGGAGGAGACATCAGAAAAGCCAAAGCCTACGATTGATTGCCATGGTCTCACAGTTCCTGGTCGTCCCTGGGTCAGCTCAGCAGGATATTTATAGAACTATCTGCTATGAGATGTGAAGGAAGATAATTGGGGAAGATAATTGACTGATCCACGACCCAGGGAAGTTTCCAGGCCAAAGTTTTTAAGACCCAGAATCTTTTTTTTTTTTTTTATGGCAAGAAGGGAACGCATGTGTGCCTGGATGCGTGTAATTTGTTTCTGGACTGGTTTCAATGTTTTTCCTCTAGAACAAGGTGAATAAGGGTGGCATGCCTGTTTATAACTCTGGAGGGAAGCCCAGAGAACATGAAGAAGGGACTCACAGGAAATATGAAGGGAATATAGGAGAGAGAATTTTGCCTATCAAGAAAATAAAACACAAAATTTGCAAAATGGATGATTATAAGAGGCAATTCAAATCAAAGGTCATTTTGGTTTTTTGTTTTTTAAAAAAGGCAAGTTTATTTCTCAAGAAATCATTACAGTTCATTGGTATTAGTATACAGAAATGATTTAATTCTTTGAGTCTCTAAAAAATGATTGACTGGCAGGAAAAGTACCAATTCTGTGATAATCACGACTTGCCACAAGCTAGGAGCAAGCCGTAGGGTGAACCTAAGGGTAACACTTAACAACACTGAATACTTGATCTCTGAGGCCAGAGCAGGCTGCCACAGGCTGGAAAGGATGTGGCACCAGCAGTTGACACAAGTGCCACTTGGTTCTGACAAGAACAGAACAACCCTTTGAGAATTATCAACCTAGAACCCATAGGCCTGAAAGCACACAGTGGTATATTTATTATGCACCCATTTTTGTTTGAATGCCAGAAAGTCCTCTAACATAGAGTGTTTCTTTTCTCTGATGGTGAAGAGATTTCTAACTATATTAGAAAATCTAATGTATGGGGCGGAGAATATATGCTAATTATTTATTAATATTCAAAAAAACATTCTAATTACATCTGTGTCCTACCCCTTTGCAAACTTGTATTTAATGTTAGCAAACTGAGTGGGTATGAAAGCTGTCCATGTAAAGCAATCCTTGTCAAGAATCATGGCATATTTTTTAAAGTTTTGATGTTTAAAGGGCTTCAAAATCTACAACAAAAATGAAATTAGAAAAATAAAGTCTTGCAACCCTATAGGAGGAACAACAATATGAACTAACCACTACCTCCAGAGCTCGTGTCTCTAGCTGCATATGTAGCAGAAAATGGCCTAGTCGGCCATCATTGAGAGGAGAGGCCTTTGGTCTTGAGAAGATTATATGCCCCAGTACAGGCGAATGCCAGGGCCAGGAAGCGGGAGGGGGTAGGTTGGGGAGCAGGGTGGGGGAGGATATAGAGGACTTTCAGGATAGCATTTGAAATGTAAATGAAGAAAATATCTAATTTAAAAAGTCTTTTAAAAAGATTGGTAAAATTATCTATATCAAAATAAATATCAAATATATAGAACAAAAATACTAAAATAAAAATGAGAAGAAATAATCTAGCAAAAAATATTGAAAACATACAATGATGCAAAGACTAATAACCAGAATATACACATGTCTTAGTTAGGGTTTTACTGCTGTGAACAGACACCATGACCAAGGCAACTCTTATAAAGGACAACATTTACTTGAGGCTGGCTTACAGGTTCAGAGGTTCAGTCTATTGTCACCAAGGTGGGAGTATGGCAGCTTCTAGGCAGGCCTGGTGCAGGCAGGGCTGAGAGTTCCACATCTTCATCTGAAGGCTGCTGGTGACAGACTTGCTTCCAGGCAGCGAGGATGAGGGTCTTAAGCTCATGCCTAGAGTGACACACCTACTCCAACAAGGCCACACCTCTTAGTAGTGCTACTCCCTGGGCCAAGCATATACAAACCATCACAACACAGGACTGTTAAAATTAATAATATAAAATTAAGCACCAAAATTCCAAGTGCATGTAATCAGAGTCCCCAAAAGAAAATATAAAGATGCTGTGTGAAAGAGATTTTCTTAAAGAAATGCTGAGAAAATCCTGCCCAATTTTGCAGGAAACCCAAATTCAAGGAACTCAACAAAATACCAATCATAAATTTTGTAAATTCAAAGATAGTCTTGTTTAGTTGGGTAAGAAACTGCTTTAACGCTCCAAGTAATGAACACATTGCAAAAGCAGTTCAGAACAGTGCTATGTTACCTGCGGAGGACAAATGGCTGATGTCAGTGGATCTCAAACTTCTTCATGTTTTGTCTCTATTACAGTTCCTTCTGTGGTGGTGACCCACAACTATAAAGTTATTTTCTTTACTTCTTCATAACTATACTTTGCTGCTATTATGAATTGTAATGTAAATGTCTGTGTTTCCCAATGTTCTTAGGTAACCCCTGTGAAAGGGTTGTTCCATCACTTCCGCAAAGGGGATATGACCCACAGGTTGGGAACTTCTGACTCATGTGACAATGGTTTCTCATCAGGACTTATGGAGACCACAGAACAGCATCATTAAAGCTTTAAGAAGGGAAAAAAATATCAATCAATCCAAAATTTCATAGTCAGCAAAAGTTATTCTCTATGAACAAACATAAAAATATTTTCAGATTTTAAAAAAATCTGAATTCATGGTTAACAGAAGTGCACTACCAAAAAATGCAGAGAGGATCTCTTCAAAAATGTATGGACAAGACACTTATAAAGCTTACATCCTTGAGAAAAAAATAAAATATCAAAACTATGAATGTTTAGTATGTAGTAAGTTCAACCAAAAAGTAAGTATCAGGGGAGGGGTGTAGCTGGAGAGTCTGGAGAGGTTGGGTATCACAGGAGGGGGGAGGGAACTTGGTTTACACAGTTATGGAGTTTGACAGGGGCAGGTGATCGAAAGGAAAGGAAATAAGTAGGCTACAACCCCAAATTTGTAGCCTCTGAGCTCAGGAAAAACTTGAGCTTTCTTTTAAGTGTCTCACACAGGATAATCTCTCTTTTGATTAATTGGAGTAACCAGTAATGATCAGAGACTTTAATAGCATCTATAAAATTCCATTCTAATAAGAGCCGAGTCTGTGTTGATTGACTAACGGGATGGTTACCAACTCAGCCACGTCAACACATTAGCACCCCATCAGACCCGGGTTCTAACAGTACGTTCCTTTCTTAAAATCCTTTACAATAGCTACAATTGTTTGCACTAAAAGATTTAACAGTAGTGAGCTTTTCAATGCATGTAAATGTTATGTATAAGACAACTATGAGATTAAAAAAAAAAAACCCATCGAGTTGATGCACTTAAATGAGTCATACTACTCCCTCTTACACTGCGAAAGAATAAAAAGATGATTGATGATAGGCAATATATCACTTAGAGATAATAATATGTAGCTTTAATACAATATGAACTGAAGCTCAGCAATAAACATATTCAAGTGTTCCAAAATAATACCAGGAGAATAAAAATAGTAAAAATAAAGAAATAAAAGACCTAATAAACCACAATGATGTGATAGCCCAGTAACTCGACTTCCAGTTGTCTACCTAAGGAAACTCACTGGTGTGCACAGGAAACATGTAATGGTTTCTCTTCCACCCCAGCACTGGCCCTCATCCTTTCTTATTCCTCTTCTAAACAACAGGAACCCTAGCACTGGCCATGTCTTTGTCCTCCGATGTCCCTTTCATGTGTCCCATTCCTCCATTCCCACTTTGCATGGCCCTCATTACAATAATCCTAAATTAAATATACATGCATGTGCCTCACACACACACACACACACACACAAATCTTGATCTAGTCACACATGAGATTCTACAATCATGTATGATAAAACCCAAAGGTGTACGTTCTACATAAATGAATCTTTAAAAGTTAAGCAAAGAAAACCAAGTCACAGAAAGATGGACAAATAAGATTATTTACTTAATATTCCATGATATATATATATACATATATATATATATATATATATATATATATATGTATATATATAGTTAGGTAGCTAGGTGTGGTGGCATATTTCTTTAATCCCAGCACTTGGGAAGCAGAGGCAAACAGATCTCAGAGTTTGAGGGCAACCTGTTCCACAGAGAGTTCTAGGACAGCCAGGGATAGGCACAGAAATCCTGTCTCAAATAAATATATAAATAAATAAATATTTAAAAATTGAAAGCTATATAATTTTAAGGATAAAGAAGAGAGTAGTTATGTAAAAAGAAAGAGATGAGAATGTTCAATAATTAAACATCATTATCCCTCCTGAGAAACCAGGATTGGGTAAAGGTCCATCTGCAAGGACCTCATCTCCAGTCTATCTACAATGCCTACTCTCAGGCTTGTTGATATATATGAGTAAGTATTCCTCTATGTATGTGTGAAATATTCTATTATCCAAAAACTTAGAAAAGAGCTGGTGTCCCAAATACCTCTCTTTGGCAAAAGATGGAGGCTTGTCATGGTCAGGGATCAGACACCCTTACTGAATGCCCTCAACTGTTTTGACTTCTGAAGGGGCGTGCCATGATTATAGCTGTGATTAGGTGACTCACCATAATTATGTTTTGTTGAAATTGAATTTATTGAAGCATGAATCATTCTGCCCAAGTCTACCTAATTGCTCCCAACACTGTGGATGGGAAGGATGGCGGAGGAGTTTTCTGTGGAAGTCATTATAGCGCCCACAGGCACATTCATGTGCAATGCACGTGTGCCCCTGCACACACTCCACTTCACCCACCTTGCCTACAGTGTCTTGTGGCAACTTGATGTCAGCAGGCAATCTTTACATAGTTAACTGTGGTTTCTTCTGTTTCTCACCCCACCAACCTACCAGGGCTCCTGGGGTCTCTGAGTTTTAGACCACAGACCTTCTTCCCGAAGTCAGTATCTCAAAGTTGCTGACTTGCTCTTGGGAACTATCATCTCCCACCCCAGATACCCTCTGCTCAGCCCGGGACGGTAGGGAACTGCAATTTCACTGCAGAGCTGTGAGGCCAATCAATGTGGGTGCTGGAAAAGCAGACAGCAAGCTCATCTGGAGCCTCCCTCCTGGGCCCTACAAACACAGAGGGGGTGCAGCTCCAGGATTACCCTGTCTCATGAAGGGATAGAAGTTAGTCAGTCTTTCTCCTGTGCCTCTGCCAATATAGGAAAGCCAGAGGACATCCAGCAATCAGCTAGTGTTTATTTTCTCTTTGTGTGGAAGGAATTGAACAAACATAATAAACGTTGAGTCTGAGTCTAAGTGTAGACTAAATTTGAAAAGTAACTGGTCCATCTCTCTCCAGTCCACTGAGTGACAAAGGCAAGTGCCATCATCTTGACAGTTTGGATCACTTAAAAGGTGATTCTCAGCCGGGCGTGGTGGCGAACGCCTTTAATCCCAGCACTCGGGAGGCAGAGGCAGGCGGATTTCTGAGTTCGAGGCCAGCCTGGTCTACAAAGTGAGTGCCAGGACAGCCAGGGATACACAGAGAAACCCTGTCTCGAAAAACCAAAAAAAAAAAAAAAAAAAAAAAAAAAAAGGTGATTCTCTATTCACTTGACATATTCTATGACATTTTAACCTGACCATTCCATGAAGATTGGTGTATTTATTATTCCCACACTATAGATGAGGAAGCCAAGACACAAGAAGTTGAAGAACATGCCTTGCATTCCCATAGCAAATGCAAGATAGGAGTCTCAGGGCATCTGTGCCCTGACTGTGCTTTTTGCCACTCCCCACTATCCATTCCATGACAGGCATGTGGGTGGATGCTTTCCAAAAACCATCTGACATAATCTCAAGACAAGTCTATTTGATAGATGAGAAAACTAAATCTGAGAGAAAATGATGTAACTTCTAAAGATGACACAAATCGCAAGCAAAGTCGTGATAGCCTGCAGCTGCTCTGCCTGCGTGCACATCCATCTCTTTCCTTCAAATGACAGGTTGGGTGTGGAGGCCCAAGGATGGTCATCACACAAAGCAGAGCAGTCACACTTAGCAACCAGTGGCACGATGTGGTGGGTTGCACCCAGAGACCTAACTGTCGAGTTCCCACCACAATGCTGACTTCCTCACCTACCTTTGATTCAGGCTTGGACTTGCTTTGGAATTCTCCTGATGATGCCACCTTTCCCTGAAACCATCTTGTCAAGTCCATTGTTGTCTGCAGTAGTCAAGCTGACATATTAACCATGCATTAACGGTCCTTCATCTTTAAACCCTGTGAATGTCAGCTATTAATGAATAAGTATTCCAGAACAAAAGAAAACACTACACACCCATGTGACACATTCTTAAGGCAGAGACATGAGTGGAAATGGATGATCAAGGGTCCTCCACATGGACCAACAAGAGGGGTTCAGAGCATAGAAGAAACAGAAGAGCCTTAAAGCAAAAAGAATAGCCATATTCCTAATCCCCTGACCTCTGTTTATTAACAACAAAGAAATGTCCTCCAAATTCTCTACTTCTTCTTCTTCTTGAGCCTATTGAATTGCATATGTTCAATATCCACCTGTAATATTTATCTACTGCAATTTTTGTGACTTCCATAATGGCTGAGTGACTCCTTTCTATTTGCAGAAGGACATGGTAGAACATCTCAATAAGGAGCTTAGTCAGATCTTTTTGAAGTTGTCACTATGAGTGAGAATTCAACTTGTAAAATAAATCTTAGACCTGAATAATATCACAAGAGAAAAATATCTTCCAGTTTTTTGGAGGGGGGGCTGGCAGGAAGCAAAGAGATTTAACTAGGAAGGGTGTCTTGTAGTCCAGGCTGGCTTCTAACTTGCTACACAGTTATTGCTAGCCTTGAACTGATGATCCTTCTTCCTCCACCAGGTGCTTGGGTTATAGACATGAAGCATCAAACATTCTTCACAGGCAGAAGATTCTATGGAAATCCAGGGGAGAAAGTTGGCTAACAAAATTTTCACTATGGCTTCTAAAATTGAAGGTTATGTTTCAGTGGATAGATATATAATAAAGGAAATTCCAAGAAGCAGAGAAATAACCAACAAGAACCTCAGAAGTGTCACTTGCTTCCTAAGCAAAAGGAACAAAGCTAGAGACATCATACTGGATGTGAGAACATACAACAAAACTACCATTACCAAAACAACATGGTACCAACATCAAAAAACCAACCCATGGAACAGAACAGCATCTAGAAGTTAATCCACACACTTATAACCAATTAATGTTTATAAAAGCACAAGTATTTATATTGGTACC
Organism: Mus caroli; assembly: GCF_978045245.1. NCBI lineage: Eukaryota > Metazoa > Chordata > Mammalia > Rodentia > Muridae > Mus > Mus caroli. The sequence continues at coordinate 70,705,335 of NW_028227256.1, forward strand.
AAACTCTTCAAAAATGGTACTGGGAAAACTTCATATGGGAAGACAAATGCAGCTAGGCCCCAAAATAGGTCAAAGAGTTAAATAAAAAACCTAAGAAAATACTAGAAGGAAACATAGGGAAACTCTTAAAGACATCACTATAAGCAACTGTAAAACACAGACATCAAAACCAAATGGGATCATCTCAAAGGAAGAGTAGAGGAAATGACTGGCAGAATTAAAAGGGAAAAGAAAACATCTGCACTTTATTTATTTATTTATTTATTTAGCAAAGAAGTAATGTTCAGAAGCAGCTTGCCCACAAAATGAATAATAGTCCAATTAAAAGATAAGAGAGTTATCTGAATAGACATTACTTTTAAAAGGCATTTAAATGGACAACAAGTAGATTTTTAACATTTTAATATACTAGGCATCAGGAAAAAGTACATCAGAAGCACAGTGATATATCATCTTGTCCCAGTTAGAATGGCTGATATAAAAAGAAGAAAAAGGCATTCTAGGAAGGATGTGGAGTCAGGGTAAATTTTGTACAGTGTTGGTATGAATTAGTGAAGCTGTTATGGATGAGAGTCAGGAGATGTCTCAAAACACTGAAAATCTACTCTATAACCCAGCAATCCCACTACTCAGGGTATCTAAGGGACAAGGAATCATCACACGAAAAGAAACCCATTCTCCTGCATTTACTGCACTACTCACAATGACCTAAGTATCATAGTCGCCAAAGTGTCCATCTTTTGGATAGATGGATAAAGAAGTTGTGTGTGTGTGTGTGTGTGTGTGTGTGTGTGTGTGTGTGTGTGTGTGGAGAGAGAGAGAGATTATTCAATCATAAAAGAGATCAAGTCCTGTCATCTGCAGCACATGACTGGAAGATATCACATTAAGTGAAATAAACCAATTGCAGAAAGCCAAATGTGGCACTTTTTTTTTTTTAACCATTCATGTAAACTTTAAAATTTTACTTCATTGAAGCAAAGCATAAGAAAGTCATTATTGAGAGTAAGAAAGGAGGGAACTTCTCTAGTGAAGATGGGGCAGGAGGAGAATTATGGAGGTCAGGTACCAAAGAGTAGACAGGAGGAATTGGGCTTAGCGTTCCATGACATATCAGGGTAAAGATAACAAAATGTGGGGTTTTGATTTGCATTTCCCCAATGACTAATGATTTTTAAACTTTTAAAATATATTTCAAAATAACTAGAAATTTTCTATGTCTGTCTCCTAAGATCTAGAAATGGTTTTTAAGAAAATTAAACTGTCCATCAGCCTGATTTGATCATTGCACACAAATGCAGGGATATATAAAATTTTTACTGTGCCCTTTATATACTTACAAACATGTGCTAATTTTTTTATTAACAACTAAGTTGGGTCTAGAGCAATGGCTCAGTGATTAAGGGTATTTGTTGCTCTTGCAGAGGACTCAGGTTTGGTGTCTTAGTACCTACATAACAGCTCACAACCATCTGTAACACCACTTCCAACAACACCTTCTGGCCTCTGTAGGTACTGCTTGTGTGTGGTGAACTTGCATACATGCAAGCAAAATATTCATACAGATAACAATTAAAAAAGAATAAGTAAATCCTAAATAAAGAACTCACTGGGGTATTCCCAGCACCACTCAGATCATAGAAAAAGTGGCCTTATTTTCTTAGAAAGTGGGATAGAAATTAAATACATAGACAACTACTTATATCAGTTAAATGTCAACTGGATATCTACATATCTACAGTGCAGATAATTCCAGACTACATCTGTGGTGCTCATACTGTTGTTAGCCTCTCTGTGTCATCAATCACATCATATCCTTGTTTGTCTCCAAGGACACATCCATCTGCCCAATATCAGACTGTAACTTGAATCATCTCCATCCTTCACCACCACCTCCATATCTAAACCCTGCTAGCCCACTGGGAAAGGATGACTACAGTAGCTTCAGATCTGATTTGCATGTTGCAGTGGACCACATTTTGCCTAAGATATTTGACATGAAAATAATGAATGCTAAATTCCCACCTTTACTCCTCCCCATCCAGATTAGCCAGAACAAACTAGATTGGTGGTACCCTTTGTCCCCATCTGTTTGGCCCCGAGACAAGTAGACACAACCAAAGTCTCTTAAGGGTTTAGCTTACCTCCAAGTCCCATGTCTTTCATTTCTTCACCCCAGAAGCCTGAAAGAGCCTCCTTACATAAGTTCCTCCTTACATCTTTCCTCCCTTCCTTTACCCTTCAGCCTCTTGAATTGACTGAGATTCCAGAAAAATAGACCCACATTTTCCTCATTTATAGGTCTTACCTCAAATCAACAGATAGTCATTAATCTGTTACCTCATGTAACCTGGAGACAAAGTGAATGTTTTTGACCTAACTTGATATAGCAATTCCCAGTTTTAAAACTACCTCATGAAGATATGTATTTGAAAAGATACTGGACGAGGTTAGACGTGTTGAGGAGACATTGTATCATGTTTGAGGGAAAGACCAGTAACACTCTTATTACTTGACTATTTAGGAATTTAGAGTAATCTATATCACAGCAAAAGAGATCTAAACCTTGAATACCAGTTACACTCTTATTACTTGACTCTCTAGGAATTTAGAGTAGTCTATATCAGAGAAAAAGAAATCTAAACCAGAATACCAGAAGCCCAGAAGCCCAGTCATGTACCTATTTCCTTGCATAAGTCATCAATCAATTCCAGAGAGAAGGAAAATAGTAAGGTTGCCTGGATTTGCTGAGGCATCTTGAATAATTTTTTTTTTTGGTGTCTTTTTTTTTTTTTTTTTTTGAGTGCTTGGAGTTTGGAAAAGTAAATTTGTTATACCCCATGCATCCCCCTCCCAGTTAAAACTATGTTACTGGAAAGGAAATTTAATCCTTATGCTCTTAATTCACTTGCATTTAACCCATCAAAATCCATCTTGGTGGGAACTGCTGGATACTCATGAGCATTCTGAAATAAACCACATAGAGACCCCCTTTCTTTGAATCTCAGAAACCACAATAGGGAGCTATTTTTAGTGGATATAGTCAGTGGGACAAGATGGGAGTTCAATTTTGTCCCACAATTTTGCCATAGCCAACACATTCTGTGTTCAGCCACATCACCACAACTTGTCTTTAGTTCTTGCCAATAACCTGAGGTTTGAGGACCAGTTTTGTGAAAAGTCAACAAATACAGACTGAGACTCAGCTCCCAGTACATGCTGAATTCTGTGTGGGTCCTTGGCATTAGGTCTCAGCACCTACAGTGCTGATGAGACCACCCCCTATTTTCTCATATCTACAGGTAACAAAATTTTTCATATATGAAATGTGGAAGATCTTCTTCATAGCATTGCCATGAAAACCCAGTGGATAACACATTGAAAATGCTTTGTGTAAAAACAAACAGAGTGAAAGATAAGGACAGGGAGTTGTTAAATACCCAGCCCATAGCCCTTGCTCTCTGTTTTTCCTGGGATTTCTGTTGGCTGCTCTTAGTAGTTAGTGTTCTAAAGTTACTGTTAAAAGTCGGATATAGAACCTAGAAAAAAATCGCAATTATCTCCTGGAGTGGTTATCACCTTGTTATTATGTCATAAGCAAAGACAACACTGTGTCTTTCCTCAATGTTGGAATCTAATAACAATAAATTGCCAAACTATATTTGTTTCATTAACTGTAACTTACCAAGAAATCATGATTTCTCTCGATAATATGGCTATTTTCAATCACAGTTTCTTTTGTTCTAATCTTGGTTACTAATGTTACCTCTCAAATCACATATTACAACTCTTACTGAATGCATGGGTTATAGAATGTCTACAAGGATTGCCCAGGGCTAATACTAATAGAACCCAATTGAATGAGGAGCTAATAAAGAATCACTGCAGGCTGTTAGAGATGTGATTCATGAACCCAGTTAGACAGTTGCTTGAGGCAGGATTCAGGGAAGAGTCTTAGAGGACAAAACTATCCAGACAAGATGTAGAATTGGTCCAGCAGGACAGACAGGCTGATGGATAGAACTATGACAGTCTTAGCAGACTCCACCAAGCAATGGGTACCTTGCTGAGATGAAGTTCTGAAGTTGGTTGAGAGTACTCCACCTGTCAGTCTGAGTTCCCTGATGCATGTATTGGATGGTCAGAGCATAAGTTCATCTTGGCCATTTCAATGCAATGTTAGATGTTCACTTTTTTATGAGGTCAAAGTGAGGGTGTTACACAGTTCATTGGTCTGATATAGTCAAGTTCTCAAGCCTGTTTTATATGGTATCATTTTAACCCACCTATGTGTTCATGTGTGCCTAGTCTGTTTTGGTAAGTTTGTATATGGTACTTTTTACTTGTATGCATGTTGTTTATCAGTCTCTACCTGCAGTTAGTGCTTGGCAGGTCCTGGAGTGGATATGCACAAGTGAGATGTAGTCATTCTTCCTTTGCACTCCAATTGGAGCCGGCTCCTGCTTTACAAAACAGAGACACGCTATCTGAACACCAATGTTTTATGACACCCAGTTAGTTACTTAAAGCAGGGCATAGCCTGATCTCCACATATAGGTGTTTAGTGTATAGCTTAGTGTTCTGGTATAATGTGGACACAAGAAAAATAGGTTTCTACAATGATAAGAAATGGGAGAATGGAATTCAATGTGAGGGAAAGTCATTTTGTGTGGGCACTAACTCTTGAGGCTTGGGAAAGTCAATTAGGAAGCTAAAGGAGAAGGTTGTAGAACAGACAATCTCTGATTAAGGGCAACTTGACCATTTTTCTTGGAGTCCATAAAACAATCAAAGCCTGTCACCCCCTGTTGATGTTTGGAACACTGATATGTCACCTCCCCAAAGACACAAATTTGTCTTATTCTAGATCTCTTCCTGGAGCAAAGTTTCTTTGTGAGACTCCTTAGAGCAATATATAGGAAGAAAACAAATGGACTTAGATGATCCAGGGACCTAATAGAAGTGCCAGACATCTTCAGCAGACAACATCGGAGCAGGAGCAGCATCTTTGTGCTGTTCTTCTATAGCAGATACAGAGTAGTGGTCTCCAAGACGCAAAATGATTAGTTGAACTTCCATTACCTAAACAATGAACATTTTCCACCCACCTGCTTTAGATGGATTGGAAGATCTGGGTGGCAGTGGGATAAAGGGAGATTAAAGTACTTGGGTAAATAGTACCTTAGTGACTGTTTTCTGAAACCTGATAAATTTGTCGACCACATCAAGGCTCTACCTGTCTCAGGGTTTACATAGCACTAGAAGCCCCTGGAGGAGGGAGCATCTGTTGAAAGCATTTACCTGTAAGTGTTTTTACATAAATATTTCCTAAGACAATGTCCCATCATTACCAGAAACAATTAGCTAACCAAAGTTTATAGAAGGAAACTTTAATCAATAACCCACACGCATGAGCTTGAAAAAGCCCTAACACATTCCTGGAAATCATGATGTTCATGCATGTGCTTGGGATTATGTCCATACTCTGGTCAAAGATCTAAGAAGGTTCTGGATGGCTGAGAGGTTCAATGCAATAAATGGAAACAATCTGAATACCAGTGAAGATTAAGGAATACGGCCTATGGGTCTGGGGCGATGTCTGAGACACTCAAGTTCTGGTCACACAAGCATGAGGACTTGAGTTTGAGTCCCAGAATCCACATAAGAAGGCAGTGTCATATGTTTATAATCCTAGATGCCAATAGGAAGAGACCAATTGATGCCTAGGGCTCTCTGGTTGGTCAAATTGGAAAAAGAGAAACGCTTTCAAACACCAAGGGGGTAGCAATGGTTTCCACCATGATAATAGCAGACTAAACCTCTGAACTGTAAGCCATCCCCAATTAAATATTTTCTTTTATAAGAGTTTCTGTGGTTATGATGTCTTTTCACAGCAATAGAAACCCTAACTAAGATGATAGGGGAAAGAAAGCCCATGAGGACTTAACCCTACACAAAGAACTACCAGCAACTAAGGAATGCTTACAGCAGAAGAAATGGTCTTCCCCAGGGAAGAATTCACCAATTGGTTATCCAACACTGAATCATCAGCTCTAAAAATATATATGCAAACATTATACAGACTATATATTATATAACAGAAATGAATGAACAAAGAGGCCATGGATTTGAAAGAAAGCACAGATGTACTATAAAATGGTTTGGAGGTAGGAAAATGAAATACTGAAAAAAAAAGTTGGCCAATGCCTGAGATTGTCCTCTGATCTTCACACATATATACTCACATGCATAACCATACACACAAGGAATGTGGCACATTCATATAATAAAGTATTATTCATCCTCAAAACAAATGAAGTACTGATAGGTTAACTTTAAAAACACTGCACTAGCCAGGCAGTGGCGGTGCATACCTTTAATCCTAGCACTTGGGAGGCAGACGCAGGCAGATTTCTGAATTCGAGGCCAGCCTGGTCTACAGAGTGAGTTCCAGGACAGCCAGGGCTATACAGAGAAACCCTGTCTCAAAAAAAACCTTAAAAAAAAAAACTGCACTAACTAAAACGAGAAACACACACGTTGTAAAATCAATGCATATGAAGTGTTCAGTGAAGTGGAAATTTCTGGTTTTTTGGAGACTCAGTTGTGTCGTGTGATATCTTTCTAGAAACTGTCTTATGAGAAGATATTTTGCTGAAGCAGAAACGTGAGAGGATGTTTGGCTGAGAACAGACTCAAGGTGTTTTCTGGGAGCTGCATGGTAAAAAGGCATGTGGTGTTTTGCTGGAGTGGACACTTGACAGGACATGTAATGTTTGGAAAGAGTATAAGTATAATCCAGACTGAACAATGTAGGGTAGTGGGCTGTGCACAGACAGTCAATTCCCCAGTCAAGCAAAGGTCTGGAACCCCAGTGATCCGATAGGTGGTGACTTCCACCTGCATAAGATGGCAGGTGTTCGGCCAAGCCTCCTGGGTCCCTGGCTCCTGTCAGGTAGCTACAGCCTCCCACAGCCCACCTTGCTCCCCCCCACTCCCCAGAGGTATGTGGTCATTAGTCACCAAGCAGCACCAAGCCCTCCCACGTGCAAATAAGGTTTCCCCAAAGCTCTCAGACCAAGCCAATGAGAAGTACCTGTTGTCAGACCCTTACCCATCCAAAACTGTATTTAGAAATCCTATCTGGAAGGATTAAAGGTGTGCAAGAACTACTCCGTTGTCCAAGCTTCCTTTTTCTTTTCTTTTTTCTTTTTTCTTGTTTTTGTTTTTGTTTTTGTTTTTGTTCTAAGAGCTGTAACACTTGGGGAGAGGTCTGCTCTTCCAAAGCGCCACCTGAAGCTCCGCCCCACTCCTCACTAGCTAGTCATTCTCTCATTGGCCCAGTCCGACTTGACTCAGTGCAAAGTGGCTTGGAGTAACAGAGTAACCTGGAAAATATGGCAGAGACCCAGGTGGAGCCAACTGCAGCAGCAGAAGTGACTTGCCTCCCTGCCCACACTCATTTCCCTTGCCAGAACTCTCATACCAAGTTGGGCTAGAGATTTTCGTGGCAAGCCTCTGGTACACAGGCTCACAGAAAATCATTCTGGCATTGGTTCACCTTGCCACTCTTGCTGGTCTTCACTGATCATCGCTTGCTGTGACTTCATAGAAAGAAACACACCAAAAAATTTCTCATGATATTCTGGTGGCTTCTTGCCACTTCTGAGGACTTGGGCCAACTGGCAAAGCCTCCTGTTTTTGTTTTCTGGATTGAGATGTAGTTGCTGATTCATGAATGGTGTTTGCAAGTAGATCAAACTACTGCTGGTGATTCGTGTGAACTGAACTGCTGAAATCCTGACAACGAAGATTGGAATGACCTCAAAGAACTATTTATAAATGGGTCCACATCCCCCTTTGCCCTATTAACCTTTCCTTTCCACTACTTCAGGTAGGTGATGGGCTAGATGGGATGTTAGAGCATTTAAGAACCCTCATTAAAATAGGTTTTGAAAAATCAAAGCCTATTGTCCAGAATGGCAAAGTCACAGATGCAGAAATGGTGATTTCCAAGAGCTGGAAGGAGACAATGAAGAGAGGTTGTTTCGAGCTCTTGATTTTGCTTGGCCCTGGGTGCTTCCTATGTTTCTTTCATCTTTTTTTTTTTTTTTTTTTTGAGAAGCCTAACTGATTCTGCCCCTCCTCCACTCAAACCTTTCATTGTCTCCTCTCTGCCTGCAGTTAAATCCCCAACTCCTTAGCAAGGCCTCCAAGGCCTTTGCAAGCTGACTCTGCGGGTGATAAAAGTGCTCTGGAATTGTGACGTCATGCTGGTGGTACTACACGCTAAGCACACTGAAAGCCACTGAATTGCAGCATTAGAATGGTACATTTTACTATGGGAAAGCTCATCGTGTGTGAACTGTAGCTCCACATTTGGAATGTGGGCATGAGGAAGGGGTGGAGAGTTTCTTTACTCATTCCCAACTTACCATCAGGCCTCTTTGCAACAGACATACACTGTGTCTACGTTTCTTGCTAGGAAATCTCTTCTACATAGATTCCTTTCTTAGTGGCACAGGTAATTCTTTCTTCCCTTCCCTTCTTGGTCTAGAACAGCTTTGGTTGCCATGGATGCTCTTGTCTACTTCAAAGTCACTAGTTCCTTTACCGTTTGATACCACTAGGAACAATCTCTTCATTCGGATTGACAACCCTCCCAGTGAGCTGTTTGTTGGAGGCAGTACTCTTAACTACAGAAATGTGGCTCTTCCAACCGATGGTGAGCAACTGTTGTGCTCTTTGAATCTCTGATAATTCTGCGTGTGACTGGGAATGTGACAATAGACTTCTCAAGGAATATTGATGTTTTCTAATGCCATATTCTTCACCTACTCCCATCCCATTCTTGACGCTTGGGAAAGATCATACTCTACAATAACTTCGACTGTTATTTTCTGTGCCTATTACTCAGCATGGGGTTTTAGTTTTGCTTGGAGTCATTTTACTTTATTTTATGTTTAGTTTTGCCTGCCTGCATGTGTGTGTACCACATATGTGCCTTGGGCTGTGGAGTTAGGCAAAGGCATCTGATCCCCTGCAGCTGGAGTTAGTAGTTGGTCACCGTGTGGGTGGTGGGAACTAAACACTGGTCCAAGTGCTCTTAACCATCAAGCCAACTCTTCACCTCCTTCAACTTGAGACTTGTCTCTCCAAATGGATTTTTTTAATGCCCTAGATAAACCTTTGAAACCATGTGCTTAAGGTTTCCCAGTGAATGTCTAATACATGACTCAGTGCCAGTATTTTACTCTACTTTAGTCAATGGCCCTGTGATCCATCTATTTGGTCAAATTAGACTCCCCAACATTAATTTCAAATTTACTCTCTCACCGTCCAAAAGGACTTCAAAGCCTTTTTAGACATCAGGGAAATTCTCAAGGCATAGCTTTTCCTATTCCCAGCTCTTCTCTTTCATCCATTCTTTGAAAGAATATTTCTACTGCTGATTTCTTCTTGGTCCAGACTGTCTTTATGTTTCTTCAATCTTCTGAAGAATTGTATCATATTATCTCTCTCTTCAAAACTTTCTTTATTTCCTGACTCCAGAATAAATTCTGTACCTGTCGATGCCACACAAGGTCCTCCCAATCTCACTACAACTAATCTTGCTCATTCTCCATTGGCCTTCATACACCTTGAGTACAACTCTCTAGCCCCATAGTGTTTCTTCCTTTTCCTACCTTTGTAATTTTATACATACCATGGCTTCTGCATAGAAAACTCCCAATGTTGCTTTTAATCCAAGGAAATATTCATCGTCCAGGTCTGAAACAATTCATTCATTCATTCAACAAATTATTATTGACAACACAAAATGTGCTAAGCACTATGTTGGGCATATAATGGTGAACAGGACAGACCTAGTCTCTGCTTCCACAGGACCCAGTGTCTAATGGGGAAATGAATGTTAACTCAATAATCTTTTAAATTGCTCCATAGCCATAATTGTAAATAAGTGCCATGAGGGAAAATTATAGGGTGCTCCATTGGGTCCTCTCTGAAGCCCTCTGAAATCCCCCAGGCTAGGGTTACTTGTTCTCCCTTGGCTCCCACAGTACTGTATTTATGTTTTATCATGTCTGTCCCAGTAGAATTGGAAACAGAGACTAGGTTATATTTTAATCTTCAGCGGCAGGCAACAGTTTTGGTCTGACATAGATGAAGAGTGTGTGCACAGGGGATGACTGAATGAATAAATAAATGAAATAAACAATTTAGACAAAATGATGACTTGAAAATTACCCTGAAAATAATGGCAGCAATAGTCCTAAGTGTTTCCACTGGTTCCAAAAGCTCTCTCTCTCTCTCTCTCTCTCTCTCTCTCTCTCTCTCTCCAGACAAATCTCTGTTTTCCAAGGGAATATATGTCACAGGAAATTTTGCTAATGGGTTCTTTGTTCTGTTGACTGACTCACTATTGAGCCACTTGGCCGTGAAAAACAATTTTTCACTGGGTTTCATTTTCATCTGAAGCTCAATCTTTACGATGAAATATGGACACCCATAAATCTGGGGAAACTCTTGTGAGCATTGTGGGATGTTTGTCTTTGGGTTCTTCCCTTCAAAGGAGTGAGCCCCTCCCCGTCAGAGCTTTGATTCATTCTTTCTACCACGCTTCTTCATCCATTTCGAACATTTTGCCAGTCGTGCGTTTGGATTCATTTTTCATCTTTAGCCACGGAGGTGAAAATTTCAGTTATCCTGACCCCTCATCTCTAAATTTCTCTTCATTCATCTCCTGAGAACAAGGACCTGTTTTTACCTGTTCACAGTCCTATAGCCACTCAACAACTTTTTATGAATATCACAATACCACCAATAATATATAAATAACCAATATTTATTAAATAAATACACAATCATAAATAAACATATAAATAAGTATTCACTGAATACCAGTAACCAATACTCAAACTCTCACAATTATAAAACAATGTATTTTGATTTCTTTGTATCATTCTAAAACCTTTCACTGTCATATATTTTACCTCTTTGTTGGCATGTTTGTTCATTTCTAATTAAGAATTCCTTCCCTTACTTTTCTTTAGAATGAGTGCTTGTGTGATATTTATGTGGATTCATTGGGAATGTCATATGATGCATTTTGATCATATCTACACACACACACACACACACACACACACACACAGACACTGCTCTGCTGACACCTTGAAGATTCATGCTCCACCTCCACACTTCAATGGCGACATAATTATTATTTTCTAAGCCTGTCATCCCTTTTACATTCTACCAGGACCGTTCTCTCCCCTCCTGCTTGAACTTGTTTAGTTGCCTTTTTTATTCCAGTTTTACAACTCTGTTCTGAAGTGCTTTGCAATCATTTTTCTGCTTAATCTGTTCATAATTTAGCCAATTGGGATTGATTTTAGTTATTCTTCTCTTTATATTGTATGTCCACCTTAATTTTTAAACTCTTATTGCCTTAAAATACTTTAGACATTGACTACAGCCAAGTCATGCCAGTGCTTAAACCATAAATACATTCTAGTACCTTTGAATTCCATGCAGAAGGTTTCTCCTGCCTCCCTACCCCATTCATAATAGCTTCTGCTTCTCACAGTGGCTGAACATAGCTAATAGTCATTCATTCTCTAGCCTACAATTTTCTCAAGGTTCTGTGTAAATTATTCTACAAACACCAAACAGAGCAAAGTGTAAATTTCTTTGCATGGCGCTTTTCCCCCTCAACTGTATGCCACTAAATATATACCAGCTAGAACCAGGTGTCACACTAGACTCTTCCGTGTTGTACTGGCTAGTTTTTTGTGTCAAGTTGACACAAGCTGGAGTTATCACAGAGAAAGGAGCTTCAGGTGAGGAAATGCCTCCATGAGATCCAACTGTAAGGCATTTTCTCAATTAGTGATCAAGGAGAGAGGGCCCAGCCCATTGTGAGTGGTGCCATCTCTGAGCTGGTAGTCTTGGGTTCTATAAGAAAGCAAGCTGGGAGAAACAAGCCAGTAAGGAACATCCCTCCATGGCCTCTGTATCAGCTCCTGCTTCCTGACCTGCTTAGTTCCAGTCCTGACTTCCTTTGGTGATGAACAGCAGTATGGAAGTGTAAGCCGAATAAACCCTTTCCTCCCCAACTTGCTTCTTGGTCATGATGTTTGTGCAGGAATAGAAACTCTGACTAAGACACATGGTCTATGCTATTAATTGGCTGAGTAGTAGGGATATTTTATTTCTCTTTATGCTTAACTTGAGGCCTTTTTTCTTATAGTCCTTTACTTATTTGATTTTATTTTGAGAATTTCTATAATTCTAGCAGGCATGCAAAGCCAAACTATATTAAAAATAGGTGCACTCTGGACACGATTGTTTCCCTCCCATAAATCATGATTTTGCAAGTGACCTTGACCATGTATTCTTGTTTGCTTTTGTTTACTTCTTTGTTTGGTTTTTTAGATTTAGCTTCAGAATAAACATAGAATTTAGATTCTTGAGTGTCATAGCTAGGAATTCTATTGCTGTGATAAAGCGCCTGAAACAAAAGCAACTCTGGAGGGAGAGGGCTTGCCGGGCTTATGCTTTCACATTATAGCCACGGAGGAATGCTGCCTACTGGCCTGCTCCCCATGGCCTTCAGCCTACTTCTTATACCATCCAGAACCTCCTTTCACAGGGGTGGCAACACCTCCAATGAGGTTGACCCTCCCATATCAGTCATTAGTCAAAAACATAGCCCACAGACTTGCTTTTAAGCCGATCTTAGGGATGTGTTTTCTAAATTAAGATTTCTTCTTCCCAGATATGTCTAGGTTTGTGTCAAGTTGACAAAAATATGACCAGCACATGGAGTCAAAAGGCAAGTACTACTACATATAAAATTCTTTGCCTGTTCACGTAGTTCCATCCAAATGGCTCATACCCATGCAAACGTTCTAAGTAAGGTACTATATGCTTGCATTGCTGGGTTCCTTAAAATTTCACACGTTGAACTAAAACTATTCAGAATTTAGTTATATTTGGAGATGAGTCTTGAAAACTAGGTTCAGTTGCCTTGCACTGGGAGACTCCAGAGTATAAACAGAAATGCCTAGCATTTTATTGCATGAACCCTAAGAAAATAATGCAACCTGTCTCTCCCACAATATCACCAGCAAGGAGTATTGTCAAGTTGGTTTTTTTTTTTTTAGTATTTGTCAGTTTAATCAGTGACAAAAGTATAGTGTTAATATAACTGGTATTCAGAGTGAATGAGCATGCTCCCATACATTTAAAAATAATGTTCTTGTAATTTTAAAGAAATGTGTGGTTTCTGTCACTTTCTCAATTTTTAAAACTCTGTATTTTAAAGCGTTGGCCATTGATCTCTGATAGACGCCTAAACACTTCCTCCCACAGAGCCACTACTTATCTGACTATTTTTGTACACAATTCTGTTGTTATTTTCAGTATAAAATGCCCATCCACTTTTACCTTTTTCCGGGTAGCTCCCCAACTGTCCCACAAATATTTACGAAAGAAACTGTTGACTTTACCAGTGGTTTGAAATGCTACTTTATCAAACACTGCTTTTGTGCACGCTTGGATCTATTTCCAGCCTCTCCATAGTATCCGTCCTTGCCACACTGTATCAGCCACGGAGAGGTTTTTGTGTACCATGTCTGCTGTATCAGTCTTTCTTGTTGTCCTCTTCTCCTTGTCCAGGATCTCCCAGCTGCTCTTATATGTTCCCTTTTCTGTGTGATTTTAAGAATTAATTTGTTTAGCACAAAAGCAAGTGGCTCACTGACATTTTTATTGCTATTGCATTTAGTACATATTGAAGTGAGAGGAATTGACTGACACCTGGATGGTGGTGAGGAGTTGCAGTCCAACGCCAACACATCTTGTTATTGACTCGGCTTTAACATCTTTGGGGAATACTTAAATTATTTTCCACATTGAGAATTTGTATTCTCCTTTTTAATCTTCTCCCTTTTGCCTGAGATTATAAGTGAGTTTTTCTTTCTCCATTATAGATTGTGCTTGCTAATGATCTTGTATACAGGAAGGTGATTGGCTTTTATCAAGTTAATGGATTTACTGAATTCCTTACCTAATTCCAATTCACTTCATTACCAACTCTCTTGAGTTTTCAGCTATACTATCATTTCATCTGCATATGGAGATGCTATCTCTTGGCAAGTTGCTAAATTTCTACATATCTGTGTGTATCATGAGTAGGCACTTTACAATGCAAGCAAACATTGTTGCATATCATATATGTTTACAAAGGGCACTGGCTTGTAGTTTCTCATGATAACACCAAGAGTCATTGTTACTGCTGTCAATCTTCTAGGGCTCCAGTATTACATTTATAAAGAGTCCTCATGGTCTCTATGTCTATACTCTGGAACACCAAGGAAGCAGCTTATGCAGTCATCTATCTGAATGATCTCAGTCCCGTGTTTCTAGGTGGGTTCATAAGTTGGGAATTTTCTCTATCTTCCTGCCACTCTGCAGAACAGCCAGCCTAAACTCTAACTCAAATGGTGTCCATTTTAGAAAAGTCCGTTCTCATGGGCTATAATGAATTCCATAATGTTTGCTTGCATTTGCAAAGCACCCGCTCGTGGTTCTTGTTCCTTTCTGCAGGGTTATGCTCCTCTGGCCTCTTACTTTATGAAATTTGGCATAGTTTGCTTTGCTCTCTGTATTGCTCAACTACACTTCATTCTTCCTATCCAAAGCACAAGAGTTTTGATTCTTTTTAAATTCTGTTCTTTTTGCTGTTTCTTAGCACAGAATTTTCTCCTCTTACCTTTGGTAGTTCTTTTCCTGTGTTCTCTTCTGCTGATTCCCTTTATAATTCTACGTCTTTGAATTGTGAGCTAAGGTTGTTGAACGATTTCTTATTGGGTTTGGTTTCTCCTCAGGTCACTGCTGTAATTATACACCAGAAATTCTGGTGGGAACCTTTTCATTCTGTCATTGCCTTAAGAAATCCTGCAATTTCTCCTTATGCTTCCTTGCAATGGTTGCTAGACAAAGAAATGCTGTATTTGGTAATTTTCAGGTTGGAGCCTTAAAAACAATTTTTTCTCACTAACAATATTTCCCAGTACTTACCAAATTCTTATGCCCCAGAAAAATTCAGTTGACATCTTAACCTCAAGGTGATAACACTAGGGGAGGAAGCCTTTAGGAGATTATTAGGTTGCTAAGGCTCTAGCCATATAGAAGAGGCTGCCAGAAAGATAGCTAGTCCTTGGCGCTATGTAAAGATACAGCCAAGGAGGGGGAACCCTCACAACGCATTCGATTCAGTAGCACCTCCATCTGGACTTAGCCATCTCCATGACTGTGAGAATGTCATTTCACATGCTTTTAACCTACTCAGACTACAGTGTTTTGCTTTGTTTAAACCTGAACACTCTAAGACATGTGGTCAATTTTTAGTGGTCAGTTTTTGTTAGGGCTCTAGTTAGATTCAACAAATTGTTCCCAATAGAAGACTACCCTATAGTCTCGAGCCCTGCAGAGGGACCATAAGTACAGCCTTCTCCAGGGTCTGTATGTGAGAAGCTCCTTATATCCTCGTTTCCTTTGGTTTTATGATGTACTATGAAGAAGCTTCATTTTCTTTCCCCCGCAGTATATCTGGTCCTTTTTTTTTTTTTTCCATGGAGATCTGGGTTTCTGTTGCCGTTTCTCTTTTAGTATTTCCTAGTCCAGTCTTGGGCATCACCATGCCAGGCTTTTTTTTTTTTTTTTTGCAAGTGTACTGTGAATCCTTAAAGACGGAGCTTCAGATCCTCATTTCCTGATAGACATTCACTGTAGCCTGTAGTTTTAGGTACGTGTTATTTCTCATTGTGTGTTTTCTGCTTTAGACACTTCTGGGTCTGATGTCTAACACGTGGTCTCCATATGACTTTTGTTCCCACCTTTGCTTTATCTCCATTCTGTTAATCTCTCTCACGTTCCTCATATCCAATAATATTTGGGGTCTTATGGGTACTAAGATAGCATTTATTTTTATTTATTTTATTTATTTTTTCCTTCTATTGCTTTCCAGAGTTTATTCAATTCTTATTGCATGTTTTTCTTGAGTATATAAGGATGTTGGGGGGTATTTTTGTTCTGAGCTTTGCAACTTATGATTTAAAGTTTTTGTTTCATATTTTCAAATGCTGCTTTTAGACACTGATTCAGCCAGGATGCATGTTAAAGTTTTCTCCTGCTTTTTGTGTATGACCCAGGCTGGAGCATTTTCACTTCCTGGATGGCTTTGATGCTCCAATTTTGTCTTCTTAGTGACTCTGTAAGAATGCTGACGGCCATTTTCTGTGAACCTGTAAGAATTTAACACAAATGAATGTCAGCACAGCTGTCCAGCTAGGTGCCTGAAACATTTCCTGGTTCAAGAGTGCCCTCTTCTGGGGTGAAAACGTTGCATTTCTTTTATTGAGGGCACCTTGGGCGGGGTGGAGGGGGTGGTGGCAGCCAGTCTTCCAATTTTGAGATTCGATTTTGTTTGGTAGGACACTTCTTTATTGTTCTTCACTAAGAAGCCCCCAACTGCATCTCTGTCACATGACCTCCTCTCTCACATAATTGGTGCCTTTCTCATATGACAGTCCAGCCCCACACACAGCCAGGTTCTCTTGTTCCATACCCTAAACCCAGAGCTCTTGGGTAACCAGGTCCCAACATATTACTTTTCATTCTGGTGTGAAACTTCATTTTCCAAGATTCAGTTTATCTGAAGTTTTGCCACAGTACGGTGATGTCTCCATACCTCTCTTTAGCTTTCTATCCAGCGTTCTACCTACACATTCTGAAGCCATGAGACCTGAAGTACATGTTTCTATTTGCATGTTATCTGAAGTTACTGTTAATTGTATTATAATATGAGTGTATGTATTTTGAGGGGAGAGGAAAGGGGGCAAATGAATATCTGGAAGTCTATTTTTGATTCAGAGGATTCTTGAAACTGTTTTGAACACAAGAAAGAGTAACATTTAGGATTAGTAATTAATAAAACGTACAGCTGTGTCCTTTGGTGTCCAGCCAGTTTTATCCTTAATATTTCAAGTCTCCCTGAGTCCATCATTTAACTCCTCCAGACACCCATTTTCTCCCTTAGTAAAAGAACACTTGTATCTTTCAGGTAAGGCAGCAGAACCCAGTCTTCTGTTCTCAGCAATCTTTGCCTCTGCTTTCCACCTCATGCACACAAAGGAAATTAGCTTGCATTCATAACTCGATAGGAAAATATTGAAAGAAAACATGTCCTGTCTTAACATGGTCTCGGGAAAAATGTAAATATCGACTCTCTTGCCAAGTCTTTTAAAGAAGACTGGGATCTCTGTTGGTTCTGTTTGCAGCCTTTAACCAGTGAGAGTTCAGTCAAGAGTTGCCACTCCTCTGCACTGGATTTCTTTTACAAGGTCAGAACGTTCCCTTTCAGACTCCCAATACTCACCAAGTCCAAGGAGATATCCATGGCTTTGACCTCCTCCCCTCTCCTCCCCCTGCCCCTCCGGGCTCAGGGTCCAACCTCAAAAGCAACTCCCACTCTACTGAAATATCTCCTTCCTAGAGGAGACCATAATTTAAAATAAAACAGTAAAGAGTCGGGAGAACTTCAGAGCTAAATGTGAAAGCACTCAGGGTCACTATAACCATCCTTGCTTAATAATGTGTATTTATGTTACATCCTTCGTTCTCATGTGGCTAAAGGAGTGGCTGAAAACACAATACCACAGACGATTAATTCCAGAATGTCTTTCACCAGTTTTGGCAATGCATTTGCTTTGCATTGAAAGGGCACTTGCTTAGTGTTAAACAGATCCATGTTTCTAGTGGTCAAAGAAACTCACACCTTCTTAAGGCATCAAGGTTGGGAGACCAAGTTGCTGTTTCAGCCACCAGTTCACGACTCCCAGCACTTCAGCATCCACCAAGTTGAGCGGATACGGGCTTCCTTTAGGAGCATCCGGGCTCCAGAGCTATTTATTTCCAAACTACAGTCATCCGGTTGCTCGCAGGCTCTCCATTCTCTGCATTTGCATCTGGAATGCTGGGTGAAGCAGTGCCAGGTCAGCATAAACCTAGAGACACAGACACAGAGATGAACATATCTGGCAAAGTGGTGGAAGAAAGATGTGCTGAAATGACTAAGAAATGAGAGGCAAGAAATACCACACCTGTAAGCCACCGGGATGCCCAAATATGGTGGTTCTCTTACCTACACATATCACCCCCACCAGTCCAAGTTCAATCCAGATTCCTGATCTCATCCAGTTTTCTCTAGCTACCTGTTGCCCTGGAAGATGGGCCAACATCAAAATTCGGATAGGGTGCTTTTTTTTTCTCTGGCTTAGCTGCCACAGACGGGGCTCAGTGGGCCCTTCTCAATCCATGGGAATCAGAGTCTTGTACAGATGGACATAGAGTCGGCGAGTGACAAACAGACACGACACGAGAGAGCGTGTTGAATCTGAGTGTCATTTGTCAAATCAAGCATCAAACGTTTTATACAGAAGAATAACAAGAAACCAGGCGAACACATCTGCTAAGTTACAGTGACACAAAACAAAAGGAATACCTACATCAAAAGATGGCAGGGACTAGGCTGCGTTTACCACTTAGAATGGAGCCAGGTGTAATGCTAGACTATTGTTAATCCACTACCAGGAGTTCTTAGTAAATGCCTGATTTACTAAGAACTCCTGGTAGTGTATGCCGTTCCTTTGGACCTAGTGAAGAAACCTGTCCCAGGGTAATTCCCTATCTCTTTCATGGTTAACCCACCTATTTGCTAGGCCATTGTGTATTCCCTTGTTTGGGTGAGACTCAGCTACTGTCCTAAGTAATCACTTTGCAGACTAGCCCTGAGCTATTCTAGCTCCGTTCTTTGTAATGCCTAATTAGTTTCACCATCTCTACTAGAAGTAAATTTGAATGTTACTGATTAGGTAACCTTCTCACTGAATTCCAAGCTTGTTGGCTTCAAGGATTTTCTTGGACGTTGGAACACTGGTGGAGGCTCACCTATGTTAAAATTCAATCTTTAAAGGCACTTGTAATAAAACAATATTGAAAGAGAGCATACACCATACTAATGTGGGGATAGGGTTTGAGTATATGGGCTATGAGAATGCCAAGGTTCCAGGAGGCTGAGTTTCCTTGAAATTCTTTGCCTCGTGACTGCCTCCAGGCCTTTCAACCTTGACAAGCAAACTTCACTGGAGTGAGTGTAGCATTTAGCATTCTTCATGAACATCCCATTTCTGAGTCCATCTAAGCAAAGATATGAGGATACTTAGTAGAAATGTGATAAGAAATTAAAAGAATATCCTTCTAAAGTGGCGAGAAGGGGGAAGCTCTGCCCAGGCAGAGCTCAATAGTGAGAGTGACATTCAAGACCCCAAAGAGACAGAGAGATATAAAAATCTTTGAGGACAGTAGTGTAGGGGGACTGAGTACTTATGTTAAGCAATGTGTAGGAAGACAGATGAGATATTGTTAGCAAAGAAGTATGTGGAATGCTAAACTTCATGAACTCTGAGCGCCTACCTCAGCAGATGGAACTTAGTCCTTTGGTTGTTGTTGCTGAGTGGATAACTCAGCGAATGTGATTCAGTCAATGTTATGAATGATGAGTAGTTAATTCAGTATTATTAAACACAAAGGAGAGCATATGTCAGGCTTCTTCAACTTTTTCTACTCGTGGCCCTCTTTCATTATAGATACGTTATGAGACCTCAGGCACATAGTACATAAAGCACGTGTGAAAATTAAACATTCACTTTGTTAAAAGTCATAAGTGAATTTATTTTAAAACAATTCTTTGGGATGCCTATGATTTTACGATTCACTGAAGATTAGTGCAAACGTGTGTACTAATGGGATGGGTATGCTTATCTGTTTTTCCATAAAGAACAAAGCCTTGGCTAGATATTTGATACGGTATGATGTACAGCATCTTCAACATTTTCCAAAGTGGTTCAGTATTTAGGTTTTATAATTACCAATACTGAAAACACCACTTCACATAAACATGTAGTCAAAAATGGCAGATTTTTTCTAGGACCATTTTAGAAATGTTGGAAATCCTATCCTAATTCCGAGTTAAAATTCATTTAATAAAATTTTATTTAAAGTCAACAACTCTAACAGAAAGCTTTACAATCAGACAGAATATAATATGAAGAAATACTAATTTGATACATGCTGAGAAGTGATTCTAAGAAAATATTGCCAGCATTTACCTGCTGTACATAAAGCATCTTGTTTCCACGGGAACCACAAACTTCTTATGTACCGGGAAAACACCACAATTTGTAATATACAGTGTTTCTGGCAGGCAATGGGTAGCATGAAGACATATGTAGAACAAAGTGCATGCTATGTGTTCAGAACTGCAGCTGCGGGGGGAGGGGGGGCATGCTCACATCAACCGTCACCCCTGAAACACCTCCATTTGGTATGTTTAATGTTCAAAGAATTTTTGGATGTTGAACATTCAGAAACACTTGTAAAGTGTATCCCACAATCCCTACATTTGGTTATGTGACCTAAAATGGAGTCATTCACAGTTTAAGGACCCATGGCTTACAGATGACAACTGTTCTGTGTGACTGGCAGTCAGCATTAAAGGTTAAGATCACTCCAGTTTCCCAGTGTTCTGACTTTGAGATGGCTATGTGGGCTGACCAGCCTCTGGGTTTCTTTAGTCCTCCAGTGCTCCCTGGGGTTATGAAATCCCTGAATCCCAACACTTCTTAAGGAAATATTTGATTAGACTCTCTAGTGTGATCATATGACTGAAACACAAGGACATCCTCTCCATCCAAGACTCAAGTCTTCTAGAGTGATCACATTTGTCTGAAGAGGTTTTAGTACAAAGGTGCCCTTCCAAAGATAGTAGAGGCTACCAGTGACTAGCCACCTCAAACTAAAACAGGTTTGGCCCCTCCCTACCTTTCCCCTCTCCATGCTCCCAGAGCCAGAGCACAGAGCAGACCTTAGAAAAGTCTTTGCCCTTACCCTCGTGCATCCCAAGCTTCCCGGGAATTGGACTTGAGGAGCCTCCCATGGCGCTCTTATCTTGCGAACCTTGCAAAGGACAGGCACTGGTGATTCAGAGCACTTGGTACAATTTAGAGCCATAAATCAAGAGACTGTCTAAAATTAAATTGTGAGGAGCCTTAGGCCAGACGCAAGAGCCCCATGTTTAAACAGTCTTCTCTAATCCCCTTGGCTAACAGGCCCTCCTGCCCGGGAAATGACAGCCAGGGCTGCCTAGTGTGCAAGTCACGACACTGCCCAGTGCTTCAAGAGGTCCTGAGTAGGACTCTGGGAGGCTGCTGTTTGCAATTAGAGCCATTTTGATCTCATTTCTTCTACATTATCCCAAGAAGAAGCAAGAATCAGCTCCGTCACTTATTTTTTTAAAAATTTAACTATGCTAAATCTACTGAAGAAAATTCCCTATGTCTTGCTACCCCGGAGAACATGACATCAGTGTCAGAATTTTCTGGGACCAGACAGACAGATGTTCAACTTTGTGACTCATAATATCTCCCCAAATATAAGGTGGCAATCCTTGGGGCCTCAGATTTTCCAGGCATAAAACTGCCAGGGGCAATTGAGCTGTATCAAGTGTATCAAGTTGAGGCATCCAAGGGGAGCCCAGCTCTTGACCTCTGCAAGGAGGAAGAGGTTTAGAAAGTCTTACGGGGACACCAGCCAGCTCCCTGACACGGGTGACCTTTTTAACTGTTCAGAAGACACTGGCTGCTCTGGGTAGTCAGGTGGCATCTCAGATCTCTAGACCTAAGGATTTGTGTCTCATTTATACTTCCTGGAAAGTGTGAGGGACTGATTCCAAATGAGCAACTGGCAAAGAAAAAGATGTCAAGTACAGCGTGGCCTCCATCTCTCAGCCTGACCCTCCTGGGGTGCCCAGTGATAGCGTCTCTGCAAAAAAGCATGCTCTTTCTAGGCCCTTCATCTGCCACTTCTAACATGGCTGCCTTGCTACAGTGCCCACAGCAGAATCTATAGGAGCAAAGCTCTCAGATAAAGCCTGTGAAGAGGCCTCTAGCCTCCTTGTGGTACCAGCCCTGAGTTTTATTTCCACCTAGATTCACATGACTTAATGGTGAACACCCCTCCCCTGAACATGCAGTGTTTTGTCATCTTGGAAATGGCCAAGATGGCAATGGAGGTCTGTAGAGTTTCATCTGCTGAGAAGGAGGAAGGGTAGAAGGTATACCCTGGGGGAGGTAGGGCTGGATTCTGAGCAGTAGTGAGATCCAAGGAGCCAACAAACTGCATGGCTCAGGGAAGTGCAACCAAGGGGAGGAAGCTGAAGCTGATTTCTGAGTCCCATAAATTGATCACAGTTGACAAACACACCAACGGACTAAATGTTTTCTACACATGTCTACTACGTCCTCCCAGCAAATCTGTGAAATGGGGTTTAGGACATAGCCAGAAACAAGCTGAAATACCTTTGTAAATGTGTCCAGGTCATACCTGCTGAAACACAGAAACAGGACCTGAGGTCCATGCGTCCAGGCCAACGCCTGTCTTGTGGTACCAGTGGTACTATTCCCAGGACCACCAACCAAAGTGAGGTGTATTCTAAGGCTCCTGAAGTGTTCCCAAGGTGTATGGTAAGCAATGTAAAGCAAAGTTCTACATTACATAGGAAAGTGGATCACTGGCTTTCAACCAGGAATTACTTTTTCCTCTAAGAAATATATGATCATAACTGGAGACTGCTGATTGTCACAAATCAGGGAGTCTTGTTTGAATCTAACAGAAAGTCCAGTTAGCTGTTGGTGACCTCCAAGTTGTATCAGGACTATATCCTGGAGGCTAGCTTGCCATGCAAGTCTCTGTAGTTCATGGGCTCTGCTGCTGGTAGGACTATTGACTGCTTTTCTCCTTTAGCAGCTTGCACTCCACCTTCACATACTATGAGAGCCAGTCTCAGGAAGGAGTTTACCAGATCAATTCCATCTTGATTCCTCTAAATCCCTGAAGTATTTGGTATCTTCAACAACAGGGACTTACCTTCACTAGGAATGAGGTTGCCAGTCAGTAGGTTATCCAATGCTTACCAGTCAAACCTAAACTCACATACATGCAAGCAACACTAAATGGACTCAATGGGTTGTATTTGCCTCTCTGTGTGTATATAAATGTGTGTGCACATGCGTGTGCATACATGTGTAATAATAAGAGCTAAAGAAGAGAGCATGAATTTGGTAGCCAGTGGACACAGGGGAATTAGAACAGGAAGAAGGAGAGATGGAAAAGGAAAAAGAATCTAACAGACAAAACTAGAGATGCTGCTGGAAATCTCCCCACACACAGGACCACACTGGTGTTAAGGCATCATCAGGCATAGAATATGCACAGTCCTAAGGCCAAGAAAACCCTGGCCTTAGTGGTCTGAAGATCCCTATAGAGTGAGAATTAGAGGCTTTGATTTGTCTTCTTTTACTCACAGGTAGGATTCAAGTTTACCCCTCAATGTTTCTCAGAGCAGGGTCACAGGGGCAACAAGGATGCCACATGTCACCAGGACCTTTTCAAAGCCCTCCCCATTGACATGGCAGAGCCTGGGAAGGAGTAAATGAATCTGACCTCTACATCCTACACCCATATCTGGACTTTCAAGATGAATCTGGACCCAGGAAATGAAGCCATCTGGAGCGTCCCAAGGATGGGGACTCTAGAGAGCTCCAGAAGAAGAGATGAGACTGAGAGGAATCCTTCAGCTCCATGGAAATGGTCTCAAAGAATACCCTTTAAAAAACAAATTCTCTGACTTTTCAGTTCCCAGGAAAGCAGTTCTCAGGCCACTTTGCTCAGTCACTAATTCATCAAGCTTCTAGAATCCACATATCCCAGCCGCTAATGGAAACAGTGAGCCTTTTGATTATTCTGCTTGTTTTCCACAAAAGGTCCTTGGCATGTTATGGTTTTCAAAGAGGGATTTTTTCCCCTTCTCTCACTAATTCTGATTTCTTTTAGGTAACTTGAATGGAAATTAAATTTTAAATTACATTTTCAATGAATATCGTTTATAGTTCTGCTTGATTTTGAGTAGTTGTTTAAAGGTAATCTATTTTAGTTAAATTAAGAGCTAATTGGAAATATTTATCAACTTCACAGCAGGAAATGGCAGAACCAAAATGAGAATGGGATCTGAGCATGCCCAGAAGAGAGTCTCCACCCTGAGGGAGAGCCCATTAGAAACAGGAGAAAGATACAGAGTTGCTTTTAAAACATGATGAGGGTAATAAACCGGAGTAGAGTGGCAGTGGGAAAGAGTGCTAAAAATTCACCAAGCGCGGTGACACTAATCCCTAACTACATTCTTAATATTTGCACTTACACCCACTGGTGAGTATACTCCCTCTTCACCCTCACAAAGGAAGCTTCTCTTCACAGCAGACAGAAAACCACAACCAACAAAATGCAGTGGGTGCCAGTACCAAGTGATATATCTGTAACCCAAGTCCTGTGCCTAAGGTTCAGGACACATTGGGGTAAAGACGATGAGGAGATTGTAAGAGTGAAAGGAACAAGGAGTTTGCCCTGAGATTGGGACTCTTAGAAATGCCAGAAGCTACACTCATGAAGTCTCACCGACATGGCTGTCTATGCATGTGAGGAACAGGGACAACACCAACAGACATGCTGATGTAGACAGGGGAAAGGTCACAGGCCTCAACTCTGGACAAAGAGCCACCGGCAATCAAGGACTGATGCAATGGGAGAGATAGTTTCCCCAAGGAAGAGCGAACCAATTGGTTCTCCAATACCGAATGGTCAGTACTGAAAACATGCATGCCAGTAACATTATAGAGCCCGAGTCAGTTGTTTTTATGTATTGAGGAGTGTGTATGTATGTGTGTTTTATGTATTTTGTGTGAACAATTAAGGAAAGGGTTTAAAAGAAAGATGTGAATATATAGGAAGGTTTTGAGGGAAGAAAGAAAGAGAAATGATATGATTTTATTGTAATTCAAAAACAAATCTTTTTTACATTTATTTATTTTATCTTCTTTTTTTTTTTTTTGGCTTTTTGTTTGTTTGTGTTTGAGTCAGGATTTTTCTATGTGTCCCTTGCTGTCCTGGAACTCCCTCTGTAAGTCAAGCTGGCCTCAAACTCAGAGATCTGCTTGCATCTGCCTCTCAAGCCTGGGAATAAAGTCATGTGGAGCATGTCAGGCCTTAAATTTTTTTAATAGAATTTTTAAAAGAAAAAAGCTGGAAGTTTCTTTGCTGATTTATTTAAAAAGAGACCATTTACTTTTGTTGCAGAATAAAGGCTTCTCTGATAATACCTTACCAAGTCAATAAGTCCCCGCTGCTCCTTTTCAAATTGACATGTTGCTGGTGATGGAAATTATCATTTTAGTCATTTCTGGCTTTTTATTGTGCTTGAATTGCCATTTTTCATTCTCGAAAACATTAAGCTCTTTTTAATAGCATTTGTCAGTTCTCCAAACAGCGCGTCTGCCTTAATCAACCGTTCCTGGCAGATGACATTTAAACTAAATTTTACATTTATATTCAAAGGCACTAGAAACATGTTAGAACTTCAAAGCAAATTTAAAGTAAATCTTCACTATTAAGAAAAATCAGACATTTACATTTAAATTTGAAGACAAAGTAACCTGGTTTGGGATTAGATTCAATTAGCATTTATATCCCAGAGTATGGAAAGAAAATCAGAAGCACCCATCCGGGGAAAGTGTTCCACATATTTAGGAACAGAAACTTCAAGGTTACTGTTAAAACACTGAAATTCTAATGCTAGTGATGAAAATATGTTTCATTATGTCCTATAAGTAGTAGTAACAAGAAGGAGGCCTCCCCACTAAATTATTACAAGGCTCTAGAAGAAGCAGCTAAACACACTATGTAAATATTGCAAAATATCTGGTTGGGCCTCAGGACACCATTGTTAATCAGTTACTTTGTAAACTGTCCACCTAACAGAGTCCAAGAGCAATTGCATCTGAGAGGAGATTGCTGCCAGAATGGGGTTCTTTCTGGCTAAGCCAGCTGCTGCTTCCCTGTGGTACTCCTTCTGAAGGCTGTCACATGGCTTAGCTTTATTGCAACACATGGACAGCAAGTCAGGTGGCTGTGCTGATACAGGGGTGCAAGACCAGTTCCCCACCCCAAACCCTCTCCTGGGGAAGGAAATTGGATATTTAAAATAATAGCAACTATCCAACAGGACCATCATGAGCTATCTCATTGACAGGGGTGATAGCCCAGGGACAAGTGAACAATACGACTATAAAGGGAGAAACTCCAAAGGGAGCTATAAACCAATAGCTACACTCAAACTGTCAAACCTCCTGGAAAGAGAACCAACTCAGATCTCATTCCCAGGGCCATTGAGATAGCTCCATGGGTCAGGAGCTATCTCACTAAGCTTGATGCCCTGAGTTTGATCCCAAGAACCCACAGTAAGAAGGGGAGACCTGAGAACCCAAGTTAACTGATGGAGGCTATTGTTTGTCTTCACTCCCTAAACAAGTTTGTTTGACCCATATGTGTGGGATGTGCTTGGTCACGTGTGGGTGGGAGGTGCGTGGGTAGGACATAGTCAGGATGTATGCTTCCCTGATTGGGTGTAGGAGAGAGGTACACAGGCAGGAAGTAGTCAGGATGTATGCTTGCCCATGGTTGGATCTGAGGGAAAATGTCACGAATGGTGAGCTTTGTCTTTGTTTTGTTTTCTTTTGTTTTGAGCAAGGTTTCTTCGTATAGCCCTGGCGGTCCTGGCTGTCCTAGAACTTGCTCTGTAAACCAGGCTGGCCAGGAACCCTCAGAGCTCCCCCTGCCTCAGCCTCCCAAGTGCTGGGATTAAAGTCCTGGGCCACCATCATCCAGACAGTTTTGCCTTTTTAAGCCTCAGCAAAATGTGACTCATGGCCATTTCCTGAGAACCCAAGTATGGACCTGACCGGTATTTAATTGGACCTGACCGGTATTTAATGAAAGCTGGCTTCAAATTTGACAAATTTGGTCTCATTCTCAACAGATGGGATTAACAGAACAAACTTCTGAAAGTTGTTCTGTGTACGGTCTTCACACGCAGACTGCAGCATGCACATGTCCATACTCTCTCTCTCACATACACTCACTGGTCATAAGTAGCCTCTTTCAAAGAGAGATCATTCTCCAATGTCATAGGCTGTTTGTGTGGATGTTTTATTCTTTTGGGGCTCAATGCAATATCCATCAACTGGTAAATTTGGTATGCCCTAATTTGGTAGTGTCTGTTCAACCATAGCACAGAAATAATAATTCCTAATTTAGGGAGACCTGAGCTACAACAAGGACCACAGGTTCCAGTGCAGGAGCTGAGACTGCCCAGCCAGCATGAGGTACTGTTCTGCAGCCCCATAGGGGAAAAGAGACAGCCATGTACTGAGCTCCTCCCAGACCCATCCCCCTGATCTCCTGCACATGACCTCCTGCTGATTCTCAGCAACCTTGTGGGAAGACAACGTGCACACTCACATCTCCAGCCCAGACTCTCCATTCTCCTTTCCGACGTCTAATCATCAACTATGTGTTGGTTTCCTTGAAATGCCCCCCTTTTTACATGTCCTCCAAGTTACACCATCACCCACCCTCAGCACCATTTGAATCTGACTTAGCACGGAACGATATAGAGGGAGGAGCAGGGTGAGTTTCTGGTTTTATTTGTCATTCTTTATCAAGTTCCTAACAGAATACAGAGAGAACTCACTCACCGCTTGTCAAATGGCAACACCAGTGGCTAGACTTTTCTGGATATGAGTCCTGATCTCCCTCTAGCTGACACTAAAACTAAGGAAAGGAGATCTAATCTAATAGGTTCCCTGGAACACATGGCTAGTAAGGGCCAGGATTTGAACCCTGGAGACTAAGAGTGATGGGATAGTGTTTGGCTGTACATACTAACATTGGTTTCCTCCTGTATCCTGCACATTGCACTGTAGCAGCTTAACTTTCAACACATTTAAGATTCTCAATCCTGGAAAGCTGTTATTTAGAGCTGGTGCGATCAAAGGTTGCAGAAGCCCAGAACAAGAAGAGCTAGATGGATATGGGATTTTAATACAATTTGTCTAACTTCAATGCCTTTTTCTTCCCACTGCTCCACTGTAAAATACCAATAGCAGTATCAGTAATAGTAATGACATAACTACATAGCACACATCTACACAGACTACAGACTATTCTTACCAGCCAACCAGCATCCCTGATAAACAGGAAACGTTATCTTTTTGTTTTTATTTGTATTAGTGGTAAATCTGTGAGTCTGAGAAATTAAATGACCTGACTAAATCCACTAGTCAGTAAACTGTCTTAGAGAGTACCCATGCTGTGCTGTCCAACATGGTAGCCACTGAACACCCTAATTCATTAGAACAGGGTAAAACTGAAAATCTAGCTCCTTGAACTCACTCGCCATGTTTTAAGTGCTCAGTAGCCTCCTGCAGCAGGTGGCTTCTCTACTAAAGAACACAAACAGGATGTTCCTGACTATGTAGAAAGCATCCCCCAATCAGTGACAGATCCTTGCCTCCATGGACAAGTAACAAAAGCAGCCCTGGGATCCTACAAAATACAGAGTCCCAGGTTGCTCTCAGACCTGGGGGGGGGGGGCAACACCTGCCCTTTAGCATGCTCCTTGGGAGGCTGCTGATCACAGTAATCTGTGAGAAACACTCAGTCGCTTCCTCTTCATTTTGCAGATGAGAAACTAAAGTCCAAAATGACTGGGCCAAATTGCTTGTGGGGTTGGGAGAGGGAGGACCCAGGGTCAATAGCCAAGACTCTAACCTCTGCTGCCCTGCTCCAGAGTAGGCATAGGGCAGAAAAGGCCTTGGTCGCACCTGGAAGAGGAATGGGGAGGGTGGATGCTAACATCCCCTCCCTGCTGCCACAGATGAAAGGGGGAATAGTGCTTACCCCTAACCCCAAAGAGGGAGGTAATGCTAATGTCAAAGTGCTCCAAGAAGCCTGTGAAGGGATTGCACTGGCTTTTGGTCTCTTATCCAAGCTAAGTTTCAATATAGGGAGAGAGGGTAGCTGAAGCAGGGTAGTATTCTCCTGAGAGCTAGGACTATAGCCAGAAGTGGTGATTGTGTAGATCTCTAGGCAGCCTCCCTCTCCTGGCAGGGGTCTTATCAGCCCCTGCAGTGCTGTTATCAGAGAGATTTCTCTCCTAGGTCCTTTGAATCCCTAAACAGAGTCCCTCTCCAGAGTCAGTCATACTCCCTCTACTTTAGTCTTTTCCTACAAATCTAATGAGAGTCAGCCAGACCAAAAGGACAAGCAAATTGAGAAGGCAGGCTTGGGGCTTTAGAGGGGTTCTGAACCTCTTCTGACAGCCAGTTCCCAGCAACCCACAGCCTCCCTGAGGAAAGTTCCAAGGCCTGGTCAACAGAGGACAGGGCCCTCCTGACTAGAGTTTCCTCCAACTCCAGCAGCTTGCGTGCCTGTAGATCAGTGCTACTGTGGGTATAATTATTATCTACCTTTCTAGCTAGAGTTCCCAACATCCACAAGTGGTGCTTGGGCCCTAAAATCCAGCCAGTGTAACTGAGAGGTAAGCTCTCTATCTTCGTTTATGTCTACATACGAGGCTAGAGGCCACCAGGCTGGACTGTATCACCTTGGATTAGACTCTTCCTCTCCAGTGGCTTCAGACTTACCAACTATAAAATGAAAGACTGAGATTCAGTGAGCTGACTCCAACTCAGAATGACATCTCATGCAGCAGAGGTTCTTGAGTCCCTTTCAAATAACATCCCATTGGTGGGTGATATCCAGCTGCCCTTCTGCCCTGGAGCTGGTGCCTGCTTTTTCTACCTATCACCTTGGGTACAAGGGGGTTAAATGACTTCAGCCAAATAAAGGCACAAATTGTCATCCTAGGCTTTCAAACTCTTTAAATGAGAAACAAGCAAGCATTGTCCTTGACAGACATAAGCATCTCAATCCATCCAGCCCACTTATTTACTGACCCACAATTTTATCACATCTGGTGGCTTTGAAATATGTCCAAAGTCTTTGACAATGCACTATTGAGTTGGGGATGGAGAATGTCCCTTCCCTATAAGCATGAGCAGGTATGTAATTATTGGAAAAATGTGGCTCAATGACACCCAAAGCCAAGTCATAAAGAGTCATGCAGGCCCAAGTCATTCACTGTCTCCCTCCCTCTTGGAGAAGTGGATATTCATGTCAGAGATCCCACTGTGCTACAACTGTGATTCCAATGACATCACAGATAGATGCTTCAAGTGATGCTACCCCAGCCAAGACATCAGACGGGTAGATGAAGAAGTCAGGTGAAAAGAATGGGTCTTTGAGCTCTGTGCTCAAGTTTGCATTATGTTCTGCTTGCCTGTGGTTCTCTGCCCTCCGATGAGATGAGATGAAGAGGTTAGGACCTCTTCAACTTCCTCAAAATAGGATTCTTGTTGGGGCAATGGAACAGTGCTTGTGAAATCCTTAGCAGAGTTCCTGACTCAGGACCTCCTGTAGGGAGCACATCAAAATGAGGCAGCCATACATGCCATCCACTGGCAGACCTTGGGACATTGCCATGGACACAGTGTGCTTATGAAAGTGGCTTTTGATGACAGAACTGCTGGCAGACTAGACTTCAGAGATAATAAATGGTTTGGATTTAGAGAGATGGCATGCCATGTCAACTCCACCTCTGCTTAAGATATTGCCACGTGGTGTGTGAATCTGCCTGCATGGTAGAGGAGCTGAGACAGCCTGCCTCTTCAGATGATGGTGATGATGTTGTAACAAGGAAAGGAAAAGGAAGTCAGTTCCACAATGCTCTTCATAATGTCTCAAAGGCCTGGAATCTCTGTGTCCACTATCTGTTTCCTGCTCACCTTGTGTTCCAGAAACTATGAAATGACACTTGTCTTCTATCATTAGCCTTAGTATCTGTCCTACCTACCAAGTAAAATTCTTGCCCACCTCACTATCCCTGTCTCCTTCCTTTGTCTTTCTCTCTGCCTTTATCTCCCCTATCCTCCTCCCCCACTCCTTCCCTGCCTCTCTTCTCTTCTTTCACTCTCCAACTCAAGACATTGTCTTGTATGAAGCATAATGAGATAAACCAGTAACTAAAGAGAGAGAGAGAGAGAGAGCAGGCAGTGGTGGAGGGGATGTATCTTCTAGAAACAATCACCATCAATCTAGTAAGACTACCAGAGAGCACTCAGGTCAATGCTGTCCTGAAGAACTCTTCTTTCTCCCCTGGAGACTGAAATCAGCAGGCTCCCCCAGTAAGAAAGAGCCAATGGCAAGAAGACAAGGACTTTTATCTCTGGAATTCTACTTTAGCAGTAGCCAAGAGACTAACAGGGCAGGGTAGGCCTTTCATCTTCCCCACATGGATCTCGGGTACCTGACACAGCCTGGTTCCTCCTCTGATCTTCCTGTCACCAGGAGCTTGGCTGTGGTGGAGATATGAGGAGGAGAGGAGTGTGCTCCAAGGCTGCAGTGAGGAGCTGAGCAACACCCAGAAGGAAGGATAGGAGAAAGAGGAGTAGGGATATGGCAGCAAGAATGGTGGGGGAGGGGGATAGAGGAGGTCCTGCCTACAATTTTGGTTTTTTTTTTCCCCTCCAATTTGAAAATGACGTGAGAGTTAGAAAGAAACATGGGTGGCGTCTGCAGAATGACATGACAGGCAGGACTAGTCTGGCTTCAGTCCTAGCCTTGAGCACAATCTTCCCTGAGTTTCCTACCTCAAAAAGGGCCTTACAGAATGGACAGAGCCCTTTGGCACCTATGGCTTAAGTCTCATGATTTTGTTGAGCCTTACTTTCTTTATCTGTAAAGTATAGCCTCAAAGATCCAGAGTAAGGCTCAAGCTGAATGGGGCAGGGATGTGTCTTAGCAGAGGCTCCGAAGACTTCAGTGTTCTCCAAACACAAGTTCCATTTCCCTTCCTGTTTCTCCTCACCAACCTCCATGAAACAGAATGTCCTTTCAGCTTAAAAAAAAAAAAAAAGTCAAGGGCAAAGCCATAGGCATGGGAGCAAGTTCCTGCAACACTAGCTCCATAATGCAATGCATGAAGTCAGCCTTAATAGCTGGCTTTGACTTTTCACCAGTTGCTGAAATGCTCTCTCTCTGCCTTTAGGTAGATGGCATCAAACTTCTCCAGGACCAGCTAGGTGAGGTTAACAAAAAAAAAAAAAAAAAAAAAAAAAAAACAGCTGACACTGAAGAGCTGCACCTTAAGAAGGTGAACTGTTGGCTCATGGCCACTCATGTAAGGCTGGCTAGTCTCAAATTATTCCCCCTTCAACCATAGCCAGGATTCTCATGTGAGCCTCTATTCTCCAGCAAAGAACTGGGCTGTCTCTACTCTGTCATTCTGCACATGTGTGTCCAGGATTCCTCATACGTGCTGATAACATCCAGATCTCAGTGATCCATACATCCAGTGAGTCACGGAGTCTTGGAGGAGGTGTGTCCCAAGGCAGAAGCTCTCCAGGGATACGGTTCTCATCCACCCAAGAACCACTTCCCTCCAGCCTGGATATTAGACAACAGCATGCATATGGAATGCCCAAGTGCTTGTAAAAAAGGTTATTACTAAGTAAGAGTGGATGATGATAATTAATTACCCTCCATTAAAGAGAAAGTCCCTGGAGCAGGAGCATCAAAGGCAAGATTCTACTGAGTCGGCAATTCCTTTGGCCAGGCAACACGATGACTCCACAAGCTTGCCCTCGTGACTGTTTTGTTCTCCCCAATACTGGCTTGAAGAATGCACTTTGACTTCGGACAACTTCCTTTAATTCCCATCTTTCTCCCCATCTACAATCTAGTAATCATCATTATTAAAACCTCACACCAGAAATAGGTCACAGACCTATTTCACAGCATTCCTTTGATGGGTTAATTCATGGCTACTCTCTAAAGTCTAAATTAAAAGAAAGTCACCTTTAATGAAGAGCAAAGTCTATCTGCCATTCAACATGGAGGAACCTATGACACATATAGAAGGATTCCATCTCCCCTTACACAAATCTACCAGGAGAGGAGTGGTCATAACAGGAAGACATGGCATAGCTCCAGAAGAA
This sequence comes from Mus caroli, assembly GCF_978045245.1. Classification (NCBI taxonomy): domain Eukaryota; kingdom Metazoa; phylum Chordata; class Mammalia; order Rodentia; family Muridae; genus Mus; species Mus caroli. Next base: position 70,738,463 of record NW_028227256.1, read on the forward strand.
GCCAAAAAGCCAGCCTAACTGTCGTCCAACTCATTGGCAATGAAACACATATTCATTCTGTTAGAAACAAGAATTTGGGGAAGATAGCTAAGTGGATAAAGCGCAGGCTATACAAGTGTGGGACCCTGAGTCAGATTCCCTAGTATGCACATAAAAGCCAAGCAAGGAAAAGGTGTGTCAGAAATCCCAACACTAGGGAGACAGATACAGTGGATCTCACTGGAGCTTGCTAGTCAGCCAGCCTAGCTGAATTACCATGTCCCAGGTTCAGTGAGAGATCCTGTCTCAAAAATATAAGGTGAGGGAAAGACCTTTCACATTGGCTTCTAGACTTCTCCAAACACTAGAATACACACACACACACACACACACACACACACACACACACACACACACAGAGAGAGACAGAGACAGAGACAGAGACACAAAGAGAGACAGAGATGCGCACAGAGGGAGACAGAGATGCACACAGAGAGACAGAGCACCATGTGATATTTCTCTGTGATCTCAGACTGTCAGCTGAGTTGTGGCAAGAGAGCCAGCCACAACACACCATATTAGTTGCTTCTCTTGCAGCTCTGATCAGACACCTAACAGAAGCAAATTAGGGGAGGAAGCGTTTACTCTGGCTCACTGTTTTGGCCCATTGTGTCAGGGAAGGCACCATGTGCTCAGGCAGTGGAAATGTTCAGTAGAGGCTCCTCACAGCTTGGTAGGCTGGGAAAAGACAGCTCAGCTTAGACTGAAACCAGACGTTGATCTAACCCTTAAGGCATATTTCAGCAGCCCAGGAACTGGAAGTTGGTCTAGCCTTTAAAGCCTACTCCAGCAACCCACTTTTGCTACCTAGGCCACTGTTCCACAGCATCTCTACACAACATCACCAGTTGGGGACTGGATATTGAGACACCTAAGTCTGTGGATAGTTCACATTCAAACCATACCAGATACCATGACTGTGGCGGAGTCCCTCTGCAAAGCATTGTCTGTCAGGGAAGAAGGGAAAGATAATGACCATCCCCTCACCAAGCTTCCACTGCCCCTTAGTCCCATGTATGCCTTAGTGAAGGCATAAGGAGGGACAGAATCCAGCTGGCACGTCCAGTCGGTCACCACAATGTGATTATTGGAATGGCCAGCCACAGGTTCTCCAGCAGCGGTAGAGACTTCCGGTGATCACTGATTGCCTGTGTCCCGTATTCAGCTGGACTACAGTTCATGGCTGTGGTCAGAAATGATTCCTGCCAGCTTAGCATCTGCGTGGAAAAGGACACTGTGCCCCAACCACCTCCCTTTAGCCTGCTGGGGCAACCATGAAAGGCCTGTGACAAGACAGAAAGGCAAGCAGTCCCCAGAGTCCATGGTTAGAGGAGCACTCCTACCAAGTCACACTGGCTATTTGAAGAGTGGAAATTCAGCTTTGTGTTGAAACACTGAGATTAGATGTCTGTCTGTGCTGACCCCTAATGACTCTGGCCATGACTATTAGGATGGTATTATACTTGGTTGTTCCCTGGAACAGTCTAGAAGCCTGCAAGTCATGACGGAGGCCTGCAACTTTCTAGTTTAAATTTTAATTAATCTAGGTGTGGTTTGGTGGTTTCATGCATGTGAGTGTGTACATGGTGGCCAGAAGAGGGCACTGGAAATCCCAGCCCTAGAATTAGAGGCAAGTTGGGAGTGGTCTAAGGAAAGTGTGAGGAAGTAAACTCAGACCCTCTGCAAAAGCACTCTTAACCACGGAGCTTTTCCTCTAGCCCTTACCTTCCTAGTCTTACACATCCTCCACAAGTTCGTTCTTGTGTATATATGGTATATACATATATGTGCATGGGTACGTGTACTCACATGAGTGTGTGTGCATAGGTCGGAGGCAAATATTAGATATCTTTCTTTATTGCTCATGACCTTATTTATTGACCTAGGGTTTCTCACTGAGCCTAGAGCTCATGGATTGACGAGCCTAGCTGGCCACTGGGCCTCTAGAAGCCTCTTGTTTCCACCTACTAGCATTGGAAGTACAGGTGATGACCCTAACACCTAGATCTTTAAGTGGGGAACTATCATTTGAAACCCAGAATCTCGGGCTTGCAGTAAAAGTGCTCTACCCACTAAGGCATCTTTCCAGCCCATCTCCACCACATCTGCCCTCATGAGAGCTCAGATAATTAACTAATCCTAAAAGACATCTCTGAATTGTACCCCTTGTTCCCCTCCCTACTCTAAGGTACACAGGTCTTCCCAATACCAATCTGCCAAAATTCTGCATGCACCAACTGCAAAGGTCCAGGTAGTTTTATGGACACTGGGATATAATGGAGTTTGGCTTTATTCTCTATCCCCAAGATACAAGAAAGTGAATATTTAATTTGATTTGATAGAAAGCATAGTGCCCAGAAGCTGAGCTAGCTGGGTACTGACAGCTGTCAGTGATATCTAGCCCAGCTCCGTAAGATTTGCTTTAGGTAAGAATTCTTTTCCTGTGTTTTCTTACTGATAAGGTGGTGAATAACCAGAGAACCTCTAGGTCATGCAAGCAGGAGCAGCAGAGTCTTCTCAGCTTCCCGACTCCATGGGTCCTATAACCTTTTCCTTATACAGGTATTCCAATAGTCCTTCCCAGATAAGCCATGATGAGATTCTCAGAGGGTCCCTTGGTGGTCAGCTTTGGTCAGTAAGCAAAGGCCTTCTCGTTGGTCACAAGTCTACTGATTAGAATGACAGGACAGAATGTGTTTGCCAAGGAAACATATAGCAAATATTTATTGCTTTGTGTTTGTTTTATCTGTGTGTACATGTTTGTGCATATTCTCTCTCTTCTTCTCTTCCCCCTCCTCTCCTCTCCTCTCCTCTCCTCTCCTCTCCTCTCCTCTCCTCTCCTCTCCTCTCCTCTCCTCTCCTCTCCTCTCCTCTCCTCTCCTCTCCTCTCCTCTCCTCTCCTCTCCTCTCCTCTCCTCTCCCCTCCCCTCCCCTCCCCTCCCCTCCCCTCTCCTCCTCCTCCTCCTTCTTCTCCTCCTCCTCCTCCTTCTTCTCCTTCTCCTCCTCCTTCTTCTCCTTCTTTCTCTTCCTCCTCCTCCTCCTCCTCCTTCTTCTTCTTCTTTTTCTTCTTCTTCTTCTTCTTCTTCTTCTTCTCTCTCTCTCTCTCTCTCTCTCTCTCTCTCTCTCTCTCTCTCTCTCTCTCTCTCTCTCTCACAGGCTATCCCTCACTCTCCAGAATGTTCAGAGAGTACTTAAACTTACAAGCTAAGTATGTCTGCTGTCAAAAGCGCTGTCTACCAGAAGGGAAGGATCAGTCCATCACCTCAGACAACCCAAGAAGTCTTTGCCACTGTTTCCGGAGGCTGAGACCTGTAGGTGAGGGTACAACTCCTGTGAACAGCTCTGACTCGGAGCACAAGATAACGTAGACCACAGTGCTAAAAGGAAAGAAGCACTGGCCGGTAAAGCCCTGGGTCTTGGAAAGGATGCCTATATTTCAAGCTGTGGCTTTGCCAAGGGTTTTCTGTGAGCAAGGCAAAGCTTCAGCGGTTCTGAATTGTCCACTCCTTGGCTGTGAGCCAATCCACACTTCCCAACACCTTCCGAAAGCACCCCTCACTGTTCCCAACTCTGTGAAGGAGGCCATCTCTATCCCACCCCCACCCCCAGCTTCAGCATTTTATTGTTGCAAACACATGGAGAGTTTTGAAAAAAAAAATCCTAGAAGAAGAAAAGGAGAGACCAAGCTTATTAAACTCCTCCAGCCCCCTTCAGTGTGGATTCTTTTAAGTCAGTGGCTGGGTTTCTTTGAGGTCTCAGTACGTGCTGCTGTGCATGGCTGGTTTAGTGGACAGAAAGGGAGGTAAGAAAAGCTCTGCGCTGGGTAAATAAAAAACCCCTTTGTTAATTCTGGAGCCACTGACAAGGCCATGGTCTATGTCAGGCAGCCTACACAGAAGATTCAATTCTTCTGGGACTGAAAACAAGGAACTAGAGAAACTCTCCCCCCACCACCACGCTGCATAACTTCGTCCTGTGCCTGCTAAGTTATTCCCCGCTAATGCATCAGCTGTGAGAGCCCTGCGAAACACACCATGGTTAAAATAAAACTCAAGCCCCAAGCATAGAGTTTTATTTAAAAAGAAAACTGTTAAGTTGTCTAAAAGTTAGTATCCTCCACCCCCCACCCCCCAGAAAATAACCTAAATCGCTCATTCTCTGGCCAGCCCTTCATGTTCTTGTATCCTGACCTGTCCAAAGCAGACTCTAATGTGACCAAGGGATGTGTGCAACCCACCTGAGACAGCTTAGAAATGTTGGACAGAAACAGGCCTCAGGTGCTACACCCAAAAAGCTGGTCCCCAGCATATCTTCCACGTGGTTCTCTCCAGGAAACTTCTACTAGTGCTTGGTAGAAGATCTTTGCATGTCTGGATTTCCAGAGTCGTCTTCCCTCCCTCTGTATCTTTGCTGTATCTTCCTCCAGTAGATTTCCCAACCAGACAGTCTAGGGTCAGGTAGGGTCAGGCAGGTTCCACCACAGACAGGTGACTTTTCGTGTCTGAGACTTAGGTTGTTAGTTTTTTTCTTTTTTCTTTTTCTTTTCTTTCTCCTCATTTATTCAATGCGAGGTGACTGTTAAATACTAGGAGTTAAGCTTGGCCATGTGTCACATGACTAAATTCACATTCTAAATAGATCAAGAATAACACATAGAAGAACAGTATCAAGAAGCCACACCGCTGTTATTTACGTCATCTGCCTTTCTGCGTGTGTCCTTGAGCACAACCAGTCCTTAAGGAACACTAGCCACTTGCTGGTAACCCAAAGAGTAAATTGGGTGAATTATTCCTGAGAGCTGTGAATAGAACAGGAACGAATACCAGAGCCTCTGCAAATTCAGATTAAGGCCCTACTTTCCAGAAAACCATTCTCTTTCCATTTACTGAGCAGGTGACCAGCCTGATGCTGAGATCTGCCTCACAGTCTCCTCTGGGAATCACAACTCTCCAGTTTACAGAGCTCTGGGATCCCAGCCGCCACCATGCTTTAAGTACATTGGTTCTGCTGGAAAAATTATGGTAGTGTCCCAATACCCAGGTGTCTTCACAGGACCTCTCAGCTTGGACCAGGTTTGCTATTTTCTAGAAGGCAAAGTCTGTGAACCATCTTTAACTGAGTCCAGAAGACTTGACTTTAGCTCCAGACTTCTCCCACTGGATGAAGAGTGTCCCGTGGGAGCCTGACCTACTGTCACAAAGCCTTATGGCTTCCCTCTTACAAAGAGCCTAACTCCCTGATGACTATCCTAGAGTTGGTCTTGCTGTGTCCCTCCTCCTATGTCACCGGTAGAGGGACTAGACTGAGAGCCACGGAGCTACAGTGCTAAGGCCTGCTAAGGAATCTGGGGAGGCAAGCTGTATGTTGGTCATGGCTTTTTTTAAGCAAGCCCTGGCAAGTGAGAGCCTGCATTCACACTTGTTCTTTCAGGTCTAATAAGCTACATGCTGGTTTTCTTAGCATCACAGAATAGCATGCTGAGGCCGAGAGGCCAGCCTGTTTGACGTCCTGCTTTGGACATTTGCATGTCAAAGCAAGGAGGCTACTCGATTATGTGTCACGAATTACATTAAGTATCCTGTCTCTTAACTCTGCCCTGACAATTCCATCCCTGACCTTGACCACTGTGACATCTCCACTGGGGAGCGGGGTGGGAGTGGGGGTGAAGTGCAGGATTAAAATATTCCATTTGTGTTGTGATTCTAACTGGCCTACCTCGAATTTTAGAGTTCAATTCTTCCAGCCTCCTCGGAGAGCTTCAGTCTTAAAAATATCAAGGAAGGCCGAAAGAAAAGAAAAAAGGAAGGATTTAGGAGTCAGACAAGCCTGGATTTGAATGGTGATTTAACGACTTACTAGAGATTCCTTGCCAAGAGTCCTTAACTCTGCAGTTTCCACAGGTAGGAGGTAGGAGCACTATCTTCTGGACAGGATGCTCTGAATGTCGCCAAGAATAGAGCATTAAAAAAATAACTGTCATTATGGAAGTCTGGTGCTGTCCAAACAACCTTCCAGTTCTTTAGCTCTTCAAAGGTCAAAGCAACTCTCTGAAACCCGTTACCCCAGATTGACGGAAGAAATCCAAACTCAGATTATGTAACTCAGCTCATGCAGGCATAGATCCTGGCACACACTTCAGCGTTTATGCTCTTTCTCCAAATCCCCTCCCTCACAAAGACTCTCAAATACCCCCAGGGCCTCTTCTTCCATGTGCTTCCCCCACCCCGAAATCCATTCCCTGATCAGTGAGCCCCCAGCCTGCTGGCCTCTGACTCTGTCTCCCTTGTCTTTCCTTACTCCCCTCTCTGAACGCAGCCCTGGCAGTCTGCCCTCCTCCTGCTTCCTTCTGCCCTTCTCCTTGGCAGTTGCCTAAAGGGTCTCTCACCATGAGAGTCTCTTCTGGGCCTCTTCAAGATTATAATGCTTACTGCATTGTCACGTTTTGATACTTCTGTCTTTTTTTAGAGAGCTTGTCAATGTTTCTATCCTGCTCAAAAAGTTCTTCGGGGGGCCAGGGATTATGGGGCACAACAATTTCTTTGAGAAAGTTTTACACTTATTTAAAGAGGATAATTTTTGATGACTTCTTTCTTGACACTGCTGTAGCCTAGGGTACAGAAACATGCCTGTGACACAATAAGTCATTGTAAAGTGATTTCATTCTGTAGGTATGATAGTGCAGATGCAAAGGAGGATGCCTCCTATGTGGTGTGTGTGTGTATGTTCCCCTCACTATGACTTTTTATACCTAAACTACTTCCCTTTGAGTTTAAGTTAAACATCTGAGAATAAATATATACATTACTGATGTCCTACCACTAACTAGGAGTTGTAACCACTTAGTGGGATAAAATGCTACATTGTTAAAAAATAAGGTAAACAGCAGCAGTCCCACCAGCAAAGGGTTTCTTTCCACCTTTGAGTTTTATGGTCCTGCGCATGCTTCCTGTCCAAGAGCAGTCATCTGCTATCTGGTGGCTTAACTCCAGCTTACGGATATTTTATTAAAAGCTGCATCCGGTTAGGCCTTCCAAAATGTCCAGCAAAAATGTCTCCCACTAAGGTAAGGAAATGAACAACAGTGTTCAAGTCTCAGAGGGATTACTCCACTCGGAGAGGACACCAGCTGTTCTCTATCCTGTCTGAAGACAGAGCAACAGCTAGACCTGCTGAGAGCACGGCAGGCAAGATGCAAGTGGCCTGGGTAGAAAAGTGCACACAAGACAAAGCATTGTGAAACAGTGGCTTAAGGCACGGATCACCAAGCCAAATAACCTGAACTCAATCACTAGGAGGGAAGAAAACCCACTCCTGCTAGTTCTCCTCTGATGACACATGCCCATGGCAAGTTCACATGAACACATGTACACACGTACACACTAAATAGATGTGATTTTTGAGAGAGAGAGAGAGAGAGAGAGAGAGAGAGAGAGAGAGAACACATGGACTCACAGCACCAGCAAGTCTAAGTCACTTCAGGTTCCTGGCCATAATTTTTTCTTTTGTATTAGACAAGTTCCTTAAACTCAGTCTGGTTCCCTGTCATTATAAAGACGGAGGGCTATTAGCTTTCTCTAAATGTGTTAGAGGATTAAATAAAATAATGTGGTCCAAGGCCTTGGATACATGAGTTTTCAATGTCACTATATTCCCCCGCACCCACGGAAGCAGTTGAAAAAAAAGTAATCACTTCCTTTCCTCTAACTGCAAATAGACATCAAAGGCCTCCTCTGCCTTCGCCCCTCCCCCCCCCCACCCTCAGTGATCCACCTGAAAGAGAAAGACTTGGCATGCATTGTGGGTTACATCAAAACCCAGCCTTAGCTGGTCAAACAGATCTTTCCAGATCTCACTGGGAACAAGCATACAGGCTCCACTTTCTTAAGTAGCATGGTATGAAGTAATATAAAACAACTTAGGAGAGCTGGTTGTATATGTTCATCATGTTCAACCTCTTCAGAACTCCTCACTGTGACTGACAGACAGACAGGCAGACACATACACCACACACACCACCAGAACAATGGTTCCCAACCCTCCTAATGCTTTGATCCCTCATGCTGTGATGACCCTACCCCCAACCATAAAATTGTTTTTATTGCTACTTCATTACTGTAATTTTGCTACTGTTATGAATTATACATAAATATGTTTGGAGATAGAGGTTTGCCATAGGGGTCACAACCCACATGTTGAGAACAGTTGCACTAGGCTGTGTAACACTGTGTAGTGACGCTATAAATGAGTGGTGGATAGCCCTAAGCAGTGTAAATCATCTATGAGCAGAGAGGCTACCCCAGAGTTCTGGAGTCATAAGATTCTGGTGTAAGAGTCACTGCCAAAATGAAAATATTCTGAAGAGACACCTGTCAATCTAAGAGACTGGTGAAACAGTGAACACCCCCATCCCCACCAAACACACCCTCAAAAATGGGAATTTCCTGGGAATCTCATGCTGAGGGCAGGCAACTGTCAGAGGGGGGAAGATGCATCTCTCAGAAAGAGATCTCACATAGTTCTAACAGCTTATCTGGTGGGATAAACCCAAAGGCCAGACAACAATGAGTCAAAGGTGTGTAGGAACACAGCGTGGCTGAGATGACTGTACAAACCCTTGGTTTTCTGCTTAAACTTTCCTCTCACTTCAAGATCCCTAAAGACAAAAAGACTTGGTGGGGAGGTGGGTGTTCACTGGATCTTTTTGTCCCTCTTCTCAATGTGGCTACTTTGAATAAATCTTTGTCTACTTTCCACTGTTAAAAGTTATTTATTCTATTTTTTCCCATTAATTTTTTTTAATTAAGTATTTTCTTCATTTATATTTCAAATGCTATCCCAAAAGTCCCCCCAGACTCTCCCCCCACACTCCCCTACCCACCCACTCCCACTTCTTGGCTCTGGTGTTCCCCCGTACTGAGGCATATAAAGTTTGCAAGACCAAGGGGCCTCTCTTCCTAATGATGGCCGACTAGGCCATCTTCTGATACATATCCAGCTAGAGACATGAGCTCCGGGGGTATTGGTTAGTTCACATTGTTGTTCCACCTATAGAGTTGCTGACCCCTTTAGGTCCTTGGGTACTTTCTCTAGCTCCTCCATTGGGGGCCCTGTGTTCCATCCAATAGCTGACTGTGAGCATTCACTTCTGTGTTTGCTCGACTCTGGCATAGCCTCACAGAGACAGCTATATCAGGGTCCTTTCAGCAACATCTTGCTGGTGTATGCAATGGTGTCAGATTTTGGAGGCTGATTATGAGATGGATCCCGGATATGGCAGTCTCTAGATGGTCCATTCTTTCATCTCAGCTCCAAACTTTGTCTCTGTAACTCCTTCCATGGGTGTTTTGTTCCCAATTCTAAGAAGGGGCAAAGTGTCCACACTTTGGCCTTCATTTTTCTTGAGATTCATGTGTTTTGCAAATTGTATCTTGTATCTTGGGTATTCTAAGTTTCTGGGCTAATATCCACTTATCAGAGAGTACATATCATGTGAGTTCTTTTGTGATTGGGTTACCTCACTCAGGATGATGCCCTCCAGGTCTATCCATTTGCCTAGGAATTTCATAAATTCATTCTTTTTAGTAGCTGAGTAGTACTCCATTGTGTAAATGTACCACATTTTTTGTATCCATTCCTCTGTTGAGGGACATCTGGGTTCTTTCCAGCTTCTGGCTATTATAAATAAGGCTGCTATGAACATAGTGGAGCATGTGTCCTTCTTACCAGTTGGGACATCTTCTGGATATATGCCCAGGAGAGGTATTGCTGGATCTTCCGGTAGTACTATATCCAATTATTCTATTGTTTTTAGATTGATATAATTACATCATTTCCCCTTTCTCCACTTCAAACCTTCCCATACATCATACATATACACACACACACACATCCATAAATACAACCTGCTCAGTCTGTATAATACTACCTATACGTATGTCTTCAGGGCTGACCATTTGGTATTGGGTAACCAACTGGTGTGCTCTTCCCTGACAAAGACTATTTCTCCCACCCCTAGCATCCTTTAGTTACCTCTAGTTCTTTGTCTAGAGTTGAGGCCATATGGGCTTTCCCTGTATACATTAGCCCGTCTATTGTTGTTTTCCTAATTCAGTTCCTGTTTAGACAGCCATGTTTGAGACTTTATAAGTGTGGCTTCTGACATTCCTAGGAAATACAATCTCACAGTAAACTCCCTGTTTCTCTGGCTCTTACAATCTTTTTCAATGATTCCTATGCCTTAAGAATAGAAGTTGTACTGTAGATGTTTCTGTTGGGACTAAGCTTAATAATAGCTCTTTATTCTAATTGGTTGTAGTTTTTTGTAATGGTCTGTCACAATGTTATTGTCTGTTACAAAAAGAAGTTTCCCTCATGAGGGGTGAAGAGTACACTAATCTGCGGGTATAAGAACAAATATTTATATTCTTTACACACTAAACTTGTCTCCTTTAATTGGCTTATGATAAATGGATGGTTAGACCTGATTAGACCATAGATTATCACACACACACACACACACACACACACATTAAATGTCACAGCAATCCTGAAGTCTGTAGCTACCATATGTCAGCTTGAATACTCACACACACAAAAAAATAACTGAGAAGTTAGAGTATATTTATGTTCAGTTAATGAAAGCAAATTCAGTATTCTCTGTACACTGGAGTATGCAAGCCAAGTCAGTACCTGTAGCCAACTCAGGAATCACGGAGTCAGCCTCTATATGGAAGCCCTAGGAATTTCCTGAGGTAAGTTTCAGAGGTAAAGTTGTGTCTGGAAATCCAGAAAAGGCTCCTAAAAGACAATTTTAGAAGGGATCTGATCAGAGGAAAAAGAAACAGGCCTGAAGAGCATGGTTAGAGAGGACTGGTGCACATAGAGGGCAAATAAGGGCAGGAACCTCTTGGGTCCACAGTGCCCCCCCCCCAAACTGCTATGCTGGTGACAGTGACCTAAACAGAAGGCCTCTGGCCTAGACTTATATAAGTCTAAAGGTGGGTTTCTATTACCATGAACCTCCCTTAATCTACCCCTGACCTACCCAGAGTTAACTACCATCCGTCCAAACATCTTATAGCAGCTTAAAGTCCCACACCCTGCTGACTGTCATATAAAATCTGCCCACCCTCTAAATATAGCCTAGGCAGTTTGATCCCCAATAAACTTTTCATTCTATGGTCTAGTTTAGAGGTTCAACTGCACCCTCACTCGTAGAAACATTGAGCTAGCCTTGACATGACTTAGTTCTCTGGATGAGGCCATAAGTTAGTGATTTGTCTGGAGAAAGTCTCAGGTAGAGCATGACAAGTGGTCTCTTCTCTAAGTTCCAGAGTTAAGGTCTTTGCTTTCTCTTCTCCCACCATTCACAGGAGGCCTTGGTTTTTGGTTGGTTGGTTGGTTGGTTGGTTGGTTGGTTGGTTGGTTGGTTGATTTTTCTAGACAGGATTTCCCTATGTTCCTTGACCTGTAGACCAGGCTAGCCTCAAACTCATAGATACATCTGCCTCTGCCTCCACAATACTTAGATTAAAGGTGTATGCTACCATGACAGCCTCAGAGCAGTTTTTGTACTTATTGCTGTCTTTTCTGTCAAAGATCAATGCCATTAATCATCTAATTCATGCTAATTACCAAATGATGGTGACAGTTTTTTAAGGCAAGGGATGATGTGATATCAACATTTCATATACTAGAATTATCAGCAATAAATCTGGCCACACTGGATTCTGGAAGAAGTCATTGTGGTGAAATCCGTGTCTACCTATGTCCAGACTTCTGTTTAACCATATGCTCTGAAGATCCCCTCCAGTATAAGTTAGAAGGCTGTCAGAACGCTGATGCCCTATTCAGAGACTAGAACCTACAGGATTCCAAATGCCAGGATGCAACCTGGGCATCAGCAATAGTAAATTACCTGGTAATTCTTGTGTGCTATAAAAATCTGAAGGTACTTATCTGCCTTACAGCAAATTCCATCTCTTTCTAGGCCCTTAAACAGCACATATCTCATGCCATGACAATTCATTATCTGTCTACTTTACCTTAGTTGTGTTGTAGATAAAAGTACCAAAACAAAACAAAAAGAACCAAACAAAAACAAAATGGACTAGCCTGAAGAACTAGGGAGTCCTGAGAACATAACAACATTAATAATACTGTACAGGATGAGTGGGAGAATTTAATGAATTTAGTAGATTTTACAAGGCACCCAACACAAGGGTTAGCTCTCTTCTTATTCCAGTGCTCTTTAACTTCCATTCAGTTATAACTCACAGGCAATGTGACTTTGCAAGGACAACTACTTTGTCCAGTTTTCTTCCAAAAAGAGATGAGTACTCAGTTGATGTTCAATCTAATAGTTTGTGAATGGCTGAATTCATGGATCAGCTCGTGGTAATGGCCTTCTTGGCCACAATGTTGACTATGTGGCAAGCAATGCTGGTTCCCATGGAAAGGACTTTTGGTTGAATGAATTACTTAATCTATTCATGATATATGCTGCTTCTCTGTTCTACCAATGCTGAAAACATTTAAATGTAAGTATGTTCATATGTAGAAACATACATGTGTTTTACAGACACAAGTGGTGCCTTAATGGGTCACTCAACAACCTGTAATAACCCGTCCCATACAAGCCAAAGCAAACCAAGAAATCCAGAGGCACAGCTTACACAACAGCTGAAACTGACGGGCCATAAAGGCCACAAAAAATTATTTAATTTAACTTGAAATACAGCAAACTGTCTGGAAAAGGTCCAAAGAACATAAACTATTCAGGTGAATGGCTCTATAATTCTGTTCCACCATTTCCGGCCCCACAAGTTACCTAAGATTAGCAGAACAGAGCCAAGTTGCTTGGGTTGGGGAAGAATATCAAACTCAGGTGACTTCCCCCAAGAGTGAAAGAAACATGTTGTGTATTGTTTTGCATTGTTTTGTTTTGTTTTTTTCCAGTGAGAGTCCACTCAGAAGGCAGCTGGTAAAGAGAAAATACTGAATGTATTAAAAATACAACATACTTGTATAGACTGTGCCTAAATAAACTTGGACTGGAAATATCCCACATTGCTGGGAGGCTGGAAGGCCTCACTTGCACAGGTGTGAAAAACTGGAAGGAAACTGAGTTGAGGGAGCAGGAGGTAAGACCTCTATGAATGGAACCATTCAAAAGTCAACATTTCTCTGGTTGTTCACTGTTCCACAAGTGCACACTCTACCAAGTACATCTAATGAAGACCGGTGATGCGAGAGGCACCGTCTAACTCAGGAAGCTGCTGGAAAAGTATAGTAACTCAATAAAGATGCTGAAGCATGAAGTTAGATGGTTTCACTTGGCAGCAGCATCCCATGATGGAATACAAGTTTTATTTTCTCAAATTCCTCGGGATCTGGAGGCAGAGCTATAGAGAAGTGTTCAAAAGCTTGTTGTCCCCCAACAATTTGCCCATTGTCTAGGTCAAAGAACCCAGAGCCAGGGAAACTCTTCATGGAGAGTCATGAGACAGACAGCCATCAAATAGTAGAAAGCTATGTACAGAAGACTGAATTTCATCTTCTTTTATTTTTTTAATCCACCCAATTTTATGTCACCCCAATAAAACCACCAATAATTCTGAATTAATCAAAAAATCATCTTCTCATTATTCCCAATTGTGTGTATATAGAATTGTGTGTATATAAAATTGTGTGTATATAGATAGCAAGGTGACCGAGTAGCCCGTACTCCTGCTCAGGATGGACTTGATTACCCCTGCTCTTATTTCCAGATTCTCCTACCACTTACACTTCATAAAAAGTTTACGGAGCATCATTTAGCTGCAGAACTTTCTGTCAGTGCGTGACAGAGGATGCAATCTGTTGAGGTGGAAGCAAGAACACTGACCTTCAGCATTTAGAGTGAAAGTAGTGAAAGAAAGATAGATTTTTTTTTCTCTCTCTATTATTCATGTAACTAAAGTTTGGGCAGCCAAATTACTGAACATCACTTATTTGTAAAGTCCTAGCTCTCATGTTGGTCTAATATAGAGACTTGAAATATTGAGTAAGAAACATGATCTATTATATAAAATACAAATCCTGTAGAAAACTTTGTGTAAAAATTTTTATAATAAACTCAGAATTTACCAGTGGTTGGCATAGGGAGAAAAAAAGAACAAATAGGAGTCAATATAGAAAATCTCTCAATGGCCAAGATTACAAGTGTGTGTGTGTGTATCCCAACAACTATGGACATTATCTACCAACAGCTTCATGTTTTCTATGATCTGCCATCCTTACAATAATGGACTGACATGTCTCTTCAAACTGTGTGTGTGTGTGTATGTGTGTGTGTATGTGTGTGTTTGGATTAAAACCCAAAGAAGAAAATACATATCTTTGAGTTTGTTTTGATGATAATAAATTTCTTAATTACTGTTAGAAGGGGGACAAATATTTTAATAGAAAAATTCCAGATAGTAAATGTAGAGGCAATCAGAGAAATGGAAGATTATCATCATGGTACAACAGTTATAGACACTATAGAAAATATTTATAGGTAAATGTCAGGATCAGTAAGATAACTACATCCAACATACTTATATAATTTTAACATATATCCCCCAAATATGTATTCATTAGTATGTTGTCTTAACATGTAACTCTAACACCTTTGGTACTTGTGGTTCCAGGAAATAGCATTTCATTCCCTGGTCTTGAGTGTCCTTTGGACATGGTGACTCATTTCTAGCAAATAGACTACAATAAGCAAAAAAGATAGCAATCTGGAAGAAAATACTTTAACCAAGTGGTCAAAGCTAATATCACCAGTAATAAGATATTTCAATACCACACGGACACTAATGTGATATGATAAAGAGAGCAATTCTGTGTCCTTCTCCCAGGTTTCTTAATTTTGATAAAAACACAAGATGAACCAAACCCACAGATGGTCTACCAACAAACTTGATGAAAATCCTTCAATGTGTTCACCATGAAAAACACAAAAAGATTAAGAGAAACAATTAGAGGTTGCTGTGGAGACTGCCAAAAACAAGGAAAGGATTTGGCTTACAGTTTGAGGGGACAATCAGTCCATTATGGTAAGGATGGCAAGTCATAGAAAACATGAAATTATTGGTAGATAATGTCTACAGTTCAGATGCAGAAATATGAGTGCAGATATCCATCTTCTTTCTCCTTCATGGTTTTGATTTAAACTTGGACACCAGGCAATGATCTGGTACCACCAATATTCAGATATGAGTCATCTGTCCTAAGTTAAGCATCTCTAGAAACACCTTCACAGACATACCCACAGATATGTCACCTAGATTATTCTAAATCTAATCAAATTGACAATAAACTAGCACAATGACTTAATGCACTGTGTTGTCTCAGACTGGATCACAGAACAGATAAAAAGCACTAGTGAAAAATCTAATGGTATTTAAATAAAGTCTGTACTTACTACTGATAGGCTAATATTAATTTTTAAGTTTTATTTTTATTTATGTATATATGTATGTGTCTTGTTGAATGTATGTCACCTGTGTGGGGGCAGAGGGGTGTAGGCCAGAAGAGGGTATCATAACTACAGGACCTATAAGCTTGCAGGTAGTTGTAAGCTGCCAGCATTGGTGTTGGAAAATAAACTCAGGTTCTCTGAAATAGTGAGCATTTTAAACTCCTGAGCCATTTCTCTAGCCCTCAGTGTTAATTTTTCACTTATGACTTCTGTATCATTGCTTTGTAGACTCTTTACACGCACACGCACGCACACACATGCATGCACGTGTGTATGCGTGTGCATGTGTGTGTGCGTGTGTGTGTGTGTGTGTATGTGTTATACTTGGACTTTTTGACTCTTTGCCTATCTGACACTTCTTCTATAAATCTGAGATTATTTCAGGGTTGAGAAATCATAAAATAATAATAAACCAGCATGGGATAATACAATCCCTTGCCAATGAGGTGATTTTGAAAACTGTGTTGCCCCCATGCTGTGAACTAGATTAATGTGAAACAAAAGTAAAATGAAAAGAGTGCACCTTCATCCCACAGGTAAGCCGCACATACAAGAATTACACAAGTTTTGTGATTTAGTTAAAGCAGGCTGGATTTTAATATATTCATAAAGAGTTTAAATTTGTCTACAAGTGTGCTGACACTCAACATTCAATAGTCATTTACTCTTATTCAAATACATTTCAATATCTGCTCACATGCACAGAGGGAGGGGGGACATGAAGATGAAGATGTAAAGATCAAATATGACATCGATATACAGAAGAACACAGACAAAACATCAAAATGCATGAACACAAAGATAGACAGGTAACGTATGAGAATATAACAACTTAGCCAAGCTGTCAACATACATTCCTTAAAATATTTCCCTTCACACTCCTACAAATAAACAAAACACTGGAAACTTTATTTAAGAGTTGGTGGACTAGGGTCCAAAGATGATCAACAATTTGCTAAAATGCAAACAGCTTATTTATACAACTTAGGGCTAATAACTCAAGCCTGCTAAACTTCATCTATAGCACAAACATTTCTTCAAGTTGAGATATATATTTTGCATAATAAAAAAAGATAGCTGTAGAAGTAACATCCTGTGGATTTCCACAGGCACATGCAGTTGTGGAGACCTCCCACGGTCAAGATGCTAAAAGGTCAGGTTTCTGCTTCCATAAATTCCCAGGATCAAATTTCTGTGGTACAGATAAGCATCCCCCAACGTTCTAGTCCCCTCATGGCACTATCAGGACGTGGCTAAATCTGTGAGAGATAGGTCCGAGTGCTCATTCCTTTGGTAATGAGAGCTTAACCCTCTTCCTCCCTCTTTGATTCTTAGCTGCTAAGAGGCAAGCAGTTTTCTCCACCACAGCCCAAGCCACAGTGTTCTGCTTTATGCTACACACAAGTCAGTAAGTTCCAACAACCATGGATCAAACCTCTGAAACTATGGACCCAAGTAACTCTTCCTGTCTGGTAAACTGGTTAGTTCAAGCAATCATTAGAGTAATATAAATATGATTAAGACAGTAGAAGTAAGTAATGAGCTTGCTACTTGATCTGAAATAACACCACCACCACCACCACCACCAAACCAAACCAGATATATGAAGAAATACTTTTTGAGACCATTGGACACCAGGCCAAAAAAAGGGGGGGGGTAGTGATTCCTGAATAATAGAAGGGAGTACAGTGAGCCTTATGGTTGCTCCTGCTTACTGGCTTAGGGCTTGTACATTATGGCACAGGATAGAGGAACTCAAGCAGAGGCAGCAGAGTTTTGGAGCTGGAAGTCTAGTGAGATTAGAGTGGCTGGAGTTCATAGGGTGGAGTATTAGAGTAAGAAACCAGCACAAAAATATTCAGATAACAGAATCCAGTCATGTACCCTACAGAGTGACCACTAGTGTTTGTGTGAGGAAAGTGACCAACGCTACTGAAAGAATCACCTGGCATGACTGAAAAGAGCAGTGTCAGAGGTTCTGAATACTGATGACGGCACCTGCTCATAACAGCCATACCTGAAACTTCAGAGCTCAAAATGGAGACTGTATATCAGTCAAAGGTACAATACATATACCTATACCTATACCTATACCTATACCTATACCTATACCTATACCTATACCTATACCTGCACCTGCACTTGCACCTGCACATGTACACCCACATGCACACACATGCACACCCATATATATGTATATAAAATGTACATATGTATCATGTTTATGTACTACATGTAACATATACATATGAGATTTATTAAAATGGCTTACAGGGTATCATCCAGCTAATTCAACAATGGCTGCCTACAAATGGAAGGTCCAAGAACATAGCAGTTGTTCAGTCCCTGAGGCTGGATATCTCAGCTGGTCTTCAGTATGTAGCAGAACTAGGCTGTGATGCCTGCAGAGGGCTATATTTACTAGCAGAGGAAAGAGCGAGCAGGTACCAGTGACTATGTTGGGATCCTACAGTTGACTAGTAGCCATGACTCACTGCCACTGCCCAACCTTACAAGCAGGCATCATACCACTTAGCACTGACCTTTAAAAACATCAAAATCAGGTTTGAAATACGGTTTCTACATATCATCTCTGCAATATTGTAAATTGAAAAACAGTTGGACACTACCTGCATTGAGCAGAATACTAAGACTCAAAATTCTATACCTACTGAAAAGATCTGTCAAAAGTAAAGGTGTTTTAAAGGTCAAGTTTTTTTCAAGAATACACAAACCAGAAGGTTTGATCACAAGCAAACCTATAATATACAAAACATAAAAGGAAGTCCTTCAAACAAAAGAGAAGGCATGTCAGATGGAGTGCTACAGGGACATACTCAGTGTATACGAACCACTGCCAAAGGTAGAAGAGAACAAAGAAAGAGAAAAATAAATTCAGGACTGTATTTAATACAACTTATTACAAATATATACAAGCCAGTAATGTGTCTTAGACTCCAGCTAGAAAGCAGACCTCTGCATCCCAAGATAGAAGGAAGGGCTTTATCCTCTGAGCTCCAGAAGGATAGATTGCAGCCAAATGAAAGGTACTTGGCCTTTAAAAAATTAATACATCAAACATCTTTAGGAAACAGTCCAGCAATTCAGATATCAGTGACATTCACACACAAAAAAAAGTGCAGTGTACTATTCTAATGATGTTTTATCCTATAGCATTTGGAAGCTGTACCCCTTGGTAGGGGAAATGACAGTTATGGTTAAGATGGCTTTAGTCACATAAAGCTAGATCCTTACATGAAACTCAGAATCTACACAAAAGATTAAAAGCAGTGAAAATAGAACTACGTGGGTAAATATATAAGATGTTTTCCTGCTGTTTATTTCTACATAGAAGATGATTGCCTGGAGCTACAGAGATGGCTCAGTGATTAACAGAACTGGCTACTCTTGGGAAAGAACAGAGTTAGATTGCCAGAACCTACATGGTGGCTCAGAACTCTCTGTAACTTCCAGAGGGTCTAACATCCTCTTTGAGCCTCCTTAAACACTGCACACAGGCACTGAATGCACGTGTACACATACATAGATGTGGACAAAAACTACACATGTAAAAAAAGTTAAATCTTTAAAATTAAAAAAGACATTTGATTTTTTTGACAAAAACCTTTTAAGTAGCATGAGCTTTATGGCTTTGAGAAAAGGGCATGGAGCTTATGGAAACATGAAGGAGGGTAAAGTGTGTTGTGATAATACAAAATCCATTCATGTAAAAAGAACAACTACAGTCATAAAGGCATTGGAATGAGTTAGGATTTCTGCAAATGTATATGACTGACATTATGAGTGGATGCTTGCTCTCAGTTGGCTGTTCTAGTTTGCAGAGTGTTTAGAGTCATCCCTGGATTGTAGCTCCTACTTATACCAATAACACTACTCAAGATGTGGAAACCAAACGTCCCCTAGGAGGTGACAGCAGTCACTATAAGTGACCATGACTAATACTCAAAGGCTGACTATGATAAGTTAAAGATGTGTTCCATATACCATGCAGAGAGCACTGAAATAAAGGGACAGAGGGTTCTAACAAACAGAGCAAAGTAAGTCATGGATATTGTTTTATTAATCCCCCTTTTTAAAAAGCAGTCAAACAGGAGAAAGAAGAAGATACAAACACAGGAAAAATAGTAATATGACAGTATGGTCATAATCACCACATTCCATATACTTTCAGATGGACTAATAAAGTGATACCCAATTATACTATAAACAAGAAAAAGTAAATGTAAAGACATGAGGAGATTTAAAATTAAAATAGGAAGAACTGTGTCATGGTAACATTGCTCATAAGAAAACTGGAATGCTTGTCTTAATAACCAATAGGCCAGGAAGTGATAAGAACTGACACATGAGGTTATATTACATTTAAAAGAAGAAGAAAATCAGCAGAATAAGAACAGGCAACTTACAGAAAAGGAGAAACCATTGCTGTTACATATCTAACTGATATTAATAACTAGAGTAGTTATGGACTTGGCTGGGTTATAAGAAAAAAAGAGATAGAATGTGAGGTTGTAAGGGAGTGAATTGAGGAAGAATTAGGGAGAGGAATTGTAGGTAAATATGATCAAAACACATTACATATATGTATGAAAATCCCAAGGAATTAGTAAACTATTATTTAAAAAAAAATAAATCCAACAGGATCCAGTCATTCTGCAATATTTGCCAAAGATAAAGCATTTGTAGATGTGTGTATGTTAATTTGTAATGGCTCCAGGCTGAAAATAGTACAAATATCCATCAGAAAATTAATTAAAAAAAACAAATTGTGTTACAGCCATCAGCCATCCAATGGATTTACAAGGCTTAGGAATAAAGGCTTACAGATAAGGGATATACTGATCATCTTGACTGTGGTGGTGGCTTTCTGGGCACATATGTCTGAATGTATGCACTGGTAACTTTACCAGTGTGTAATCTGCCATATGTCAGTTATACTACAAATTTCACAAGATAACATGCAGAGCAGTCACCATGCCAATCATCAGGGTGCTAAGAAAGAGTGGGTAGCAACAAAAAAGTAGGAATAGTTCCTGGTAAACTGGCCCTAATGTATACTTTAAGCATAGGATGATGGTCAAAGACTCTTCTGCAATAGGTAAGATGTTCAACCTCCTATCTTACTTTGTCCCTTTTGTAGACAAGGGTCACATTTACCCGTCCATTCAAACTTTCCTGACCCCAGGAGCTTCTCATCTTGCCTGCAGTGGGGAACAGTGCTCATAGCTCCCAACCTTCTCTCTACTATAAACAAAGATACTACAGTGAAACAGCAAGCTTTGAAGAGGATCATCCCTGTGCCTTTTGGGTTATTATTACAAAAATATGACATCACTAAGATGACACACTGAGATTCATTCACTAAAACTAGAAGGCAAATTAACATCATCCCAGACATATGACTCTGGAAATGTACTAGAAAATAGTCATTGGCATATGTTCTGTGACCTAGCCATTAAAAAAAAAAAATCATTGAATTCTGACCCATTCAGTACCACATCCACTGTTGCATAAACTTAGCAAGGCAATGGCAGGACTTGGCTGTAGATAATCAGGTAATCAGGTGGTGTGACACATAGAAACATCCTAAGAATCTGGGCTGAGTCCTCTGTAGATCTAGAGTTTGAGGAGTTGGAATGTGAGAGGAATGAGGGGCCAACACCCACTTGTAATCTGTAGCCTGGGGCTCTCCAATGGCATCTCAGAACTCCCAGCGCTCATCATCTACCCCATTGGTCAGCCTTTGCTGGTGCCTTGCAGTATCACTGCTGATTGTGGTTGCTTGGCTCTGGCACTGAACTCAGACCTTCCATACTCATTGATTCATTAAGCATCTACAGTAGCAGAATACTGGAGTGCATACAGGGCCTCCTCAGATGGCTCAGGCAAGCAATGTTCTCCTGGAGAAACTCTTTCAGTTAGAGCAACATCAAACTGATACATGGTGATTTGGTCCTAACTATGGCATGGAGTTGACAATGAGAGCCTAAAACAGAGGATCCTGAGACATCTGGAGGATGGGGACAGCTCTCTGGAGGGAGGGCATCAAAGCTGGGAGTGGGGTATAAATTACCTGGAGAAATCAGAGAAGGGAATCCCAGAGTATGAGAGAAGAGAGGGAAGCCCAAGTTGAAGAATCAAGAGCACGATAGGAAAGCTGCAGCAGAGAGGGTCATCTGTGAGCAAAGCCAGACATGACTCTTGGATACTGTGCTGAAGATTTAGAAAGAATGGAAAGCCATTCAAAGATTGTATTTGTCTATTTCCACTGTATTGTGGATTCCCAAGGCTTTTATATCAAATTCTACATGGTAGCCAAGACAACCAGAAAATTTTATCAGCAAGAAATTAAAAACAAACAAAAAACCCAAAATTGTGCTTTGGGTCCTGTAGAATGTTTAACTTGGGTTAGTTGGTCATCTAATTTTCAAAGCTATCTGATTCCATTTTGCAACTTTATTCCAGAGGATAGGTAAGCAAGTAGCTTAGTAGGGAATTCTAAGTCATATTCTGCCTAGAAGTCAACCTGCCCCCACCAGCACCCTCCCCAAGAACTCTGATCTGGAGAAGGGAGACTGTTGAAGCTCCCCCAGAGTCACTCAGAAGAGAAGACCCAACGTCTCCAGCTTTCACCCAAATTCTAATGAGTCCTGTGGTCCTTCCCAGGTTGCAACATGCTTTCACTTTCTTGTCCTTGTAGCCTTCCTAAAAGCAAAAGACAACAGTAAGAACTGTCTGAGGGTTTGAGTCTGTTGGGTTCCACTTTAGTTGGCTTCTGAGATGGTTTGGATAGAAAGGCTGTAATCCCAGCACTCAGGAAGCAGAGGCAGGCAGACCTCTGTGAGTTCAAGGTCAGACTGCTATTCAGAGTGAGTTACAGGACAGCCAGGGCTTCACTGAGGAAACCCTGTCTCAACTACCTCCTCACTCCCCAACTACCCTCCTCCCCACCCCTGAAAAACACGGGATGAAGGGGAAGCAAGGGGGGCATTAAGGAGATACTGAAATTTCCTAACCAACTCGCTGGAAGCAGAAGCCAGGCATTCCTGATCATCCTGCCTGTTGTTCGCAATAGCTCCATCTTTCAGATTAGGGAACTGTGCCATGTTATATTTTACCCAGTTAAAAAGAAGTCTTGGCTTTTTCTATATTAGTGTGGCTCCAGAACCCTCCTTTCTCCTGTCACCTTCTAGAGTGGAGCCCTTCACAATGACGAAACCATCTTGCCTTTCAGGGAACCTACCTGTTTGCTGTGGTTTCTCTGAAATGCAAGACCCTCACAAATTCTCCATTACAGTCAATACCTGGACTGAAATGACCCAGAGAGAGTCATAACCAAGAAGCAGGAAATGCTCTAGGTCCTTGTTTTTCCTCTGTTCTGCTCTTGGTACCATTAACAGTGACTTCATTCAGCTGGATCCCTGTGTCCTCAAGCAAGTGCAACACACACACACACACACACACACACACAAACACACATGCACCATGCACACATACATACACCTGTTCCCTCCCACCTCTTTCTTCCTTCTTTCTCCTTTCATCCTCCTCTCCCTCTATCCATCCTCATCTTCCCTAAATAGAACACAAACCTCACAGCCCATCAGTACTTAGACATTTTCTAAGAGGAAAGAGGGGCCTGAAGTCATCATTCTTAGAAAGAAAGTGAACCAAAACCCCTCGAGTTATTTGTAAATCTCTATTTCCACCCCTATATTATCTATCCATCAACCCTTTCTGAGAGAAAATGTTCCAGTTATGTGCCCCTGGAGGGCTTAGAGAGGAACAAAATGTCTGTTTCCTCCTTCAACCTAAGGATATTCATCAGAGCTGGTTGCACTCAGACATCAGACAGTTACAGCTGCTTCTTCCATGTTCTCCTCTGCTGAGATCCTGTTTGTCCTGCTTCGAGTCACTCCACATTCTGTAAAACCCTGGGAGGCTCCTCACCCTGAGAGGTTCCTCGCCCTGAGAGGTTCTGTGTTATACCAGCAGCTTTTGATTCCATTTCAAGCATGGAAGATGACCACTGCCCACTGGCCCTCAGTCACCACCACCTGTCCATCACCAACCATGCAGCACGGAGCAAAACCTGATGTACCCTTGGGGATAAAAACTGGCTCTGCTTTATACACTTATTGAGACTGTAGGAGCATATGGCATATCAAAATCACATCAGGGAACGCAGACTCAAGAATTTGTCAGACACTAAAACAGGGAAGAAGTATAACTCCCTCGCCTGGCTCCCACAGGATGGTGGATACCTTGCTCTGTGATGGCAATGGCCCCACACCAACTATCATCTGATACCTGAGATGTACTCTAAAAAACACCAGGCAGGACTTCTGGCTATCCTTGGGTTCAGGTTCTTTCCCCACCCTTTATGGACACAGCCTACTCAATGCCCACACAACTGCTCACCTGCCTGCATGGGAAATCATTCCTTCTGCTCTACCCAGTGCTGCCCTGTCACATCACAGCTGAACTCAACTCAGCATCTTCTCTCTGAGCCTTGACTCTCCAGTGGCCTCAGCAACAACCTCCTCCCTAAAGATGGTCTGGGTTCACTTTTTATCAATATAAATTTATGGCTCCCACACCACACCTTAATCCTTTTAACCTCTTTATCACATAACCATTCTTTAAATTCTCAGGTGGGAATGAAGACTTACTATGTGATATGAATAAAAGAAACTGGATTCTCCTTAACTAGATTACTAAGTGAATGCCACAGAAACCATTGGGCCTCACGAATTTATGGCTAATCAATTCTAATATCATAGAAAGATACAAATGTGTTCATCTGCCTTTTACCTAATAAATGTAAATAAAGGTATTGAGGCAGCCCATAACCCTCATTTAAGGTATCTCCTCCCAGAAATGTAACTTGGCTTTAAAGCTGAATTTCACATCTGACCAGAGGTTGTATCCTTGGATTTCTCCCATTTCCTCTGTCTTCAGGGGGAACAAAGGTTGAGATAGAGGTAGAAACTGAAAACATCAATAGAGAGATTTAAACCAAAGCAATTTTTAGAGCTGAGGGTAGTGGCAGGAAAGAAATCCCAGCACTCAGAAGTCTAAGGCAGGATTGTGAGTTTAAAGACTGCCTGGCTTCAGTGTGAGTTCAAGGCCAACCTGGGAAACATATTAGAACTTTATCTCAAAATAAAAAGTAAAAAATAAGGTCAGGAATGTAGCTCAATGGTAGTGTTTCTCTAGTATGAACAAGACTGTGGGTCTAAGCCCTAGTACTGCTCAGAACAGGAGAGGAAGAAAAGAAAAGAGGAAGGGCCATGGTGACACAGTCCTGTAATCCCAGAACTCACAAGGTGAAAGCACAGGATCTGATCTGGACTAGTGCAAGGACATCTTTGGCTACATAGAAAGTATGAAAGTCTAACCTGGGCT
Organism: Mus caroli; assembly: GCF_978045245.1. NCBI lineage: Eukaryota > Metazoa > Chordata > Mammalia > Rodentia > Muridae > Mus > Mus caroli. Next base: position 70,763,439 of record NW_028227256.1, read on the forward strand.
ACATGGGAACCTGTCTAAAGAAAATTATACCATATGTCTAACTCCTGGTCTATCAAAAGGAAGAGATGAAGGAAGGAAGGGATGAAGGAAGGAAGGAAGGAAGGAAGGAAGGAAGGAAGGAAGGAAGGAAGGAAGGAAGGAAGGAAGGAAGGAAGGAAGAGAGAGAGAAAGAGAGACAACAGGAGCCAGAGAGAGATACAGAAACAGAGAGAAAAACAGAATCAGAGAGAGAAAGACAGAGAGAGTAGTGAATAATGAATTTCTGTAAGAAAGGAAAAAAATGAAGCAACACAATGTGTTACCAGCGAAGAGCACGGGTTAGAAACGGAATATGGGTTTTATGGGAATTATGGGTTTTCTTTGTAGATTTGTCATCTGCCACTTGAATGTAAGTAGATAAGTCTCGAGACAGGAGCAGGAAAGACAAGGATACACAGACTCCCAAGCAGGCAGAGGTCTACCACCTCTGATTCTTGTCCTACTACATGTCTGTCTGGCTAAAAGTATAAAGTAGTTCTAATAATAGCATTTTGTTCTCCCCATTGTCCTGTGAGCTGAAGAGATAGATCTATCTGAAAGAAATGGTGAGCAGAGAGAAGGAAGGACTATGCAGGAAGGGGATGTGGAGCTTCTGACTGGAGCAATGGACAAAGCCTGATTGACAGATGACATAAGGAGGAACACTTGGAAAAGTGAGGGGAAACATTCTAGAATCAGAGAAGGAGATTGCCTTAGTTGAACTTGCACTTCAAGGGGCCCAAAGCTACCAAAGAAAGAGAGAAGACCATGAACTTATTTCCTTCTTTGTTCTCAAACTCTGGAATTGTCATCTAGCATAGGAAATATGTGTCCAGAGCTCGATGGTGAACCAACAGGACAAGCTTTCATCAATAAACATGAAGGGCTGTGATCTGAATGAGGCATGAAGCAGACATGAAGCTTTGGGACCAATAACTAGAAAGAGCTTGCCTTGCATGTAAATTTAGAATGACAAAGCAGAATGGAATGGTGGGTGTGGCGAGGAGGAGAGCAGAGGAAGACAAATTACCTCTAGGGGTAATAGTTGACCATCTTGTGTGACTCAAAGTTCAGTGAGCAGGAAGGACAGGGACACCCAGACTCCCAAGGAAGCAGAGGTCTACCAATGGCCATGTGCTGGCCCATCATTGACTCCATCTGCCTCCAGTCTGACAGAACTGGCCATGACTTGTGGCTGGAGGAGGCTTGGCAGGACTTAGGAGATGAGTTAGTGGGTTGTTCTTGGCAAGCCAAAACTATACATGTACAATGCTTTAATCTCCTGCTGGGATGTCTTAAGAAAAGGAAAGATGAGAGATATCTGCATGAAATAGAACCCCTGCCACTGGTCAAGGAGACTGGCCTCTCTCTGGAGCTCCATCAAAGAAGTACTCCCTATGGCCTCTATACAACCTACCCTGGGGTGGAGCCAAGGAGAGAAGATGCGCACCCACTGCTAGGCTCTTTTCAGATTGTCTAAGAGAAAAAGAACTGGGCTGTTGGGATTGTCCTGGTCCTCCTAACTTCCCTTCCTGGGAATTGCTTCACCACCTAGATAAAATGCCAGCTTAAGTGGAAGTAAAGGCAGCTGTCAATGCCACTGACCTGCAGTTCAAATGATGAGCTTCAAAGCCTGGGGAAGGACTTTTCCTCCCCACATTGACTTCCTGATACTTAAAAAAGCCTAGTTTACTTAATGGGATTATTGCCAGTCACATGTGATGTGACTTTCTTCTTTAATGCCATACTTCTCTTAGCCTCAGTTGGTGAACACCTAGGTTGGTACCATAGCTTATTTTTTTGTGGATAGTGCTATAGTAAATATGGGTGCTTGAGTGTCCCTGTGGTGTATTGATTTGAATCCTTCAGGGAAATATCAAAGTGCATCAAATGGAGGAGACACTTTGTGCTGCCTTCCATAGTGGCTGGATTGATCTACATCCACACAAGCAGTGAATAAAGGTCCTTCCCACATCCCTCTCCGGAGTCCTTGCTGGGTGTTTTGTTTTGTTTTGTTTTGTTTTGTTTTGTTTTGTTTTGTTTTGTTTTGTTTTGTTTTGTTTTGTTTTATGACTGTCATTATATCCATTATACCTAGGGTAAGATGGACCCTCCATGTAGTTTTTATTTGTATTTCTTTGATGACTAGGGAGGCTGAGTATTATTTTATATCTACTGGGTATTTGTATTTATTTGAACTTAGTATAGTATATTTTCTCTTATTTGCTTTTCCTAGATTTTAAATAGATACATAAAGTCACACATACACAAAAACACATTCTACTTTCATACATATGTGTGTGTGTGTGTGTGTGTGTGTGTGTGTGTGTGTGTGTGTGTGTGTGATGTGAACAAAGAATTAAAAATTTCTAGTTAGACAAAGGGGACCGAAGGAAGAGGGGAGGGATGAGAAAATGAAGAGCAGGGAAGCACGAGGGAGAATATATTCATATATAATATACATGTGTATGAACACAAAATGACTGGTGAAGTAAATAAGGAGAGGGCTTTACATTAATGCAGTGTTCTTGAGAGTCATCTCCAATGGCCACAGATAAGTAATACAGTCCTTACACTACTATATACTTTATAGTACTGTCTTTAACTGTCAAGGAGAAAAAAATGAATTCTCTTGAGTAAGAGAACTACACTCAAAATCAGATGCAAGCCCTACAAGCCCTATGCATTGCCCATGAAATGATGGAACTCCAGGAAGATGCAAGGAAAAGCCCAAGCACAACATCTTGACACTTGTATTAGTCTTGTGCTTGGCAACCATTTTTAAGCATATAGAAGAAACAACCTGCTCTTAATGTTTCAACAGATGTCCCAACTTTATCTCAGACATTTCGATTTTCTTTTCTAGTGCTTCCATGGAGACACTTGGCTTGGAAAAAAAATTGTGCCTTGGACAAGGGCTTCAAGAGCCTCGACAGAGCCTCTGTGTAAATTAGAAAAAGGTTCAGTTTGCCAGGCAGTACATTTGGGGTGTGTGTGTGTGTGTAAAGGACATTCTCTACCCTTATTTAGATTTCCAAAGCACACAACTAAAAAGGAAGGATAAAGCTGATCCTTAGCAATGGTTTAAAATCTACCTGTGAACCTTAATGACACACGCAGTGTGAGTCACAGCTCAGAATAGCCAGGAGGCAGACTCACTGTAGGTCTGACTTGAAGGAACAGTTCTCAAGATCAACTCCCATGAGAAGGGAAAAAGGCAGGACTGGGCAGTGTCACTGAAACAGGTGACAGTTACAGCATGGCTACAGCTGGGATGTCCCTTCTGAGGTATCTAGAATTTGGGAGAGTGAGACCCTTATTACTTAGATAGTCCTGTCAGAGATGGACTATAATGAGTTGTGACTTCATGTCACCTTGGCATCCATTCTGCATATATGTTGAGCTTCCTCAAACCACAAACAAAGCACACTTATCCTTGATGTAGTTTCTAGCTGTGAACCTCCTGCAATCTAGTTCGGTTCCTTCTATAGCTTTCTCTGGTTAACAAGTTCCTTGTGAGGCAGCTAGATACAATCTACTCAGTGCAAATCAGTCATCCCTATAGCATGCATTGACTATGCAGATATGCTGAGTAGATGTCTATTGTGATTTGGATGTGAAATGTCCACATAGGCTCATATGTTGAATCTCCAATTGTCCTCAGTTTGTGGAGCTATTTTGAGGGGTTAGGAAATTTCTGGAACATGGAGCCTTGCTGGGTCTCCAGGCACAAGCTTTGAAGGTTATATCTACCTCTAGTTCTGTCACAAGTTCTCTGCCTCCTGTCTGCCCTTGAGTTAAATCCTTCCTCCCTTAAGTTGCTTCTGTCAGATATTTGGCCATTGAGATGAGGAAAGTGACTCATCATTCTTAACCATCCCTCGATCCCATGGGACTCATGCCTGCTGCCCATAACTCCAAGTCAGAGTCTGCTTAGATAAGGTACTGAGACATTCCCAAGAATGTCTTTATCCTAAATCGCTCTTTCTAGTTCCTCATCTACTGGGTAATTATGCTTCCCAGATGTCTGCCATCTTCCCCTTGGGGCCACGTGATTGGCTGCCCTGGTCTCTCTAGGATATGTAAAGAACAAACTGCCATTTCTTGTGTTTTGGTGGCCTTCCTCCTCTGTATCTCATTTAGCCCACATATAACCCAAATTCACTTTCCTTCCCATCATGGCGCTTCTAGAAAAGTACTGTCTTTAGAAATAAACTAGGCACAGGTCAGACAAGAGCTACCAGTGTAAACAACACTTGGTCACAGTACAGATACCTAGGCATTAGGTCTTCCCCTGAATTAAGACGTACCAATTGAAAGGCAGATAGTAAACAAAGATAACCAATATGATCACTACCCCATAAGCCTAAGATTTAGACAAGTAGTCAGTTAATGAGACCAGTAGCATCTGGAAGGGCACAAGCCTCAGTCCTGTGATGGCACCGCAGACTCTGACAAATGTGTTAATGACCTCAGAGTTTAAGTATCGTGTCCTGCACAGCTATCTTCCTTCTGCCTCTCTCTACCCTTCTCCACCCTTCTTTCTGTTCTGAAGGGCTGACCTGTACCAATGACATCAGCAGGCTCCCTGCCCTCCAACTCCCACTTGGGTTTGGCTGACAGCACCCTGGCAGAAGATTAGAGGGAGAAGGGAGGGTGAGGGCAGGGCGCCACAGGTTTCCCTGGCTCCCTGTCTGCAAGGTCACCTTGAATTAGAGTTTCTGAAGCTCCCATTCAAAGTGCCTCCACCACATATCATGATTCTCCCTTCTACTGACTGTCCTCACTCTTTTTCTTCTAGCCTGGATGCTACTAACATTGGGGCTCAGCTTTATCCTCCTCTCTCTCTCTCTCTCTCTCTCTCCCTCTCCCTCTCCCTCTCCCTCTCCCTCTCCCTCTCCCTCTCCCTCTCCCTCTCCCTCTCCCTCTCCCTCTCCCTCTCCCTCTCCCTCTCCCTCTCCCTCTCCCTCTCCCTCTCCCTCTCCCTCTCCCTCTCCCTCTCCCTCTCCCTCTCCCTCTCCCTCTCTTGGTTCTGTGGACACACTAAGCTCAGCTCTCTCTCCCTCTCCCTCTCCCTCTCCCTCTCCCTCTCCCTCTCCCTCTCCCTCTCCCTCTCCCTCTCCCTCTCCCTCTCCCTCCCTCCCCCTTTCCCTCCCTCCCCTCCCCTCCCCCTCCCCCTCTCCCTCTCCCTCTCTTGGTTCTGTGGACACACTAAGCTCAGCTCTCTCTCTCTCTCCTCTCTCTCTCCCTCTCCCTCTCCCTCTCCCTCTCCCTCTCCCTCTCCCTCTCCCTCTCCCTCTCCCTCTCCCTCTCCCTCTCCCTCTCTTTCAACTCTGTTGTATCTTTGTAAAGACTTAAGCACTCTCTGAATGATCCTAAATTGAAAGTGCCTCCTCAAGTTACCTGGATTTGGCTTCTTCAAAGTAGGATGTGTTCTATCTCAGCATCTTGTGAATCAGATAGTCTCACTCCACCTTAAAGATAAAGAGACAGAAGCTGAGAAATGTTATATTCCTCAGTCTTGGTCCCCATTAACAAGGCAGCTTGTCAGTTGACAGGGATTCACTGCCTACCTCAGCTTAATTAGCAGCCTATCTTTTCCCACAGCTTTCTCTCCAACAGCTCAGCAAAAGGCCAGAAAAGATGGCATTGTAAGACTCGAGGCCAAAGACTGTTCTGCAGTTTCATGGAGATGAAGGTGTTAGGTGAAGGGGTTGAGCAGGACTGTCTTTCATCCCCATGTCAGATGGGAAGACAAAGGGTGACCCTCTGCTCCTTTCTATCTCACCCTAACCAGCCTTTTGGAAAGCGTAACTTTCTTTTCAGAGTTGCCCTTTCTCCATTAGAAAACTAAGCTATTTCAGAATCCAGATCTGACCAAATCGGCTGCCTGACCCTAGGCAGGTCATGTGATCTCTGAGACTTTGGTTTCATTATCTGCATAAGTTAAGATGGGTTAACAACATGCACCATCCAAGCCTCTTTCCAGGCTCTTTCTATGAGTCCCTTGTTCTCTTTGCTCCTCTTAACCTAAAAACAGACACCAGCCATGTGGATGAGCCCTCCCACTCTGCCTGTGACTCTCATCCCTGGGAAAAAGTGGAGCCACTTAAATGGGGCTATGCACAAAGCTTCATTTGTTAACTCTAAAGAGGCGCTCTGAATGCCTGTGGAGCTCTGCAGTGAATTGGGGATGCAGTTAAGTCTGAATAAGGAAGTGAAGATATCAGTTCGGTTTGCTCTGATCCCAAAGCCCCTGGGGTCTCTTTGGTTCTCATTCCCATGCAGGATGGTGCCTGCATCTTCTTGCTCAAAAGCATGTACGCATATAAAACACTTTTTGTCTTGGTTTGCCTACATGACCCTAAGTTATTGAAGCATCCAACCCAGCAGCCAGCCAAGAACAAGCTCTGCTCAGACACTGTCACCATTCCAGAGTTCTTACTGGCTGAAGGACCTCACTGAGCTCTGTGTTCCAGGTCCTAAAACAGTGGCTCTCAGCCCTCCTAATGCTGCAGCCCTTTAATACAGTTCCTCATGTTGTGGTGACCCCAACCATAAAATTATTTTCTTGCTACTTCATAGCTGTGATTTTACTGGTGTCATTAATCATAAGACAAATATTTTTGGAGACAGGGGTCTGAACCAAAGTCATGGAGGTGTGGCAGTACACCTTTATACCCAGCAGGAGGCAGAGGCCAGGGGAATCTCTGTGAGTTTAAGGCTAGCCTGCTCTACATAGTGATGCTTGCCTATAATCTCAGCACTTGGAAAGTAGAGGCAGAAGGTTCAAAAATTCAAGGCCATCCTTGACCATATAGCAGTTGAGTGCTATCCAAGATACATGAGACACTGTCTCAAAATAACTTTAAGGGAAAAAATGGGCAAATGGGCAGCATTAGTCTTTCAGATCTAACTTTCTGTAATCTCCATGGGTAAATAGACTTGAAGTAGTCAGATTTGAATCAATGTCATCTCCTTAGAAAACAATATCTGATGTGAGACTTAAATATTTATAGTTTACTGGAGGGGGGGACCAGCCCCAGGGTAGCCAGGACACAAGGGATATGATTCAAGGAAGAATGAGAAGCAAAGATAATATCTTGTCTACCTGACAGTGGCCTTAAACACTACCAAGAAGCCCAAAGGCTCATTCCATCTTTCTGAATGCCTCTACGCAGGAGTTATGGAGCAACAGATTCAAAACAGAAAAGCCATGGATTTATTTGCAGGGATACTCCCTTCCCTTGGCTTCCACTGGTCAGACTTCACCCACTCAGATCTATCTCTCCTGTTCTTCTGGGTTGTGTCATCTGAACAAAAAGTCGCTGAAGGTAGGTGTAGTGGTACATGGCTAATCCCAGCAGGAGGCAAAGTCTGGGGATCTCTGTGAGTTTAAGACTAGCTTTGTCTACATAGACAGCCAGAGCTACAGAGTGAGACTCTGTCTCAAGAAGAGGAGGAGGGTGGTATAGCAGAAACAGAGCCATTGTCATATTCTTTCAGAACTACAGACTATGTTCCCATGGGAAGCTGTAACCATACTGGCAAAAATGAAGAGATTCTAAAGAGATCATATCTTTTAGTCTAACTACTAGACTATTGAAATAACTGACCCCAAAGAAATAGGAATTTTCCTAGGAACCTCGTGCTGGGTGAAGGAAAGAGCAACAGCCAGAGGAATATCTTGTCTCCCAAAAAGAGATTTCACACAATTCCAACAACTTGTTAGACCACCTTACAAGATTATAGAAGTAATCTTTATTCCCCAGATAATACTGTCATCTCAGAGGCTTACTGCTGAATAAACTCACCCTTGCTAGTTCTTTCTGAACTCTGGCTGGCTGGTTCAACTCAGCTATTCTGATTCAAACTCCTGATTCAATTTGATTTCTCTCGGCATTTCACTGAATTGTTCTGCTTAACCTTAGACTAACTCTGGCAATTTGTTCTAATCTTCTGGCTCCATCTTATTCTCTGGCTTCAACTGCCTCTGCTGACCTGCACTGAATTGCATGAACTCATGAGCAAACTCAACTACACTGTACTGCGCTGACTCTTACTGATTCTCTCTCTTCCTGAACTGCCTGCCCTTAAATAGCTTCTCTCCTGGGAGTTGGGTGTATCCTATCTCTGACTCATTCTGTCAAATCTTCCTCTGATTCATCACTTTGTCTGCTCCTCAATTAGATGTCACTTTCCAACATGGCTGCTTCCTCAGCCCTCTGTTTAAACTTTGATCTAACTTCAAGACTCTGAAGAAAGACTTGAGGGGTTTGCCAGATCTTTTTGTCCCTCTTCACAATACTCCACATTGGATAAATCTCCTTGTTCTGCTTTCTACTTTTAATTTGTTTCTTTTAATTAGATTATTGAGGATTAGCCAGATCCTACTTAGGGTATAGGTTATAAACCCCAAGATTTTATAACAGAGCTGGGGAGTTCAAAATTCAGGCAATCTACCTCTTGAAAGTAGATAGTGTAAGATCACCTGGAGCTCATACTTGTAGCTGAAGAAGGCAGTTAAGTGGTTGGAAGACAGTGAGGTTAAACAATGGCAGAGAAACACAGCACATACATACATGCATGCATACATACATACATACATGCATACATAGTACATAGAACAGATGGGTACCACTCTGTAAGATGGAAAGGTATATAAGAAGAGAACTCAGGCATGATCATTAAAAACTGATGGTTTCTGAGAAATTCTATCTAAAGACAATTCCCTGACCTCAGGGAATACATGCTTAGGAGGGGATTTAGAATCAGGCAACTGTAGCAAAGAAATCATAACAGATCATTTTGAGTGATTATACTTCTCTCCCTTCTTTACTTAGAGAAAAATAAAACCCAGACTCAATCAGATTCACACAGAGTTTCTGTGGCAGGAGGAGACCTAGAAACTTAGGCGGTCATCTTTCAATGCAACACTTAATTGAGTATCCCTCTGTTCCGGCACAGAGGGGTTTTAGAACTTGCTGTGTTCTGAAACAAGAGTCCACTTACAAGGTCCAGCAGTATCAAGACCTGGCCCAAGTGACATTGCCTAACTTAGTACAAATTTGAAGCAGATCAGAATGGCATGTCACTTTGACAGAGACAAGGGTAGAAGGAGGGAGGAGAAGGGTGTCAAGGAACTCTTTGTAGACAACCCACTTGCTAAAGGGAGCCAAGAGGGATCTGTTTAATTGAAGTTAGAGATATTTTAAGAAAGGTAAGAGCCCAGCTCCAGGTTCAGCCAAGGGGTTTTGTTTTGCCTTTGAAAATGAGACGAGTTGAACAGGATCTGTATGGATAAGCGGATAAAAAGCCCTTTGAAGTGGACAGGGATCTTTTTATAGCCTCAGAATAACTTAGCCCAGGGTGAGGGCAGAAAGCTGCTCTCACTTATAAGCTCAAAAGGTGCTGAGCCACCCTTCCCCCAGGGGTTTCTTGACTTGGCCATGAAGAAATATTGGCCGGTACCCTTGTCTTTCAGAGAAGGTAGATCTGTCCCAGAAGAAGGTCCTAGAATGCTGGTGAACAGATATTGGGGGTGGGGGTGGGGTTAGGCAGAGCAATTAGAACCATGACAGAACCAACTTGTCCAGGATCAAGTCCAGGATCAAGCCCATACAGTGGCCTGTCAGTTAATCTTTTAAATGTAATCTCTCCATCTCTGTCTCTCTCTGTCTCTCTGTCTCTGTCTCTGTCTCTCTCTCTCTCTCTCTCTCTCTCTCTCTCTCTGTCTCTCTCTCTGTCTCTCTCTCTCTGTCTCTCTCTCTCTCTGTGTGTGTGTGTGTGTGTGTGTGTGTGTGTGTGTGTGTGTGTATGTGTGTGTGTGTTGATCCTAGGCTGCCCACAAACTTGCCATATAGCCAAGAATTACTTTGAACTCCTAATCCTCCTGCTTCCTTCCATCTCCCAAGTGCTGGAACCATAACCATGTGTCATCATGCTTGGTTGTCAGGAAGTAACAGCAATAAAGATTATTCTGACAGGTTGTTTACTCTGGGGCAGAAACTGGACATGCAAAATAATATTTAATATTAACAACCCTAGGATGCACGCAAGTATTAGTTTCATTTCAGCTGTCCCATCTACAGAATTGAGACTTACTTATATATAAGCAAATTTAAAGAACTAGTTTAAGCTAAGACCAACACAGGCTAGAACCTAGTAACTGTTAGCTAACAGAGTCATGGCGTCTTATGGAGCTCTGTGAAGGTAAGTTTTCACCCAAAAGTGATTAGATGTCAGTTCTGAACAACTGAGCAAGGCAGTCAAGTCTCGCATTCACCAAAGGGTGCAGCATCTCCTTTGGACATGGGAACACTGACCCATGCTTACGCTGCCAACCCTGCATTTCCATTCATTTAAAGACAGATGGGAAACCTGAGGCTTAGAACTAAGGGATTTAAATGCCCTTAGAAGGAGAGGCCTCTGTGAGAGTTGCCTGAGGACTTGTTTTCCACCATTCTTCAGTTCCCTCAAGAATGGGTGATCTGGATAAGGAATTGGTAGTGGGAGAATTAAATTCAGCCTGACATTTAAGTACTGTATCAAGACTACAAGCTTCGGAACCACAAGTCTGCCCCAGGTTCCTATAACTAAATTAAAATCTTAATATCTGAAGATACAGAATGAAGAGGAGAAAGAAGTTAGGAAGACATTGGGTTTAGTTTAACTCCCCACAAGCCCACCAGCCTACGGGGTCTTTTGAAGGCATACCACTCACCCTCCACAAACCCACTCAGTCTCTCATCTTTGATAAGATGAAAGACTTGGATACAACCAATTTCCAAGGTGTCTTCTACCTCTCTTGTGCTGAATCTTAGCAGATTTCCCTTGCCTCACACACCAAAGAGAAATAGCAGTGGGAAGCAAACTGGAAAAAGATCAGAGACAAAGTGTGGGCGAACTGGGCTCTGAAAGGGGAACTGAACGAGGTTTTGTCATGAGAGAACTGAGTGACATATGTTAGACAAGAACCCTTCCCAGGACCCTTGAGATGCCACAAGACTAGTGAAACATGGACATTGACCAGAAGAAAGTCTTTCGATTTCTCTTTGCAGATGGATTCTTGACTCTGAAGGTGTACAAAGCATCCCTCCTACCTGCTAGGTAGAGACATAAGCACACTGGCCCCCAAGCTTCTCCATATAGTGCATCTCAGATTCCTTTTGCACTATGGAAGCCCTAATACACTATACTCCATAAATATGTTCAACTATTGAATGTTAATTAAAAAAAGTTAATGGCCAAGGAGATGTTAACCTAATTTGATCATTGCATATTGTATACATGCGTCAAATTACCACATTTTACCCCCTAAATACATATAATTAAAAATAATAAAATAAATAAAAGAGAAAGCAAGAAAAGCATTTGAAGAAAAAGTGCTGGAATTTCAGGACCCATTAAGGCTTAAAGAGACTTTCCATTTTTTTTATTTATGTTCTGGGCATAGGGCAAGAAGTGCTAATTGGCCTAACTCTAACTATGAAATAAATTGCTACCATCATTACTTTATTCTCTGAAGGAGACAACCTCAGGTTAGCATTTCAAAGAATGAGTCACTGACGACATTGAAAAGTACCTGGTAATTATTTCTTTCAAGAAAAATCCCTAACTTTGCAAGAAAGGAGAATTACAATCAACTGCCCACTAAGATGAAGAGCCAAGCTGCCCAGGCTACAGAGAGGCTCATGGGTAGTCAGTCTGGCCCCTTGTTGTCTCACAAGGATTTTCCCACCAAAGGGCTTCACTAATTTCTCACTGACTCTGAGCCCCTGGAGAGGAGCACTCTTTGTTTCCACCTCCCCACGATGCAGAGCAGGAGGCAGCTGAGTATCAAGAGGCTCAAAGTCATCCAGGAAGCCAGCACAGAGTAAGCAGGCCAAGCTGGCCAGCTACACCTGCAGCTTCCAAACACATGAGGAGTTATTAGTTTAATAAAACTGCATAAAGAATTCTGATGTTTAACCAAAGACCAATTCTACCATAAGTCTGGTTTTTTTTTTAACATTTATTCAGCAGCACATCCACGTGTGAAAATACCACAGTGAACACGAGGAGCATAAAAATTAGCCATCAGACATCTGGAGCTCATGGATTCCCAAAGTGGAGTCATTTTATGGAGGATGCCTTAATTTTGTTTCTAAAGAATCACCATAGCCACTTGAAAACAATGCTTCATATAACCTTGAGTAGAGAAGTAAAAAAAATTCACTCCATAAATCCTCCTGCTTGTGAACATAGATGGAGAGTCATGAGGTAGAAGGCAAGTTGGGTGAGTACTATGGGCCAATTTGCATCCCTTCCTTCTGTCTTCATTCCAGGTTCAGACAGTTTTCCTTGGGCTCCACTTCTTCCTGCTTCTGAGGGTCAGTCAACCAAGTCATTTGCTTGTAACTCCTCCCTCTCTCCAAACACTTTGCTTCCTAAAACAAAGACATAGTTAGACAGAAAGACAATCCATTAGTGGACCCACTGTCAGGGCTGAATCCATCCTGCATGGGTAGAATGTTTTCAATGAAAACTGGTCATTTGTGCCTCCAGAGCCCTGCACTCTATAGAAATGACACTGAAAAAGCAGAGATCCCCTATTCAGATTTTCAGATTTAGCCTACAAATCTGTCCTAGTAGGAGCTGGGGGGGGGGTGTGGTGGAATGAGAAATAGAGGTGCTTTTATTTGGGGAATCCAACAAGAAAGCAAGTGACCAAGACCTCCATATCCAGGAGAAGAGACAAAAAGCAGAATGAAGAATGAGACAAGACTGACCTCTAGATTAAGTCCAAGGTGCCTAGAAGCTGAAAGCCACCCTCACTTTCATGGCTAGAAAACCCAAAGAGTGATCAAATCTGGATACCAATCATAAAGGCAGCGGTTGCCCCAGCCTCCCTTTCCCTCCTCACACACAAGCTCTACAGATCCTTCAGGCCCCACCGCCTCCCTCTTGAAAACTCATCTGGAGTAGAAAACAAGAAAGCATATGTGGTAGGTAAACTGAGTTTCTCAAGGAGGAAATAAATTCCGTGTGGCAAAAGAAAGATCAAGAAGATGGAATTTTTTAGGACAGAAGAGAGGGAATAGGTGTGTGGAGTTTTTAATCTGAGTAGAAGGGCCAGCAAGTCAATCCAAGCCATTGTGTACTGATTCAAGAGTGGAGCTCTACACCTGCCTGAAGAAGTAAACATTCCATGCCATAGATAAGTGGCCACAACCCTGCATATGGAGCAAGATGCCTAAGTCTTATTCCCATCAGTGTGGCTGCCTCTCTGTGGAACTCTATTTCCCTCTGTACAATAGACAACAACGGTTCTTTAGCACAGTTCACTTTAATGTAAATTGTAGAGTAAAAGCCATGGTGTTTTGTACATCTTAAAAAGCAGGAATGATAATGCCTGAACCAAGATTTACCAATAAATTTAATTAATTAATCAATTAATTAATTTAAATAAAGCAGAAGTCTTCAATATGGAACAATGGAACTAGATAAAGGATCAAGAAGAGCAAGCCTGGGGTCTTCTTTGAGGGAGGAAGAGGAGGAGGTGTAGGAAAGGAGGACTCAGAAGTAGGAGAGTCATCAAAATCTGAGGCAAGAGGATGTGATAAAGTAATCAACTGTATCAAGCTGCTTTCTTAAGGAATTGGGTCTGATCATTTTCACTACTGTGTATTTCCCTGAAGACGAAGAACAGACAGTACAGAAAATAAGCATTAGAGAATAATATGCAAATGACCTGCAAAATCATATATATGTGTGTAAATATATATAAAATTCCATATTAATATAATATTCTATATGGGGACATTTATTGGCGGTAAAGGGAACAGAGGCACTCATCTGTTCCTCTCAGGTGGTTTGCTATGCAATAATGAACACACCTCCCTAGCTACAAGGCAACATTTATCCAAATCTCTAATAACTTGGGTTCAGAGGGTATGGACTATGGATCCAGTCAGTCTTGTGTAACTGGTTCCAAGGGGGACTGTGGAGGAGAAGTGGGGGCCGCACATCCATCAGCACATAGATTGCCTCCTCCTGCAGCCTGAACTGCCTTGCGCCAGTCAATGACTGAGAAGTTCATTTCAAAAGAATCCCACCTGTCACTTGAAAACCTTTCAGGCCAACAACACCCCAAGCAAACCGCCTCCAACATCAAATACTTGTGGCAAGCCCTTTGAGTGCAAATCCTGGGCTGGACCCCAGGAGAGCTAACAGAAGATAGGGCATTTAAACATGATAAAAGCCAGAAACTAGAAGCCAGCTCTCCACCCTGCAGGGAGGATGGTCTCTTTCATAGTGAGCCCTGGGCAGACCCTGTTCTCATCATAAGAATAAATAGAACGCTGAGAGAGCCCAGTTCAAGCTCATTAATTCTGCACCTCAGAGATGAGAATGGACTTTACAAAAGAGTTGCCATCTGAAAGACCTGGCTAGCTAGTGAGGATTTTGACATTTTGGAGGAAAGAAAAATGTATTCCAAGCTGAGTGGACAGCATAAGCAAAGCTTTGGTAATGACAAAGCATACTGGACCCAAGGGATATTTGGTGATCTGGGACCCCAGTCAATAGTCAAATGCAAAGTCAAGAAATGCTTTTGAGCAAAGGATTTGGCTTGGTGCAGAGCTATAAATGTCTGGCTGGGGGCTCAGGGTAGGGTACAAAAGAGGAGAAATATTGCTTGGAAAACTTCCAACACCATCTAGAAATCACCAAAGTTCTATGCGATAAAGAATCCCAGAGTCTGAAAAGAACTCAAGAGAGAAGCAACACATAATCACTTGCATGCAGAATCCAAGAGTCACCTCCAGGAAGGAGAGAATAGAGTGGTGTTTGCCAGAGTCAGGGGGAGGCTGTAGGAGAGGGGATGAAGAGAGAATGGCCAGTGGGTACAATGTTCCAGACAGATATGAGGAATATGTTCTGGGTGCCATTGAGCATCCCAAGACAAGAAGTTGGAATATACTTAACACCAATTACTCTGATTTGATTACTACACTTCACATGGATGCTTCAAGATATCACAGTGTACTCCATAAACTTACACAGTTGTGATGAGTGAAACTATAGTTCAAAGAAAAGGATGACTTTAAAGTTTTCCAGAACATACCAATTGAGAACACAGAAGGCACAGGACCTGGGGAGTGAATCGAAGAAAAAAAAATTTTTTAACCAAATTGGTTCTGTCACACAAGCTAAGTGCTAAGAGCAACAGAAAAGGAGACTCATCAGCTGTGAGTCACAGGTCTGTGCTGGACATCAGGGCACTGTGACTTTTACAGGGGTAGGGTGGGTGTTAGATTCCAAAAGTAGCACATAAGGTCAATCAATGTTGAGCATAGGCAAAATGGCCTTTAATAGTCCTTGGAGAGATGAAACACTCGATGATGAGATCCAGCCACACCAGGAGGTAGGATCTGTGGTGCCTACAGAATAGAGTTGTTATCTGAGACCAAATACAATTAATGTCACCGTCTGTGCTTGGGACCTGGTACAAGAAAAATTAGAAGCCTGTTTCCTATTACCTGTACAGGGAGTAGTGAGTCTCCTCTTTCCCCCGATCCCTCTGCCCTCTCTCTTTCTCTCTCTTATCACACCAGGTAAGTGTTAAGAGCAGAGAAAAAAAAAAGACATCAGAGATGAGAGAGAGAACTAAGGAACAGAAACTCTTGTTAAAGGGGGGCACCAATAAAGGGGAGAGCCTTTCAAAGTGCCAAATCTGTAACTAGGAAAGAGGTATGGAAGAGGCTCATGATGGAGCTGAGACCACAGGGTCAGGGAATATGCTGAAATGTGAAACCGACATGAATGATGACCACAGGAGCTGGGCTAGAAAAGTGAGTGGAAGACAATGAAAGCATTGAGGGACATTCTTCCCAAAGTTTACCCAGGGCTGAAGCAGTGATAAAGAAATAACTAAGGGCTTGTTTGCAAGGTAAGTTATTCAGTAATACTAATAGTAACTAACATGTATTGAACATTAACTGTGTGGTTCAGTTAACTCTTGCTGTGCATCGATTAACCCCTTATAATCAGTCAGAATATTCAGAGACTTAAGATAGTCAACTAGATATTCTGAAACCTCATGGCTACTCAGTAGCTGAGAACTGGGAAGTAGCCGTTCTGAACATAGGGCATCACTGTCCCCTGTTGAAAGAGAAAGGATTCTGGGTGTTCCACTCCTTAAAAGACAGAAAGCATTAGTGATGGTTGAGATGTTCTATGGTCTCCTTGTTATGCCCAGAACTTTAACTATCACATTTGGAAAGGGTCCTGAAGAGAGTTCACCCAGATAAAGGATTCACAAATCAATTACCTCCTGCCTCCCCCCATTCTTCTGTTCATATGTTTGGACACCTAAGAAGACTCTTCCAGGGTGCAGTGACCTACTCTGTACTGATGACTTTCTATCATGTTAGAAACAGGGAACTATATGAAAGAGATGAATTCTGGGCATCTAGATTCACAGAAAGAAGCTATTTCTTCAACAGCTCCCTGTGAGTATACCTGAAATGCGCTGAAGGGCTTGCAGAGGTGAGGAGAGCAAGCAAACACACCGACCTCCCTTTGTCTACACATAGTATGAAATAAGTAAATATAACCAAGAAAGAAGGGTAGCGCTTGATAAAGAAACCACGCAAAGGATTTCAGAAGTCAGATCCTAGTACCTCTGATGCTGCAATACATCAGTACATTAGTTACTGAGCAGGTGTTGGGCCAACAGACCATACAGTCCTACTGGGGATACTGCTATGATGTAAAGGCACAAGGTCTAATTCAGAAGTCAGGGACCCTATAAGGGCTGAAATGGCCAAACAGTGTTGACAGTGGTCAAACAGACACGTAGAATATGACACATGTATGGAGTTGCTCCATACTGAGAGGATGGGGCATTCTAGGAGAAAGGGCACAGGAACATTCTAGAATGTGGAACTGATAATACAGTTTTACCAGAGGAGGAAACATACATGGAAAAAATTGTTCTGCGTGCTGAAAATAAGTGACTAATGAGATAGAATCCTAGAGGAGACAAGCAGATGGTCAATGTCAAGGTAGAGGTCAGGTGACAGAGCGGTCTGCGCTGTGAGCATTGGCAAGGAAGTGAACTGCATGAGAGAGCAAAGGCTGAGAATGGGCTCGAGAGGGTAGAATATTACCCAGGATTTCATTTTTAACCAAGAGCACACTGGCTTAAAAGATGGAAGTTTACAAAACTCTTTCATAGTCATTTTCGGCATCCATCTACTAAATACCATTTCTTTAAAGAAAAAAATTAGAGAGATCATATGTCTTTTCTAAGATCCTTGAGTCAAGTGAATGGCTAAGCTTTCCTCGGCTCCAGAACCCTCCCAAGAACCTATGGGTTGCATTTTAGTCTTAGCAGACCTTCCTCACTCGCTCTCACGTACTGTGAAGTGAGCGTTGACTGTCACAGTGATATATCTCCTTTGCCTACTCAGAAGCACAAAGGAGCACAGGCCACAGTCCACACCAATACAATCCATACATAGAGACCACACACACACACACACACACACACACACACACACACACATAATTACAACAATGCTGTTGATAGTGATTTGAGAGGATCTGCAATTGATCACCCATGTAGCTGCCGAGTTTCCCTATGGTTTTCCTAGTAAACACATCTCCCTGCTAGG
This sequence comes from Mus caroli, assembly GCF_978045245.1. Taxonomy (NCBI): domain Eukaryota; kingdom Metazoa; phylum Chordata; class Mammalia; order Rodentia; family Muridae; genus Mus; species Mus caroli. Next base: position 70,781,117 of record NW_028227256.1, read on the forward strand.
GAATGAGTCAGCAAACCGTTTCAAGGTTTCCCAGGATCTAGCAGCTGCACCTTTCTCTGGGTGATTCAGCCATGAGACAAGAGTCTAGGAAGAGCATCTAATTACACAGGTCAGGTCAGGCTTGGTAATGAAAGCCCCTCTACTGCCAGGCAGCTGACTGCCCTCTAAAATGTCAGAGGAGACAGCCTTAGGCGATGGGCTGAAGAGTCGAAGATGGCACCTCCTTCAGCTGTCCTCCATCCAAGGCATGCTTGCGCTACATACTGAGAGACATAATAAAGGGTTTAATGGAGGTTTTATGATGGGCTGGGAGGATGATACTTGGTTATCCAATTGGCAACCTGCTCTAAAAGACAAGCAGCTCTCTTTCATGTGGCAAGGTTGACATGTTTAGATCATGCCAGAGGCGGAGGGGGCAGAGCTCTGGAGTTTTTGCAACTCAGCACAACCTCGGTGGGAGATGCCCAGACAGCTCAAAGATGGAGCTGCTCACCAGACTCATGTGAGGACTAGAAAAGAAGAGGTCCCCAGCCTTTGAGAAAGGCCCTAACTCTGTTGGTCATCAAGATGGCACAGCCAGCATGCTGACAGGTCCAAAGATTCCAACATCTGCCAGGAGGCAGCCATCATAGCTGGAAATCCCAGCATGTCCAAGGTGACTGCTTTCTTTGTCCACTAGTACCCTCTGTGGTTATCAATCCTTTCAGAAATTGGTCCAAATACAGATTCTTGGTTCATACTACAAAGCTATTGAGAATAAGGCAAGGTTGGGCCGGGCGTGGTGGCACATGCCTTTAATCCCAGCACTCAGGAGGCAGAGGCAGGCAGATTTCTGAGTTCAAGGCCAGCCTGGTCTACAAAATGAGTTCTAGGACAGCCAGGGCTACACAGAGAAACCCTGTCTCAAAAAAAACAAAAACAAAAACAAAAGGCAAGGTTAGAAATAAATTTATTGGATTATTTGAAGGAAAGTGAAAGAATAAACTTACCATATTAACTTAAATAACATGAAGTGTACTCAAACTAAAGAAATACCATTATGAAAGAACCACTCTATGTCTATTGTTGAGTGGAAAATAATTTAATTTTAAATGTACATAATAGAACATAATAGAACATTCTATTGTGTACATATGTACACAATAGAACATAAGCAGTATGCTGTGCTATCTCTGATGAAGTGGTTTCTCATGGAAGTGTGAGTCAGTAATTCTAAAGCGTCATGTACCAAGGTTGTACAAATAAATAAATGGGGATGGGTGAAGCTGATTTCCTGGCTATGAGAGATAAGGAAAGGACAAGGCTAGAATAAATAATATGGTACTAGATTACAGTGGGAGATAGCAATAGGAATTCCTATTCATCGTTACTGTAGATACTGGTGGCTCTACATGAAAGTGTTCACACCCACATGTTAGCACCTCTGAGACAACCTAGAAGCAATGACCCTCTCATAGTACCAAGTAGAGCCAGCACCCAGGCCTTGTCTTCTGAGATATCCCCACTACTAAAACACCTCCTCTGATCTTAGTTTCTAATATTAATAACAACAAAAATGAAAACGAACCAGGACCCCTTAAAGAAACAGCTGATTAATGGACTAGGGAAGAGAGGAGATGATCCCAGAGCAACTTGCAGTACCCAGACTCAGAAAGTTCCAAAAGAATAAAGAAACAGCTCTTCCAGCCAGACCAGCACAGGGGTAGCTAGAGCACAGGGTCAGCTGACACCCGCCAGCTACCCACGACCCCCGCCACAGGATTTTGAGACTGCTGGTGAGTGGAACACAGCTTCTGCTCCAGTCCAATCACACGGGACCTGAGACTGCTTTGGTTGGGGAGGCAGAAATCCGGCCTCAGTAGGGCCACAAGCCTCTCCGGTCAGAAAAGCGCCGGGGTAGCTAGGGCGCAGGGTCGGCTGACACTCCCCAGCTACCCACAACACCCGCCACAGGATCTTAAGATTTCTGGTGAGTGGAACACAGCTTCTGCTCAAATCCAATTGCGTGCGGGACCTGAGACTGCATTAGTTAGGGAAGCAGAAAACCGGCCTGAGTAGGACCACAGGCCTCTTCTGCCCGGACCAGCACCGGGGTAGCTAGAGCGCAGGGTGGGCTGACACCCGCCAGCTACCCACGACCCCCACCACAGGATTTTGAGACTGCTGGTGAGTGGAACACAGCTTCTGCTCCAATCTTTAAACAGTGACAACGACAACAACTAACCCCAGAGATTACCAGATGGTGAAAGGTAAACGTAATAATCTTACTAACAGAAACCAAGACCACTCACCATCATCAGAACCCAGCACTCCCACTTCGCCCAGTCCAGGGCACCCTAACACACCGGAAAAGCTAGACACGGATCTAAAAGCATATCTCCTGATGATGGTAGAGGACTTCAAGAAGGACTTTAATAACACACTTAAAGAAATACAAAGGAACACTGGTAAACAGGTAGAAGACAGTAAAGAGGAAGCACAAAAATCCCTTAAAGAATTGCAGGAGAACACTGCTAAAGAGTTACAAATCCTTAAAGAAAAACAGGATAACATAATCAAACAGGTAGAAGTCCTTACAGAAAAACAGGAAAACACATCCAAACAGATGATGGAAATGAACAAAACCATACTAGACCTAAAAAGGGAAGTAGACACAATAAAGAAAACCCAAAATGAGGCAACACTGGAGATAGAAACCCTAGGAAAGAAATCTGGAACCATAGATACGAGCATCAGCAACAGAATACAAGAGATTGAAGAGAGAATCTCAGGTGCAGAAGATTCCATAGAGAACATCGGCACAACAATCAAGGAAAATGTAAAATGCAAAAAGATCCTAACTTAAAACATCCAAGAAATACAGGACACAATGAGAAGACCAAACCTACGGATAATAGGAGTGGATGAGAATGAAGATTTTCAACTCAAAGGACCAGCAAACATCTTCAACAAAATTATAGAAGAAAACTTCCCAAATCTAAAGAAAGAGATGCCCATGAACATACAAGAAGCCTACAGAACTCCAAATAGACTGGACCAGAAAAGAAATACCTCCCGACACATAATAATCAGAACAACAAATGCTCTAAATAAAGACAGAATACTAAAAGCAGTAAGAGAAAAAGGCCAAGTAACATATAAAGGCAGGCCTATCAGAATTACACCAGATTTCTCACCAGAGACTATGAAAGCCAGAAGATCCTGGACGGATGTTATACAGACACTAAAAGAACACAAACTCCAGCCCAGGCTACTATACCCAGCCAAACTCTCAATTAACATAGATGGAGAAACCAAAGTATTCCACGACAAAACCAAATTCACACATTATCTCTCCACGAATCCAGCCCTTCAAAGGATAATAACAGAAAAAAACCAATACAAGGACAGGAACTACGCCCTAGAAACAACAAGAAGGTAATCCCTCAACAAACCTAAAAGAAGACAGCCACAAGAACAAAATGCCAACTTTAACATCAAAAATAACAGGAAACAACAATTACTTTTCCTTAATATCTCTTAATATCAATGGACTCAACTCCCCGATAAAAAGACATAGACTAACAAACTGGCTACACAAACAAGACCCAACATTTTGCTGCTTACAGGAAACTCATCTCAGAGAAAAGGATAGACACTACCTCAGAATGAAAGGCTGGAAAACAATTTTCCAAGCAAATGGCATGAAGAAACAAGCTGGAGTAGCCATTCTAATATCTGATAAGATTGACTTCCAACCCAAAGTCATTAAAAAAGACAGGGAGGGACACTTCATACTCATCAAAGGTAAAATCCTCCAAGAGGAACTATCAATCCTGAATATCTATGCTCCAAATACAAAGGCAGCCACATTCATTAAAGAAACTTTAGTAAAGCTCAAAGCACACATTGCACCTCATACAATAATAGTGGGAGACTTCAACACACCACTTTCACCAATGGACAGATCATGGAAACAGAAACTAAACAGGGACACAGTGAAACTAACAGAAATTATGAATCAAATGGATCTGGCAGATATCTACAGAACATTCTATCCTAAAACAAAAGGATATACCTTCTTTTCAGCACCTCATGGGACCTTCTCCAAAATTGACCACATAATTGGTCACAAAAAAGGCCTCAACAGATACAAAAATATTGAAATTGTCCCATGCATCCTATCAGATCCCCATGGACTAAGGCTGATCTTCAATAACAAAATAAATAATAGAAAGTCAACCTTCACGTGGAAACTGAACAACACCCTTCTCAATGATACCTTGGTCAAGGAAGGAATAAAGAAAGAAATTAAGGACTTTTTAGAGTTCAATGAAAATGAAGCCACAACATACCCAAACTTATGGGACGCAATGAAAGCATTTCTAAGAGGAAAACTCATAGCTCTGAGTGCCTCCAAAAGGAAACTAGAGAGAGCACACATTAGCAGCTTGACAACATACCTAAAAGCACTAGAACAAAAGGAAGCAAATTCACCCAAGAGGAGTAGACGGCAGGAAATAATCAAACTCAGGGGCGAAATCAACCAAGTGGAAACAAGAAGAACTATTCAAAGAATCAACCAACCAAGGAGCTGGTTCTTTGAGAAAAATCAACAAGATAGATAAACCCTTAGCCAGACTCACTAGAGGGCACAGGGAAAGCATCCTAATTAACAAAATCAGAAATGAAAAAGGAGACATAACAACAGATCCTGAAGACATCCAAAACACCATCAGATCCTTCTACCAAAGGCTATACTCAACAAAACTGGAGAACCTGGATGAAATGGAGAAGTTCCTAGACAGATACCAGGTACCAAAGTTGAATCAAGATCAGGTTAATGATCTAAACAGCCCTATATCCCCCAAAGAAATAGAAGCAGTCATTAATAGTCTCCCAACTAAAAAAAGCCCAGGACCAGATGGGTTTAGTGCAGAGTTCTATCAGACCTTCAAAGAAGATCTAATCCCAGTTCTTCACAAACTATTCCACAATATAGAAACAGAAGGTATTTTACCCAACTCATTCTATGAAGCCACAATTACTCTGATACCTAAACCACAAAAAGACCCAACAAAGATAGAAAACTTCAGACCAATATCCCTTATGAATATTGATGCAAAAATCCTCAATAAAGTTCTTGCTAACCGAATCCAAGAACACATCAAAACAATCATCCATCCTGACCAAGTAGGTTTCATCCCAGGGATGCAGGGATGGTTCAATATACGGAAATCCATCAACGTAATCCAGTATATAAACAAACTCAAAGACAAAAACCACATGGTCATCTCGTTAGATGCGGAAAAAGCATTTGACAAGATCCAACACCCATTCATGATAAAAGTCTTGGAAAGATCAGGAATTCAAGGCCCATACCTAAACATGATAAAAGCAATCTACAGCAAACCAGTAGCCAACATCAAAGTAAATGGTGAGAAGCTTGAAGCAATCCCTCTAAAATCAGGGACTAGACAAGGCTGTCCACTTTCTCCATACCTATTCAACATTGTACTTGAAGTCCTAGCCAGAGCAATTAGACAACAAAAGGAGATCAAAGGGATAAAAATTGGAAAAGATGAAGTCAAAATATCACTTTTTGCAGATGATATGATAGTATATATAAGTGACCCTAAAAATTCCACCAGAGAACTCCTAAGCCTGATAAACAGCTTCGGTGAAGTAGCTGGATATAAAATTAACTCAAACAAATCAATGGCCTTTCTCTACACAAAGAATAAACAGGCTGAGAAAGAAATTAGGGAAACAACACCCTTCTCAATAGTCACAAATAATACAAAATATCTTGGCGTGACTCTAACTAAGGAAGTGAAAGATCTGTATAATAAAAACTTCAAGTCTCTGAAGAAAGAAATTCTAGAAGATCTCAGAAGATGGAAAGATCTCCCATGCTCATGGATTGGCAGGATCAACATTGTAAAAATGGCTATCTTGCCAAAAGCAATCTACAGATTCAATGCAATCCCCATCAAAATTCCAAATCAATTCTTCAACGAATTAGAAAGTGCAATCTGCAAATTCATCTGGAATAACAAAAAACCTAGGAGAGCAAAAACTCTTCTCAAGGATAAAAGAACCTCTGGTGGAATCACCATGCCTGACCTAAAGCTTTACTACAGAGCAATTGTGATAAAAACTGCATGGTACTGGTATAGTGACAGACAAATAGACCAATGGAATAGAATTGAAGACCCAGAAATGAACCCACACACCTACGGTCACTTGATCTTCGACAAGGGAGCTAAAAACATCCAGTGGAAGAAAGACAGCATTTTCAACAAATGGTGCTGGCACAACTGGTTGTTAACATGTAGAAGAATGCGAATCGATCCATTCCTATCTCCTTGTACTAAGGTCAAGTCTAAGTGGATCAAGGAACTTCACATAAAACCAGAGACACTGAAACTTATAGAGGAGAAAGTGGGGAAAAGCCTTGAAGATATGGGCACAGGGGAAAAATTCTTGAATAGAACAGCAATGGCTTGTGCTGTAAGATCGAGAATTGACAAGTGGGACCTCATGAAACTGCAAAGCTTCTGCAAGGCTAAAGACACCATCAATAAGACAAAAAAACCACCAACAGATTGGGAAAGGATCTTCACCTATCCTAAATCAGATAAGGGACTAATATCCAATATATATATAAAGAACTCAAGAAGGTGGACTCCAGAAAGTCAAATAACCCCATTAAAAAATGGGGCTCAGAACTGAACAAAGAATTCTCACCTGAGGAATACCGAATGGCAGAGAAGCACCTGAAAAAATGTTCAACATCCTTAATCATCAGGGAAATGCAAATCAAAACAACCCTGAGATTCCACCTCACACCAGTCAGAATGGCTAAGATCAAAAATTCAGGTGACAGCAGATGCTGGCGAGGATGTGGAGAAAGAGGAACACTCCTCCATTGTTGGTGGGATTGCAAGCTTGTACAACCACTCTGGAAATCAGTCTGGCGGTTCCTCAGAAAATTGGACATATATCCAGAAGATGTCCCAACCGGTAAAAAGGACACATGCTCCACTATGTTCATAGCAGCCCTATTTATAATAGCCAGAAGCTGGAAAGAACCCAGATGTCCCTCAACAGAGGAATGGATACAGAAATTATGGTACATTTACACAATGGAGTACTACTCAGCTATTAAAAAGAATGAATTTATGAAATTCCTAGCCAAATGGATGGACCTGGAGGGCATCATCTTGAGTGAAGTAACACAATCACAAAAGAACTCACACAATATGTATTCACTGATAAGTGGATATTAGCCCAAAACTTAGGATACTCAAGATATAAGATACAATTTACTAAACGCATGAAACTCAAGAAGAATGAAGACCAAAGTGTGGACACTGTGCCCCTTCTTAGAATTGGGAACAAAACACCCAGGGAAGGAGTTACAGAGACAAAGTTCGTAGCTGTGATGAAAGGATGGACCATTTAGAGTCTGCCGTATCCAGGGATCCATCCCATAAGCAGCTTCTAAATGCTGACACCATTGCATACACTAGCAAGATTTTGCTGAAAGGACCCAAATATAGCTGTCTCTTGTGAGACGATGCCGGGGCCTAGCAAACACAGGAGTGGATGTTCACAGTCAGCTATTGGATGTATCACAGGGCTCCCAATGGAGAAGCTAGAGAAAGTACCCAAGGAGCTAAAGGGATCTGCAACCCTATTGTCGGAACAACATGATGTACTAATCAGAACCCCGGAGCTCTTGTCTCTAGCTGCATATGTATCGAAAGATGGGCTAGTCGGCCATCATTGGAAAGAGAGGCCCATTGGACTTGCAAACTTTATATGCCCCAATATAGGGGAATGCCAGGGCCAAAAGAATGGGAATGGGTGGGTAGGGAAGTGGGGGGCGCTATGGGGGACTTTTGGGATAGCATTGGAAATGTAACTGAGGAAAATATGTAATAAAATTATTAAAAATTTAAAAAAAAAGAATAAAGAAACAATGATATGTCAGGAAGATATGTCAGGTGCCACCTGAGAGAACTCCCAGTGGCTAAAAATGGAATAATATGAACAACAGAATAATGTAGTGTTGAATTTTAAAACCTGGAAGATAAAATAAATCTTTTTTTATCTGTGCATGATGGAGAAGGGACATATGCACACCATGGCACAATTGTGGAGATCAGAGGAAAACTTTGTGGAGTCATTTTTCTGCTTCCACAATTTTTGGGTTCTGAGTACTGAACTCAGGTCATCAGGATTGGGCACTGAGTAGATCCCAGCCAATAGAAGTACACACACACACACACACACACACACACACACACACACATTACACCAGTAGGGATGGCAATGCTCCCCCAAATCCATAAACTACCTAACAAAAAACCACAGTGACAGCCATAGGAAACCTTCCAAATTGTTGGAAAGGGATTCCAAGAGACCTTCAAACAATTTAAGCTATTACCATTGCCTTTCTCTGCCTTCTAGAAAAAGAAGGTACAACCCTACCCCAAAGATACCACACACTTTGGGCACAGGTCATTGAGGAATTGACTTGGATCTGACTTGGCAGCTTCCTCGCTGACGACCAGCTCTCATAGCATCTGAAGGTGCTGTGCAAGCCACCAAAAGAGAAAAGTGATCAATACTCCTATCCACTGTGCCTGTGAGCCAGAACAATGAACAGAATGGCATGGTAGTCTGAACAGTGCAGTAGCGGCACTTACAACCCAGAGGTAACTAACAACAACCTAACTGGAATCAAGGTCCACTCAGTAGGAGGAAAGTCATGCCAGAACTGTGAACTTAGCAAACCCAACCCTGGCTGTTGAAGTCATGAAACCCAAAGGAGAACCTACCTCCTATTGCCAGGATGATGTCTAAAATCTTATCCTTATACCTACAGTTAGGTACAGCCTTCATCCCTTGTCAAAGAATCTTTCTGTGGCAGACAGATCACTACAGACAGCCACAACTGGTTAAAATACAGAGAGCAACTGCAAATGGAGCGCCTGTCCCAAAATAATACATTTACAATACCACCTGTACACTTACAGCTCAAAGAATGTCTTGGTCAGTGTTCTATGGCTGTGACCACAGCAACTCTTATAAACAAAACCACTTAGTTAGGGCTTGCTTCTAGTTTGAAAGGTTTAGTCTATTATCCTCAAGGCAGGGAACATGGAGGCACATGGGCAGACATGGTACTGAAGAGGTAGCTGAGAGTTCTATGTTCAGATCTGGCAGCAGGGAGACAGATACTGGGCCTGCCTGGCATAGGCTTTTGAAACCTCAAAGCCCACCTCACATAGCACACTTCTTCCATCAAGGCCACGCCTAAACCCAAGAAAGCCACACTTACTCCAACAAGTGCACTCTTCCTAATCCTTTCAAATAGTGCCACTTCCTAAGCATTCAAACACATAAGTCTATGGGGGGGGGGCATTCTTATTCAAAGCACACAGAGAACAGCAGAAAAGGAGGCAGGTTCAAGGCCACGCTTGGCTATGGAGGGTTACAGATTCAAACCCATGCTTGGCTACATTAATGAGACCATACAAAATGAAACAAGGAAAAGGCTGAGAAAGGTTACAGCCAGGAAAGGTTTAAGGAGATCTTACAACTAACTGTATATGTATGTGTATGTGTGTGTGTGTGTGTGTGTATGTGTATGTGTATGTGTATGTGTATGTGTATGTGTATGTGTATGTGTATGTGTATGTGTGTGTGTGTGTGTGTGTATGTGTGTGTGTGTGTGTGTGTGTATGTGTGTGTGTGTGTGTGTGTGTGTGTGTGTGTGTGTGTGTGTGTGTGTGTGTATGTGTATGTGTATGTGTATGTGTATGTGTATGTGTATGTGTATGTGTATTTCTGTGGGCATTTGATGTGAATCAGAGATGAACCCTGATCTCAGGCCATGTATTCTGTTGGAAATATCATATGGCCCCCTCTCAAAGCAGTATGATGACAAAGGAAGATGAATAAATAGGAGACACAGAGCAAGAGAGAGGTGACTCTTGAGTTGTTTAGCAGGTGAGAACTCAGAGCCACAGATACTATATTTATAAACATGAGTCGCTGGACAAACCATATCAGTTCACTCCATTTATCTAGTCAACAAATCCTGGCTTCCTGTACTTTTGCCAGTGCTGTGTCAGCTGCCTAACCCCAGTACAGTTCAAGTTCAGCTTTATACCCTACTAAGAACATAGTGGGTATGATAGTTAGGTTTCTATTGCTGTGATAAGACTATAAACAACCTTGTGGGAAAAAGATTTATTTGAGCTTACAGTTACACATCAAAGTCCATCACTATGGAAAATAATCTGAGCAGGAACCCAAACAGGGAAGGATCTGGAGACAGGAGTTAATACAGAGCCCATGGAGGAGTGCCGCTTACTGGCTTGATCCTTGTAGTGTGCTCAGACTGCCAGATTGCCTTCTTACAGCACCCAGGACCACCAGCCAAGATGTGGCACCCAATTCACCACAGGCCAATCTTGTAGTGGCATTTTCTCAACGGAAGATTCTTCTTTCAAAATTACTAACTTGTACCAAGTTGCCATAAAGCTAGCCAGCACGGTAGGGAACACCAGAACCCACACACAAACATCAAGCCCTTCCAAGTTGAAAGAAACACGAGTATGTTATAGCATAATTGTGAAGGATTAAGTCAAATCAAACACATCAGTGTTGAACACAGTGTCTTAGTTGCCCTTCTGTTGCTGTGACTAAAAACCCTGATAAGATCAGCTTAAGGGAGAAGGTATATTTTGGTTTACAGCTCTAAAGAGATCCAGTCAATCATGGTAAGAAAGATAAGGCAAAGGTTCAGAAAATCACAGTATCAGAAACAGAGACTGGCTGGTTAATACTGCACTCACACTCAGGAAAAAGAAAATGGACAGATGGTGAAGCCAAGGTATAAAGCATCTAGGGTCATCCCTAGAGCCCACTTCCTCCAGCAAAGCTCCACCTGATAAAGGTTCTACAACCTTCCCAAACAGCATTGTTACCTGGAGACCAACTGTACAAACACACAGCCTATGGGGAACACTTTACATTCAAACCACAATACATAGTGTCCAATATATAAACACAAATTATTCCCCTGGCCCTGTAGACATGGAAGGAGACCGATTCAGAATACATACATGGTCTAATGATGCAATAACATTCTTTATGAACATGTTTGATCATGCATATCAAATACATGTCAATGAATAGTCATCTTCTTCCATCAAAATAAAAGTCAACATATATCACATGACAAATGACCTGTTGTAAAAATTCTTTATTATAATGCTAAACGACAATGTTTAGTTAAGGAGACAAAGGTGCACGATTCCTATACCATCTTGGTAATTTACCTGGTTAAAATACTGAAAATCAGGCCTGTCATAAAAATTTCAACATATAGTTCTTTTCATAGAAAATTATAATCTTAGAGTATATAGTGTTACTATAATACTATATCATAGGACATTCTTGAAGTATAAAACAGTATTTTCTAAATGATAAAGACTCCTTCTACAATCAAAAGGAAGACAGTCTTTTGATTTCCATTCTGGTTAGCAAACCCACCACTTCCCAGTCCCCACCCTTACCTATTCCAAATTACACTGTTTCCAGAATAGTGGGTGGACATCAAAAAGCCCTCAGTAAATAGCATCAATTCCTCTAAAGCAGTGATTCTCAATCTTCCTAATGCTGCAGACCTTCAACACAGTTCTTCATGTTGTGGTGACCAGCAACCATACAATTATTTTTGTTGCTACTTCATAACCATAACTTTGCCACTGATGTGAATCATAATATAAACGTGCTATACGAGAGGAGTCCGCTGTGTCTGCATTTGGGTCTTCTTCACCACGGGAGGCTGGGCTTTGACACCTTGGGAGCACAGCTTTTCTCTAGCAGGCAACAATTATCACTTGGTTAAGTCCCAGCTTATTAACAACAGGACTATATCGCTACAAAACAAAGCCAGCAAATGACATCCTTGATAATGGAACATTTGTTTCTTTTGGCAGCCCACTCAAGAAGACTGTCTATCTCTGGTACTCTGTGTAATCAAGGAAGAAAGGAACAGGGATGTGGGGGCTGTTTTGGTTTGCTTTAGTTTAGTTTGGGTTTTTTGCCTTTATAGGATGGAATGGGAGACCTGTGAACCCTAGGGATGGGGGATACTAAAGGAGGACAGAAAATCTACCCTTTGTTAGAGACAATAAGACCAACACAAGGAGAGGGAAAGCGATGAGTCTAAATGGGGGTGGAGAGAGGCAGGTTTGACTGAATTCCTACACTGCCTGTAATGGAGCCCTGTCTCCATAAGAGCTATGACTCCATCAACTTTCTACTTTACCTCAAAATACACTATTCTGTTTTCTAAACTTTGAAACCAACAATTGGTTTATAATTGTTTCAAATAAAAGCAGCATTCATTTGTGAGGTGATAAAATTAACTTTAAAAAATGGATAGTTCTGGCTATTGAGATCCATTCACTCCTTAAATAAATACTGCTCCATGCACCCTGGCAAACATGGGCAATGGGGTGGGAAGCATGGGTTATACTGTTCTTATAGAGAAGAGATAAGGAACGGGGTTGGGAGGGGGTCTTCATCATATATTAATTGCAGATAGCTGTTTTATTATGATATTATACTTACTTACAGCATCCTCTCCACTACTCACTTTTGCTCCCTCCCTCTGTCCACATCTCCAATACTTCTCCTTTCTCTGTCACATCTTATGTTTTCATAGAGCTATATATTTCATACTCTAGTACACAGAGCATCTTCACAGTTTCCCAAAGTTGACTGAGATTCTGATTTTTATAATCATGAATGTTGAATGTGGCACTCTATATAAATATATATCATAAAACTACGGAGATATGTTAAGGGCCATTCAGAAATTGTTGGAGATACTGTTCTAATCTCAAGCCAAAATTCATTTAATGATTTTCTCCCAATGGAACTCAAAGAGCTGGTTTAAAATAAAACAATCAAATACAATACAGTACAAAGTAGACCTATCTATACCCGATGATAGTAAGATCAGAACCTGAGTCTCTTATATTCACTCCCATAATTTTAACTCCACCAGGCCACATTCTGACCCCCTTTTTTCTGTACTGTGTTATTTCTAGTTAGGAAAGAAATTATTTAAACTGGCTCTATTGATGATTTAGCTCAAGAATAGATATTTTTATGAAGAAGGAAATAACCATGGTTATGATCCAGTGGGGTGTCATAGTTTGAGGATCCAAAAGCAGAAAGTAAATGCTTCTGAAGACAGGTAAGCACGTGTATGTAAACTGAGGCTAAGATGGAGGGAGAAACTTCATATACAAAGGAAAAGGCAGAAAAGAAGTACCTATACACAGAGAGATGAGGACAGAGGGTTGAAACCCAATTGGAGGTTGGAAACTGGGAATCAGAATCCTATGGTAAATAAAAGTATGACAGACTAGCCAGGGGGTTGACAGGAACCAATGTGGCATCAATATCCCTGTATGCTAAGATTAGTTAGGATAAATTTAATCCCAAGAGGTCTTAAAGACAAAGTGGTCACTAACCATGGCCTACATGGGAGTCTACAGTGATGGAGCGCTAGGCAAACACTGGCCTACACTGGAGAGACTTGGTGAGACACAGATCCACAGTCCGTGTGGTGGCAGAACAGAGCACAGCCTTCAAGGGCCAAATTCTAAGACAGATTGGTGTCACTCCTGCTTTCAGTCAAGACTGACTCAAAAGCCTAAAAGGCATCAACTGACCCAACGTTTATGCCCTCAGAGGTTCATATGCTAAAGTTCTGATTCAAAAGTTGACTGTACTAGGAGCTGAGTGGAGCCTTTGGATGATTAGGTCAGAAGGGTAAAGTCCTCACTGTTGTGATTGGCATCCTCCTAAATTAGTCTCAGAGAGCTAGCTAGACCCCTTCTGCCATACGGAACAATGAGAAGACACAAAGCAAGCTCTTGCCATACTCTGAATATACTGGTGCCTTGGCCTTTGACCCTAAAGTCTCCAGACCTGTGGGAAATAAATTTCTGTTTATAAGCCATTCACTCTATGGTATTTTGTTGGAGGATTCTGAATAAACTGAGACAGACTGATTACATGGGTGGAGTCAGATGAGCCCAGACAAGAGAAGAAAAGGGAACAGGGACTGAAACCCAGGCCAAACCTAACATCCCCTTCCTGAGAGAACCAAGGCTTTTATGACTTGTAGACACTACTCTGACATTCCCAACCAGCCAGACACATAGCACAGCCACAGTCACAAAAAAACAATTATCTTCTTATCTACCACTGTGCTACAAGCATATCTCAGATCTTCAATAACTATGTGTTGAATGAATGAACACCCACATGCATGACCATGTGTTTAGTAGGCTGGAATTTGATCTTCCAAATTTGTCTGTTACAAATTCTCTATCATGTAAAGAATCCCCTAAAACACCATTTAAAACACAGAGACATCAACAGGCTCCATATTTTATGATTCTGCTTATATAACATTTTCTAAAAATAAAACTATAGAGATATGGAACAGATCACTGATATTTAAGGGTTGGGAAGAGAAGGGAGGGTGTGGCTAAGAGAATTCCATTGTGGTAGCAATAGTCCTGTATGTGGTCTAAGCCAGAGATCTTATGAGGTAGACACAGAGTACAATGTCATACAATTAAACACAAAGAAAGATAAGTGCATGTCAGTACAGCCAAATCAGTCTCATTCATTGTTATGTCTATATTAATCTCTTGGTTTTGATAATGGAGTTTTGTTACATATATTATCACCAATGGGGAAATGTGGCTATTGGCACAAAGCACTCATGTTACCTACTCTTCTGTTGGTGTGATAAAAAAAACAAAACAAACAAACAAACAAAAAAACAAAAAACAAAAAAAGAAAAACCATGGCCAAGGCAACATATAGAAGAAAGAGTTTATCACCATCCTAAGAGTACACCACCATCATAGTGGGGAAAGTGTAGCATCAGGCAGGCATGGCAGCTGGAGTGGCAAGATGAGAGCTCATCCATTAAACCTCAAGAACAAAGCAGGAAGAGTGACCCAGAAATGGAGCCAGTCTTTTAAACTCTTAGCCCACCTCCAGTAATGTACCTCCTCCAACAATGGCATACCTACTTAACCTCTCCGAAGAACACCACCAACTGGGAGAGAGATAAAGGGAGTAAGGAAAGCAACTGCTGTGCTTGCCTGTGACTTCTTCTCCATCCCTAAAGAGATCCTGCATAGCTGTCATGCATTCTTGTTTTATAAACTCAGAGTCTATGGCAAACATTCTTATTCTAACTACAATAGCATCTCATTGTGTGTGTGTGTGTGTGTGTGTGTGTGTGTGTGTGTGTGTGTGTGTAGCTGAAATTCAGATTTAAAAAGCAAACCCTATGAGACAGGTTTGAACACTAACTGGATATTGAATAACATTAAGAACTTAAATTTAGAGTAATAATAGAGCTGTGGGGTGTTTAGGAGTCTTTGTGTTTTCCTAGGTAGATATGAAATGTATATGGAAGAAATGACTTAATATGTGATAGAGCTATGATTAGTATTGGAAGAGAGATAAAGGGAGTAAGGAAAGCAACTGCTGTGCTTGCCTGTGACTTCTTCTCCATCCCTAAAGAGATCCTGCATAGCTGTCATGCGTTCTTGTTTTATAAATACAAAACAATTTTATTTTTCAACTTTGAGTGTTTAAAAATACTAAAGAAGAGAACATTGTCTCTTTAAGTGTTACAACTTAAAGACAGACTGCATTAACAGACCCCCCGGACATTTCCAGCTGCTGCCTATGAATACCATTTCCCACTTTCCCCTACAAGAAAGCTGCATTTTCTTTTCTCCTTGAGATAGAAGTCATAGAGTGTTCTACTCCATCCGGTCCCTTTTTCTGGCCTCTCCTTTACTGGCATTGATCCATCCCCACAGCCATCCAGTGCAAATCCGAAGGATGCTAAGATTTCCTAACTTCTTTTCTTTTTTGTTTGTTTGTTTGTTTGTTTGTTTTGTTTGTTTCTACTGCCAGACATTCCTTTTTTTTATTACGTATTTTCCTCAATTACATTTCCAATGCTATCCCAAAAGTCCCCCATACCCTCTCTCCCCCCCCCCCACTTCCCTACCCACCCATTCCCATTTTTTTGGCCCTGGCATTCCCCTGTACTGGGGCATATAAAGTTTGTGTGTCCGATGGGCCTCTCTTTCCAGTGATGGCCGACTAGGCCATCTTTTGATACATATGCAGCTAGAGTCAAGAGCTCCAGGGTACTGGTTAGTTCATAATGTTGTTCCACCTATAGGGTTGCAGATCCCTTTAGCTCCTTGGGTACTTTCTCTAGCTCCTCCATTGGGGGCCCTGTGATCCATCCAATAGCTGACTGTGAGCATCCACTTCTGTGTTTGCTAGGCCCCGGCATAGTCTCACAAGAGACAGCTATATCTGGGACCTTTAAGCAAAATCTTGCTAGTGTATGCAATGGTGTCAGCGTTTGGAAGCTGATTATGGGGTGGATCCCTGGATATGGCAGTCTCTAGATGGTCCATTCTTTCCTCACAGCTCCAAACTTTGTCTCTGTAACTCCTTCCATGGGTGTTTTGTTCCCAATTCTAAGAAGGGGCACAGTGTCCACACTTTGGTCTTTATTCTTGAGTTTCATGCGTTTGGCAAATTGTATCTTATATCTTGGGTATCCTATGTTTTGGGCTAATATCCACTTATCAGCGAGTACATATTGTGTGAGTTCCTTTGTGATTGTGTTACCTCACTCAGGATGATGCCCTCCAGGTCCATCCATTTGGCTAGGAATTTCATAAATTCATTCTTTTTAGTAGCTGAGTAGTACTCCATTGTGTAAATGTACCACATTTTCTGTATTATCCATTCCTCTGTTGAGGGACATCTGGGTTCTTTCCAGCTTCTGGCTATTATAAATAGGGCTGCTATGAACATAGTGGAGCATGTGTCCTTCTTACCTGTTGGGACATCTTCTGGATATATGCCCAGGAGAGGTATTGCTGGATCATCCGGTAGTACTATGTCCAATTTTCTAAGGAACCGCCAGACTGATTTCCAGAGTGGTTGTACAAGCTTGTAATCCCACCAACAATGGAGGAGTGTTCCTCTTTCTCCACATCCTCGCCAACATCTGCTGTCACCTGAATTTTTTATCTTAGCCATTCTGACTGGTGTGAGGTGAAATCTCAGCTTCAGTGAAGTAGCTGGATATAAAATTAACTCAAACAAGTCAATGGCCTTTCTCTACACAAAGAATAAACAGGCTGAGAAAGAAATTAGGGAAATAACACCCTTCTCAACAGTCACAAATAATATAAAATATCTTGGCGTGACTCTAACTAAGGAAGTGAAAGATCTGTATGATAAAAACCTCAAGCCTCTGAAGAAAGAAATTAAAGAAGATCTCAGAAGATGGAAAGATCTCCCATGCTCATGGATTGGCAGGATCAACATTGTAAAAATGGCTATCTTGCCAAAAGCAATCTACAGATTCAATGCAATCCCCATCAAAATTCCAACTCAATTCTTCAACGAATTAGAAAGAGCAATCTGCAAATTCATCTGGAATAACAAAAAACCTAGGATAGCAAAAACTCTTCTCAAGGATAAAAGAACCTCTGGTGGAATCACCATGCCTGACCTAAAGCTTTACTACAGAGCAATTGTGATAAAAACTGCATGGTACTGGTATAGTGACAGACAAGTAGACCAATGGAATAGAATTGAAGACCCAGAAATGAATGCACACACCTATGGTCACTTGATCTTCGACAAGGGAGCTAAGACTTCCTAACTTCTATTACCACTCCAGCCTCCGAGCAGCAGATACTGAGGGAAGCCCACTACCTGAGATTCTCATGGTGTGCTGACAGACCCAAAATGAAATCTGGAGCCCACATGAGACCTGCCAACATCTCTCCAAAGAACCTGGTAGCTAGCTATTAAGGATGTCCTACCTTAATCTACAGCACCACCTTGGGGAAGATGCTACATTTGAAAGGAATTCCAGGCAGAAGTGTTGCTGGGAAACTGGACATCCAGGAAGCGTCCATCTCCCTAGATGCAGGGGAACAACTATAAGGCATCCTTTCTATGCTTCTGGCTTGGAGCAGAACTGCCTGTTATCTCTAAAATCTCACCATTTGAAGTGGTCCTGTCATCAAGTTCAAGCTTATCAAAATTGAAGGCTATATCCCAGGATACCTCTGAGCTAAAACATACTCATATTCTTCTCAAAGAGCCCTGTGTGGGAAAGCAGGCAGGAAAAGTCAGGCACACCTAATGTGAGCTGAAGGTGAAGGGCACACAGGGCAACAGAAGAATTTAGTGTTTGTGAGCACAGGTAAGTTCAGGTACGATAGACAGGTGTCTGGTGTGTTGAGCCTGCCCTTGGCCAATGTGCTTCATAAACCAGGTCAGGCCCCCTTGCCAGAAGAATCCCCTTCCCAGATTGTTCACTGGAAGCAGAAAGGATCACCTTCCAGCTGGGTAGGAGGACTTGCTAATTTAAACCAAGCCCCCACCTACAAGCTACACATTCTTCTTGTTGAGTAGGTCACCATTCTTCCTGTTTCTGAGGGCTAGACAGTCTTGTCAACTCTCCAGCCCCCAGATTCACCTCTGCTCCTCTGCCCTGTGTCCCTGAGGTCTGTTCTCTCTTTCACAGATGTTTTTCTCTCTATTATCCATATCTTATCTTTTGTGCGAAAGCAGCTTTGTGTTGTGATTTTCACCGGCACCGGCACCTTCTACTATTGGTTTTTCTTCTCTAGATTTCCATTTTTTGTTTATTATTATAGTTTGGCTGAGTGAGGCTCTTTGTTCTAGATTGGGATTTTTTTTTCACATTCTCTAGTTCCTCGATAGGTAAACCTCAATGTAGATAAATCCATATTAGTCAACCCCAAACCTATCCTAGGCAAAATACTAAAAACTAAAGATAGAAACCTCGTGAAAGCAACAAGAGAGAAGAGGCCCTTTTGGTCCTAATGATGTAGAGGCTGTGGATCCTCAACAGAAGTTAAGAAGCCTGAACAACTTTGCTTTTTGGTATTGAAAGAAAAACCCTGTACATACAGAATCCTATAGTCAATGAAAATAGAGAACTGAAACTGAACATAAACTTTCCAGAAAAAGCAAAGTTAAAAAGATTTTTTTTCCTTTTTGGTCAGAACTTCCCTTAAAGTTTGTTACAAGGAACCCGTTAGGCAGAGAGGGCACGATATTAGGAGGAAATCGGAAGATTGGGGGTGAGGGGAAGAAGAGGGAGGGTAGATGGTTTGATGCGTATCACAGACTCTTCTTCTATTGCATTTTTAAAAACTTTTTATTGATTTTTCTTGTGAGTTTCACATCATGAACTCTAGTCCCGTTCATATCCCCACCCCTTCATTCCCTCCCTTTGCCCTTGCAAACTCTCCATCGAAGTAAAAAGCACACAGTCCACAACAACACAAGCATAGAAAGCGTCTCATTGATGAGGCTGTAGCATGTCAGTGTGCCTGTCCACACACCTTTGCTTACAAATGTTTGTTGCAGTGAGTCATTGGTCTGGTTTGAGATCTCTGGCTTCTGTGACACCATCAATATCAGATCCTCATCAGGGCTTCTCCCATTTATCCTGTTGTTGCCCTGTGTCATGGAGATCCTCAAGCTTTGGATCAGCAGGACTAGTCCTTTCATGCATCCCAACTTTTGAAAATGATACAGAATTTGGGGTGGGCCAACTCAAAGCCCTGGATCTGGGCCTGAGGGTACCTGAGATGAGGCACTGCTCCAGCTAGTTTACCCAATGCCTTCATCAACAAGAGACAGGATCAGCTCTCCTGTTTCCATGCCCTTTGGGCCAGTTCACCCAAGCCTCCAGGGCCAGCTCCACTATGCTGCCCAGGTGAGGTACAAGGCCGGTTCTCCCAAGGGCTACAGCCAGTGAGAGGTCAGGGCCAGCTTTCGCACTTCCATGCCCTTGAAGCCAGTTTTCTGAATGACCAGAGGTAGGAATGGGGAGGGCATCTCCACCACACCCACACTACCTCATAGAAGATGAGTGGTGGGGCCAACTCTCCCTTGTTCACGTCCTGGGGCTGACTTACCCATATCTTATCACCAGAGCCAGCTCTACTGTGCTGCTCAGACGAAATGCAGGGCCCACTCTCCTGAGTGCTGCCTCTGGTGAGAGGTGGGGTCAGCTCTCTGGAATACTGTAGCCAGTGAAGAGTGGGGCCAATTCTGCACATCTGGATGGTCCCCAGCAGCTGTCATGACCATAGATGTACCCATGTTCTCTAGTGGTAAAAATGAGCCACAGACACCTACACTGACCCCTGTTGCTGCATAGTCACAGACCCAGACGTGGCTTTCAGTAGTAGCTCAGGCTGGGACCTCACAGTGGCCCCAGTGGCAGGGTTGGCCACTCACAGTAGGCTATTCCTTTCCACGCTTAAGTCTCTAGTTCCATCTCTCATCATAATGCTCAAGCTGTTCCACTTCTTTTTCTCTCATGTCTGTCTACCACATACTCACACACTGTAGTGGCTTCCACTATAGACTGGCCATACAACTGGATGGCATCCTCTGGCAATCAGGTGTCTATGGCTTGCCTGTGCCGTGTACCAGAGGGGAGGTCTTTGGGTGACATGGTGGTCCACAGGTCTCTGTCTTCCTCCTTGCATGATTCACTGCATGGTAGTAGGTTGGGCTCTATGTATCTGTGACCTGCCTGTGCAGTGGGATGGAGCGCAGATCTATGGACATCTTTCCCCACCTTTCCAAGTGACACTGCATGGAATGGCAGAACACAGGTCTCTGTCTTCCTCCTACTAGCTATGCTGCCTAGATTTGATTTGATTTGATGTGTCTTAGACATAAAACAGCATTGACCACCAAGCCAGGCAACAAGCTAGGATGACCAAAGGACTACCATCTGTTTTGTTGGTGATATAAGAATACCACTAACAAGGTGTCTCTTTCGCCATTGCCAGGGGGATCTATTGTTTGATAGATAGATAGATAGATAGATAGATAGATAGATAGATAGATAGATAGATATAGATATAGATATAGGTGATATAGGTGATATAGGTGATATAGGTGATATAGGTGATATAGGTGATATAGGTGATATAGGTGATATAGGTGATATAGGTGATATAGGTGATATAGGTGATAAAGGTAATATAGATATAGATATTCCAAACAAAAGCTATTGCCTGGTGGGGGTTTCAGTGTGTGAAGATGTAACACAGAAAATGATTTCGGCACAAATAGGGAAAGGAAAAGGGACCAATATGATGACAAGGTTTCCATATTTCACTTGAAAAGATGAAAGACTGAGTCAAAGTATGTATGCATGCATACCTGTGCATACATATATATACACTCTGATATATGTATGTGTAACCATTTAAGAGTAACCATTAGCCACCCTCCTTACAAAGGGTTATAGTAAAAACACGATGGTTATAGTAAAATGCACTAGTTCAGATAGTACACTGAGTCCTGATTTCTCAGAAGTCTAGCCGTTCAGAAACATTGGGATGATGACCTACATCTCTCAGTTTCTCTTTCCAAATCCTCACCTCTCTCTGTCTCCCTAGCATACGGCAATGTTCAATCTCCTATTCTACCAGCCTCACAGAAGTATGACAAGGGCTCTGGCCTGGGACCAAACCAGTCTTCCTGATCCGGGCTCCTGTGTTCTGGTTTGCTTTGCTTTGTTTGTTTGTTTGTTTGTTTGTTGTTTTGCTTTTTTTCTTTGTCCCTTATCTCCCTTAGAGAATGCAAAATCTACCCACTAGATTTCCCTCAAAAGCACGCTTGTAGCTAGTGAGAGATGGGTGGAATGAACTCACAGTTTATTTCAAATACTCCTCTTCTGTGCCCCTCGGCGCCCAGTAAGGCAAGTGCTGGTTGGCTGCTGGCTCCAAGGTAGGGCAAAGAAACATAGGACAGAGTTTCTGCTCTATGTACAGGGGGTGCCTGGTGGCACCCTTCCTTGGATATCACCAGCATAAAGATTTTCTCTCAGACTATAAGATGCTTGATAAAGTGTTGGTTTTCTGATGTAGCATGTGTGATTGGGCACAGGATTCTGCAGTTTTAAGCACTTTTCCAGGCAATTCTGATAGAGGCTGACCACAGTGGGCCTTTAGAACCTCTAGACTAAAGCAGATTGCCAAGCCAAGTATGGTGATGCAAATCTATAGTCCCAACTACTTCTAAGACCTGCCTGGGCTACAGAGAAGTTCAAGCTGGCCTGTGCAACTTGGTAATGCCCTACCTAAAATGTAAAATGAAAACACAAAAGGCTGCTGTGAAAGAATCTTTTTGAGAAATGAATACATACATGAGACTGGAACCATGGTAACATCAATAGACGAATTAGCTTAGAAAGGGAAATATTCACAGCGTTCCATTCCAGGACAAAGAACTACAGACAACCAAGGACCACGGGGAGAGAATTAACCTTTTTCAGGCATGAGCTCCCTAATTGGTTATCCAACACAAAAATGTCAGCCCTGAAATCATATGCCCTCAAACAACAAAAGTGAACTCAGCAGGCTATATTTACATAGCTGTGCATGCATGTATTTGAATGTAGCCATAACAGTCAAAGAAACAGAGGCTATCAATTTGAGAGTGGGTAGACATGGCAGGGGGTGGAAGAAGAAAGGGAAAGGGGGTAGTGGTATATTTCTATTTTAATTAAAATGTATTTTAAAAAATAATGAAGTGAAAAGATGGGTAAGAATATGGCGATTGGAGAGTACTTGTCTAGAATGTACAAGGCCCTAAGTTTAATCCCCAATACCACAGAGAGGGGAAAAGGGAGGGAGGGAAGGAGGGAGGGAGGGAGGGAAGGAGGGAGGGAGGGAGGGAGGGAGGGAGGGAGGGAGGGAGGGAGGGAGGGAGGGAGGGAGGGAGGGAGGGGGAAGGAAGGAAGGAAGGGGGAAGGAAGGAAGGAAGGAAGGAAGGAAGGAAGGAAGGAAGGAAGGAAGGAAGGAAGGAAGGAAGGAGTGGGTCTTCCTTTTCCTCATGGGAGCAGAAACATCTAGCAGGGCTCAGACAGCTGAGTATGTATGCTCAGTAAGTATGACTGAGAGAATTCCAGCTTCAGAGGGACAGCTTGTTTTATTGTTCCTGGGATAGGGTATAAAGGGGCTCTTAGAGTTACAGGCAGGAAGGGCTGATTGGTCATAACACAGTACCTAGTTATCATATGGGCTGGAGGAAAGAGCAGTATTTTCAAGCCAGTCCTGCAGGAGTTGCAGGAAGCTTGAGGAAAGGTCATCCTCTAAATAGGGTCCGGCATCTGAGCTCAGAGACTCTCCAAACATGGTCAGGCAGAGAAAGAGAAGCCCCACTGAGAAGAGGGTCCTTGAAGAGCTATAGAGATATGGGGCATGATGGCCTTAGACCCTAATAGCAAGGTTCTCCAACAGGAAGGAAGGGAGGGAGGAAGGGAAGGAGAGAGGGAGGGAGGAAGGAAGGAACGAAGGAAGGAAAAGAAAGTAAGAGAGGGGAGGGAGAGGGAAGGGAAGAGAAGGAAAGGGAAGGGAAAGGAAGGGAAAGAAGTATTCAAGCCAGGTGTGGTAATGCATGTGTATAATTCCAGCACTGGTGAGACTAAACAAGTGGGTCAAGGCTAACCTGGATTACATAGTGACTTTCTCAACAACAATAATAATGACAACAAACAAGTAAACAAAAGTAGGATCTGCTTCTTGTAGCAACACATATTAGCAAGCTCCTATCAGAAGCAGACTGCCATACTTAGTGCGGGGCACAATCTGCTGTGGTACTTATTGTTGTCTGAATTCACTACAATAGCATCAACTGACTTGCCTGGGACCCCTGAGGTGTGAGTATGGATTATGTTTAGTCTACAAAAACTGTTCCCAATAAGTGTTACCATCTTGTTTTAAAGAAGACAGAGTTGAGATACAGAGGTTAAGACACGCATGGCCATTCTAGATGTGAAGTTGAACACAGGCTCATTTGGCCTCAAAAACAGTGTTCATACTATGGTGCCTGTACTTCCTCCCATCCTAACAAGTGACCTTGGGGGAAAAAGAAAGAGTGATTATGATGTATGAGCCCTGCACAGTGTATGTCTGTCTCTCTTTAAGCTAGAAAGAAATATGACTAGTCATAAAGAAAATGAGCCCATGGGAAGTTGTGGATTCTTCCACTAGATAATGTTAAACAAGAAATGTCATTGTTTAGTTTCAGGCTTCCTGAAGAGGGAGGGAGGGGAAAGAATGACTCCCTACCCCCACCGACCTTTTGCAGGCCAATAATTCCAGTGAACTTTGCTCCCAACTCAATACCTGTCTCCATGCTCTGGGACCGGCAGCCGTGCTGGATGCTGGGTATAAACATCTGGAAAGCAGGTGCTCAGTTTTGCGAGTGCCAGAGGACACACAGCTGAGCTGCACAGCTGAGGGGATGAGGAAGGAAACGTCGTCTATTGATATAGCACCTTCCACTCTCCCCAAGCCCCCTTCAACAGGGTAGTGATGGGGGCGGGCAGGAGGTGACTGGAGGGCCACCAGCTGTGGAACAGCTGCACAGGGGAGCCAGGGAGCTTTCACAAGGACGGCAAGGAAGTGAAACAGAGAGTGCAGGCAGTCTCAGAGAGAGGGCTGGGGGAAGTGGAGGGGAAGCGGTTAAGCACTCACCCCCCACCCCCACCCGGTCTAAGAAAGTCCTGGTTAAAATCAAAGACCTGTAACTGTTATTTCTCCTTGGGGAAGACAATGGAGGGAGGAAAAGGGCATTTGCCTGTAATTCAAAATGAACCATCACATAGGTAACATTTGTCTGTTCTTCCATCCCCTTCCCTGCTCCTGCCTGAAGCTGACTTTGCCCCTCTGTGCTGGTGGCTTAGGTTTTAGAGCCCTTTGGCTTTCACTTCATGTCTTCAAAATATCTGGAAGCAAGGACATCCTACACTGCTGGTGGGAGCCTCTCCTGCAGGTACGCCAACACGGAACACACTCTGGTCATGAGCCAACCTGTCATTTTAGATAGCCCAAGAGCACGTCTTCACAGTCCCTTCAGGTCTGGTGTCACTCCTTTAAGGCCAGTCTCCCTAGGTCTCTCACCACAGTTCCCTGAAAGACTAGCTTCTACTGTGAGCACCACCATGTCCCTCCCACAGCATGGCCCTAGAGATGTCTCCCATCAGCCTTGATCTTAATGTTTGTCTCCCTTTTTCTACTCCCATTTCAAGACGGGCAGAATCTCCTGGTAGGTTTAGGCTTTTAGAAATGACAACCACAGTTGAGGAGATGCTCAGTTGGTAATATACTCATCTTGCTGTCCTGCAAGCAGGAGGACCTGAGTTCAATCTTCAGAACACAACTAAAGGAAAGGGGTAGGGTAGGGTGAAGCCCAGTATGGTTTGTTTGTATGTAACCCCAGTTCTTGAGAGGCAGAGATAGAAGAATTCCTAGGTCTCCTAGGCAGCTAGCCTGGCCAAATGGACATGTTGCTAAGGAGTTAGAGACCCTGTCTCAAAAATAAGGTAGAGAGCATGAATAACACAGAAGATTGACCTCTGGCCCCTACACAGTTATATAATTATACACACACACACACACACACACACACAGAGAGAGAGAGAGAGAGAGAGAGAGAGAGAGAGAGAGATGCAAGTTTTAATTTAGATCCTCCATCTCATCTTTGTGCATAGTGAAGAAGAAAATGTGATACATACATATACATATACGTTTACATAAACATATACAGCCCTTGGGGTTCTTTATACCATCTTAGCAGTTTGCACCTGTGCCTCTCTATTTCTTTTATTTTTGAGATTATAATTACAAAATTTATCCCTTTTTTCCCTCCAAGCCCTCACATATAGCCCTCTTCTCTCTCCTTAAAATTCATGGTTTCTGTTTTTTTATTAACAGCAATTGCATACTCTCTCTCTCTCTCTCTCTCTCTCTCTCTCTCTCTCTCTCTCTCTCTCTCTCTCTCTCTCTCTCTCTCTCTCTGTGTGTGTGTGTGTGTGTGTGTGTGTGTGTGTGTGTGTGTGTGTGTGTAAGTGATCAAATATTCCTAAATACAATTTTCTCAGTCTATGAAATGTTAACTTGTATGCATGTTTTCAGGGCTCACCATTTGGTATTGGATAATCAATTGGTGTGTTCTTTTTCCTGGAAAAAAAAAAAACTGTTTCTCCCACATTCAGCATTCCTTACCTGCCTTTAGTTCTTTCAGTAGATTTGAGACCTCATAGCTTTTCCCTGTCCACTTTGGTATGTCCATTGCTATCATCCTTGTTCAGCTCATATCAGCCAGTCATGCTGATAAGACTTTACATGTGTAGCGCCTGATATTCCCAGCCAATACAATCTCACAGCAAACCCCTTATCCTATAGATCTTACAGTCTTTCTGCCCCCTCTTTGTAAAGTGAATTCTGCTTCAAAAACCTGAAAGTGACCAAGTTTTAAAGAATTAACTAGAATACTTTAAGAAGGAAGAGTTATAAAAGTTGAAATCATCAGCAAATGGTGTATTCATGTTTAATTATTTAAAAAAACAAACTTGCATTTCTAAACATCTGAATTGAGTAATATTTTTATCTGGGACATGTGTTCCTTACCAGCTACTCAAATAAAAATGTGCCCTCTGGAAACAAAGCAGAACATTTCCCCAGTTGAAGGCAGAGGGAGAAAATAGAGTCATAGAAATTCCAAGTAGAACCATCAGATACCAAAACCTTTTTCCATAGTGAAATGTAAAAATATATATCACCATCCCAGATCTCTCTCAAATAGCTCCTTCCTAAATTTCTTGGCCTGTTACCACAACATAATTTGATCAAGATCCTTAGTTTTCACCCTGACCAAAATAACTCCTGGTCCTATATTCTCTGCCTGTCTTAGTCTGTTGTTACTATAACAAATTACCTGAGGCTGGGCACTTTATAGAGAAAAGGTTAAAAAAAAAAGCTAGTAGCATGAAGGAAGCAGCTGTAGCTCAGAGTCTCCTAAATGAATATGAAATCACAAGCCAAAACTGTTACATAAGCATTCTCATGTTGTTACATGCTAAGTCAGAACAGAACAATTCAGGAAAGAAGGATCCATATCTTGAAATTCATACTCTGTTGCCAGATCTTCTACTTAGAGAAATTTATTGAACCTTCCCCTGCCTCCATTTTATTAATAGCAACTGCAAAATAGGTTCATATTGGTGCAACTCCCAGCTTGAAATGAGCATTAGAGTTGTACACTTGTAAGGAAGACACGCCACATCTTACAAACTTGCCCCTCTCCATTGCCTCCTTATCAAACTACCATAGAACAGGCACCATATTCATGCTTCCTCATTTTCCTTCCCACTCACAATGTCAAAGTTTATCAAGAATGATTGGAGCTAAGCCCCTTGTGGGGAATTTAAACTACAGAGCACAAGGTTCACTTAGTATGTGACTAGGGAGGAGAGACACAGGACCAACATATTCACAGCTCCTGCATTGATTTTGTTGCAATAAGAGCCTGCCCTTTGAGAAATGTTGTCTTCTTAATAGCCATCATATCAGAGAGTCAACAGGAAGAAGACTTTTAGAATTTTCCAGAACAAAATGAGGAATTGGTGGCCATCACAGTGACTGGAAGACACATACAACATCTCTTTATCCACCATGTTGGCTTCTGCCAGCCCTCCATAACAGTAATCATCATGATAGCAAGAGCTGCTTAAGGGGTTGTAATGAAAAAAGGGTAAAGCAAAGTCAGAACAGGGATGTGCAGTGTAGGAGCTCAGTGAGCGTAGGAAGTCCCTGCTCTTATCAAGGAGCGATCCAGAGCCCAGCATCTCAGCAAGTCAAAGGGAAAGCAACCCTTGTCACATGGGAGAAGTCATATACAGCACATGACTGTTCTTCAGCAATTGTGTGACTTCCTGAGCTCACAGAACTGATATTCCTAGGGACCACTTCAAACTATATGCCACCTGACTCCAACAGCCATCATGGCTCTTAGCATTCAGGTCTCTAACATGTATAAAGTAGGTGGCTGTAGGAATACCACAGGATGAGACACTGCCCCAGCCTTCCAGTGTCTTTGTAGAGTTGAGAATAAAGACCACTGGTAGAACCTAGGAAAAGAAGGAGATCTATGGTGCACCTTTCCTCCTTGCCCTCCACCTTAGTTACCTTTCTGCACTGTGACAGAATACTCAACACAAGCAACTAAAGGAAGAAATTGTTTCTTTTGACTTCTTGTTTAAGAAAATAAAGCCCATCCTGCTAGAGACACTGTGGTGGAGTTCATGACCACAGAAGCATGTGGCCGGAAGTTCTTACCTTTCTATAGACCAGGAAATAGACCTTAGGCCAGAAGCAGGCCCACCTCTCAAGGACCTACTTCCTCTAGCTAGAACCCTCCTCCAAAAGTTCCCCAAACAGTACTAAGATCCAGGGACAAGTGCTTGGCAGGAGAGTGTGTCATATCTCGTCTCACTTTCAGCTACTTTTTTTTTTTTTTACATAACTTAGGATTAACCAAGAAGTAACACAGCCCATGGCACCCTAGGCTCTCCTCCATCAATTAGATCTTGTTCTACCATGTTCATTGCCGCTCTATTCATAATAGCCAGAAAATGGAAACAACCTAGATGTGCCTCAACAGAAGAATGGATAAAGAAAATGTGATATGCTTACAAAAATTGAGCATTACTTGGCTGTTGGCTGTTAAAAAAAAATGATATCCTGAAAGTTTCAGGCAAATGGATGGAACTAGGAAAAAAAACCCAAACCTAGAAAGATAAATGTGGTATGTATTTACTTATATGTGAACATCAGCCATTAAGTAAATGATAACCACTATACAATACATAGACCTAAAGAGGTTAGGTATAGAGGAAGTGACTATGGGAGGGAGACACATGGATCTCCCTTGGAGATGGAAATAGATTTTATGGGTGAACTCGGAGCAGGGTAGGAATGGTAATGGGAAAATCAGGTGGGGTGGAAGAGGTTGAGGGAGGGAATCCAGGAAGGACAGCTAGAATTGGGGGGGGGGGGCATTGGAGGTGTGGTATGGAGATCCAGTGAGTGGAAACTTCCTCAAATATATGAAGTCTCCAAATAATGGGGGAGACAGAGTCCCAACTGGCCATCTCTTATCAATAAGCAAAGCTTCTAGTACTGGGACTAGGTTGCATCCAATTGACTTGTTGCCCAAAGAGATCCCCAAACAACCAAGGCTGTTGCCAACACAATAGATTATTCTCCATGATTGACAGCGTGTCCCTTTGCTGAAGAACACAGCACCCACACAAGTCACGGAGCACACGTACAACCTTCACTGATGCTGTTCCAGTGTCTTTGGTATGGGTAGGTCCTTCACAGGCTAACAGAACAGAAATGTAAGCACCAACCTAGTCACAAACCCTTTGATCTACAATATTGCCCTATCTGAAAAATGTGCTAGGGCAAGGGTGGTGCAAAGCTCGTGACAGGAACCAACCAATGTCTAAAGGCTCACTCCATGAGATGGAACCCACACTGACACTTTTTGAGTAACTTAGAAACAGTGACTAGATAGCCCAGAGATCTAGGGTAAAATCAACTACTACTGGTCTTAAAAACAATAAAAATTAGTGATAGAATGATTCCTAATAATATTCAGCTATACTCATAGCCAGTGCCCTTTTCAGCCATCACCAAATAAGCTTCCTCCTGTAGCAGATGAGAACAAATATTGAGACCCAACTCCAGACATTATGCAGAAAGAGACCCTGGAACACAGCTCTAAATGGCTGAATCTCCATCAAATCCCTCCCCTCAGTATTCAGTGAACCCTTGAGAAGAAAGTGTGGAAAAAGTGTAAGAGCCAGGGAGGATAGACAACACCACGAGATTAAGCCCATCTAAATCAACTGAGCAAACTTCATGTGACCTCACAGAGACTGAAGCAGCCATCACAGGGCCTGCCCAGGTCAGCGCTATGTCCTCTACATTTATATTATACCTTTCAGTATAGTGCTTTTATGGGACTCCTGAGTGTGTGAACAAGTAGATCTCTGACTCTCCTGCCTTCTCTTGGGCTCTTTCCTTTCTGTTGGATTGCCTTGTCCAACTTTGATGTGACCGTTTTCATTTTATCTTAATTTAATGTAATTTTACTTCGTTATGTTTTGTTGTCTCTTAGAAGCCTAGTCTTTTCTAATGAGAGACAGTAAAAGAGTGGAACTGGTTGGGAAGGAAGGTGGGGAGGAACTGAGAGGACTCGAGGTAAGGCAAACTGTAATCCGGATGTATTGTCCAATAAAAGAATCTATTTTTCTCAATAAAAAGGGGAAATTGAAAAAAGAAAATGTATCAAGACATACCCACAAGTCAGTCTGATGGATAAATGAATAGTCCAGCTTCCTAGACCTTTCAAATGACTCTGATGTGTATGTCCCTCATTATCCTTAATGTCACCAATAGAACTGAGCCTTGGTTGCCTTTAGTACCTGTTGCATTAACACATAGTCTGCAAGATTCTATTCTGTCTTATATGTACTCTTCTATTCTTGTTCCCTCTCAAATAAACCTCTCAAAAAAAATCTGATCTCAAAGCTGATTTGGGGATGGGTACAGCCTAACAGAGAGTATGTCTTCCATTACAAGCTGATGATAATGGGCCTAGTATATATTAAACAATTACCACATAGTGGGACAGTGTTTTGTACTTTTCATACATTGTCTTATTGTTCCTGCTAGATTGGTGCTACTGGCAATTGTATCAATCATGTCATAAAAGGAGGCTCAAGTTTCCCTAAGGTACTCAACTAGAAAACAAATGGCAGAGATGTATATAAAATATTCATTAGCCTTAAAAGGTAGGTGATTGGCTGTCTTGAGGTGTTCAAATGAACAGTTAGAATAATGGGTGAATGTGGAGCTATAGGCCCTCTGGAGCCAGTATAAGAGAGGTTTATGGGAAGAGATGCAAATCCCAATGGTCTTTGACCCTGATTTCCCATCACACCACCTCTCTGAGCATGGTGGACCATCCCACAAAGTCCAAGCACAATTCAGTACCCTTTGAGACCACATTCCCTTCCTGGTTTGGCTCAAGAGGGGTTTCCAGATGGGTGTCCCTCACTTGGACTTATCCTGTGGTGGGTTGGATCTGGAGAGGAGATGGTGCTCCTCGTCTCTTAACCCTGCTCCATGAAGGGCCATCTGGATTCACTGCAGAGCAAACTCTGTCAGAGTTCCCAACCCAACAGCATGTCCTCTTCCCTTGTCTGTTTCTATCCTGCTTTCCTTGTAATCTTAGCTTCCAGTCTCACACAGAATTTTCTGGGAAGAGCTGAGGAGCCAGAAGGAGATGAGGAATCAGAGGAGTGAAGGGAATGATCATTTCTCTCCCCTCTCTTTGTCTTCCTCTGCCTGAGTTCTTTCTGCCCTCCACACTTTGCCAAACTCCTGGGACCATAGGCTGGCTCCCCATGTGGAAGTTGCTGGAAATGCTGTAGGGTTGGAAACTGACAATTCTGAGTTTATTCTGCAGTGAATCCAGATGGTCCTTCATGGAGCAGGGTTAAGAGGCAAGGAACGCCTCCTTCTCCCCAGATCTAACCCACCACAGGGTAAGTCCAAGTGAGAAACACCCATCTGGAAACAGCCCCTCTTGAGCCAGACCAGGAAGGGGGTGTGGTCTCAAAGGGCCAGATGTTCTGAAAGTTGGAGCTCTGCAGGACATCTAGTGCATGCAGACACACACACACACACACACACACACACAAAACACCCTGCAATGACACCTGAACGTGCTGCATTGAAGACACCTTCCTTTTACTGAAGGGATTCTCACAGTCTCAAAGAAATGCTTTTATAGGCCCGTGAGGCTAAGTCACTTCATGCATCTAAACTGGCTTCTCCCTGCAGAATCTAGAAAGGCAAAACCCTGTCATAGTCTGTGAAACCCCATGGTGAAATGAAATAGAGGCAATGAATCAACCAAATTAACCACTATTGAGTACAGGAGGTGTATGTGGTATGCTACACCTCTACTGAGCCATTTAAGTGCTGCTTAGCCTTCTAATTCTGGAGCTGACCAACCAGGGAGCAGGATTTCTTCATATTGTGTACACAGGAAGGCCTCGTATGCAACCTGAAACATAAATGTTCAACAACGTTGTAGCAGTTAAATTGAGTTAAACTCCTCTGGTCCTGGGGGTGTTGGTCTCTGTAGGGAAAAATAGAGACACACTTCCAACACAGGCTTCCTCTGGGGAGCTGTTCATCAGTGTTCTCTCTCAAAGAGGCCAAACAAAGTCTTACTTGGCCTTGGGATGGATGAAAGAAGCCCTCCTTGTTTTCACACCTCCTTCTCACTCGGCTGAATCACAGGAGAGAGAGAGCGGCAAGCATAACAGGCGGAACTAACTATCTAAGGTACCCAAGATCTGGTACTCGGGCTGAGGCATCCTCCATTCCCCTCAGAAAAGAAGTTGAGTTCAATCAGTTCGGAAAGCCGGGTTGTGAAGACCAGATGTCGGGAAATGGGGATCAAGTTTGTCCCTCAAGCTGCGCCCAGAGAGGTACCATATTTATTTCCCTTGTTTAGACTCTGCCCTATTTGAAGTTTCTGCCTAGAGGGTGACCGGGAGGGTCATGGTCTCTAAGATGTCCAAAGCCAGTCACTTCTGTGTATAGGTCACACAGGAGCAATGCTGGCATGGAGAGTGTCTCCCCTGCCCTAAGCTGGCACCATTTGCTCCTATACTTGACCTTCTTGACTCTCTTTCTGCCATCTGCGATTCATAGAGCCGATCATATCATCCTGTCACATGGGAGTCCCTCATTATGTTGGTCCATTTCCTTCTCCACTGGACCTCACTGTTTGGTTATTGTCCTAGTTAAAGTGTGTCTTCCAAATCTAAACATGCTGCGTCTGAAACTGCATCCCTCTCTGGTATCCAAAGAGCTGAAGCAAGACTTCCTGCAAATCATGATGAGGACAGGCACATACACAAATATCTGCTGCCGTCCGAAGCTGGGACTGTGTGGGGGTGGCCATAGAGTCCCCAGGGGATGCTGCATGTCATCCAGATCACTCCAGTGGCTTCCACTCCTCACCTTCCTCCTCTCCAAGGATGGCTTTTCGGGAGATGTTCTATGGGCCCTCATGCTGGACGGCCACCCTGCAGCCTGGGAGGATTCTATTTCCAGCCACCTCTCTTGCACAAGTGGAGATCCGGCCAGCCCGCTGGATTCTTGGGATGGGAAGCTCTGGGAGAGGCCAGATTGTTATCACTGTCAGATACAATTTCCTCCCCCGACACTGCCCTCCGCCAGCCCGCAGTGTCCATCTGTCTTGGAAACAGTAAGGTCCCGGCTGAGTATTTTTAGACAAGGCCTTTGTTGGTCTGGAGTTACTTCCCACCAGAGCTGTCAGCTCTGTCCACTCTTTCTCTTCTTGGTCTGTGGTAAGATCTCTAATGATCTCTTAAGCACATGCAGGGCTGAATGTCCGTTAGAAAGGTGGAGATGCTGCCTGCCCTCCCTCCTCACCTCCTCCTGCAAGGGTGACTTTTCCTGTTTTGACTTGCTTCAGGTGTTTTGTTTTGTCTTCGCTTCCTGGTCTTTTTATTGTCCTGTCACTATTTTGAAAAAAAGAAAAAGAAATATGTGTCACTTCTCCCAACCCTCAAAAAAAAAAAAGTCTTATTTAAAGATTTCCTGTGGTGTGGGAAGTTGCACAGTGCTATGACAGGTAAGTATGGGGAGAAGAAAAAACATGGAGGGCAAGGGGGACAAGCATAGCTCAGCGATAGCACTGATGCTCACCAATAGGTTACTAGGGACCATTAAGTTCAACCATTGTTTTACAAACTGGGAAACGGAGGCACTATGAAGGAAACAGAAATCAAGGCTCAGCAAGTAAGACCAGGCACGCCACACTCATACTGGGCAAACTGAAGCATCACAAGCTCCAGCTTGCCTATGGCGCCAAAGCATGAGACTGAAGGCTTATGGGAAATGATGGGAACTTGGGAAGAAAGATCCTCTGGAAGAGGAGATGTGTTCTGGGTAGAAGAAGGGGGATTGGGGCTGGAAACCTAAGATACAGAGGTATATGTGACTAGGCAGGGAAGAGAAGGGAGAGAGTGGACAAAAGAGGGGAAACTCCTATAGGGGGGGGAGCCCTTAGGAAGAGGCAAGGCGAAGGGCATGAGAAGAGGAGTCGAGAGTATCTGCTCATCAGAGGATTTCAGAACTCAGCCCTGCCTTATCGGGAGCTCAGAAAAAGGTGCTTTAAATAGACACTCAGCAGACTGTGACCTGTGTCATTTGGCCAAACAGTTTTGGGAGTGGATTTTAAGTGTCCTGGAAAACAAGCTATGATATATGCCTGGTTCCAAACTATTTTTGGTTGATTTAAATTGTGAAAATCTTGACATTCAAGTCTATGTGAATGGACGCTCTGGACAAAAACATTGAGCATGAAGCTGGCCCCAGGAGACTGGGAATGCTACCCTATTTGGCTACAATCCCACAGCAGGACAATGGGAGAGGTCTTCTGGCTTTCAGGCTTCAGTTTCCCCTCAAAGAGTACAAGATCTGCTTTATTACTTTTCAAGCTCTTTCCTTCTTAACATTGCCTTTGAATTAGTCAAGATCTGATAGCAGGTAGGCCAGAGTCCCTCTCTTCCAGGTGGCCATTTAAAGTTTTTATTCTCTAACATACATGGAAATGAAAATCTTCTATGGAGTATATAGACTCAAAGAACCTGGATTCAAAACCTTCCTCTACCGCAGACTAGTTCCATATCCTGGACAAGTTGCTGAATCTCACTATACCCAGTTTCCCTATTATTAACTGGTAGTGGTAACAGTATACACATCAGAAGTCATGAGCATTTGATGAACTAATAATCTCAAACTCTTACAACTCAATATACTAATAAGTGATATTATTAGCACATTTTCCTGCTTCCATCTAAAGTCATATCAGATATTCTGATACCACACTTGAGGAGACCACAAACTAAGGGATAGATAGTAAACTGTCCTCAGGAAATGAAGAGCAGCATCATGAAGTAAATATGGAAAGAGGGTGAGGTGTGGCTCTTACTTTTGCCCCCCACTTCATGTTGAGTATTTGAGAACTTGTGTTGTAAACTCCTTCCAACACTTCTGAGTCGGCAGGCCTGCAGGACCACACTGGACAGGAGAGTCTCTCTCTCTCTCTCTCTCTCTCTCTCTCTCTCTCTCTCTCTCTCTCTCTCTCTCTCTCTCTCTCTCTCTCTCTCTCTCTTTCTCTCTCTGGAGTCAAGTGAACAAGGGCAATTGGGAGACTTGGGCTGCACATCCAACATGTGTCTCAGAACCACTAACTACTAACTCCATTCTTTAGTGTATATACCAACCAGACAAAAAGGGTGTAGTGGTCCCTGGAGTGTCTACTGCCTCATACAATGCTGCCCCAGACCAAGTTTTTTCTCTGAGATATTACAGGATTATTTCTAAGCATGTAGCAGAAGTTTGACCATACACACATATACATAAAAGAAAAAAACTCATATGAAGTCTCCATATTCTCCAGAACTTTGATCTGGATACTCAACCTGTGACTGAAGCTTGAGAGGGGTCACTTAGGCATCCACTTAGAGGCAATAGAGACATTTCTTCTTGACCCTTTTCCAAAGGACACAAAGAAGAACACCGACCATTTCCTCCAAGAATGCTACCAAGAGAACTGTTACCTAATCAATGGCTGTCCATCTAGCTACACATCTTCAGAAATGGTTCTTAGGAAAATGTTGACTTGTGGGTCAACCCTGAACCCACCAAATCAGAGCTTCCACTAATGGGACCTGGGATTCTATAACAAGTCCCCTTAGGTAATACTATCATAAAATGCTCTTTAAAAACCCAGTGCCAAAGAATAAGAATGTTTATGGATAGTCTCTCTCTCTCAGAAAGGACAGTTACCCTGGCCAGCTAATCCCTAGCTTCCATGCAGAGGGTCCCTGATACAGGCTGTGGGGTCAAACAGAGACAAAAATATTTCTCTGCTACCTGTTTCTCCAGAATGAGGTGCGTAGGTAAGGGATGGGAGATGGGGAGATAGATTCTCAGGCAAATACTTAAAATACAATTCTGAAGTTGAAGCATAATGAAGATGGGTAGATACGAGAGGGGCATGAGAGAAGCAGTGTGGTCAGGAGCCCAATCTTTGGAAACACACACACACACACGCACACGCACACGCACACACGCACGCATGCCTTCGTTTGAAACCCATCTCTACCACTGACCCTATGAGTTCTGTGTAGCTCTTCTCAGCTTCTTATTTTTTGCAAAGTTCAGGGCATACTCATGAAAGCCAGCTAAGTTACCTGACCTGGAGCCAAGCCCAGCACACAGTAGACACTTGGAGACTGCCAGCCCCTAATGACTTCTCTTTGTGCTTTACTGATGAAATTGTCTGCCAGGATGCTGCAGAGACAAAGATTGTCTTATCAGAAACTATTGTTAACTGTGGTTGTCAAGGTGAATAATATATTCATCTAGATGTCTCAGAAAAGAAGTTGTGTTTTATATCCTATTGTTGAGCTGAAAATAAGATTCCATCCTCTGGGGGCCTTGAGGGCTATTTGTTTTGGCCCTTCAGAGAGTTCTGGCTCCTTTGGAGCAGCATTCCCTAAAAAAGGAATGCCTTGCTCTCCCGATGGTGGTATGGCCCTCCAGGTTCTTCATTTCCAGCAGAGGGGTCTCACATGGTCTGGGATGGAGGCCAGGATCTCCTCTCTTGGAGACATGTCAGTCCAAGATTCGAGGACAAACAGCCTTATTTGTTCTTTCTCTGGCAGCTGAGTTTCTACTGTTAGAAAGTTCATTCCCACGCATGAGTCCACAGCTGGCTCAGGCTCCTGAAAAACTGGGGTTGCAAAGTCATCAGCAATGACAGGGATCCTATCTGCATGGCTCTGTCCCACAACTCTGGATATTTGCTATCATATCACTTTCTCTGTGAGACCATCTGACCACCCTCTTAACCTGACCATCTGCTCATACCCTTGCCCTCCATTCTTCTCATCTGCAGCAGCCATGATGATACCTCCTACAGCTTTCCAGCCACAAGCAGTGTGATTGGTCAACAACCTCAGATACTGAACTCTGCATCAGTCACTTCACTTAGGAAGACAACACACCTTCCACACATGTTGCTCCCATCCAATCAATGATAGAGTACATCAAGAAGACTTGGGGCTCCTAGCCCCCACTCTCCACCGCTAGCACACTAAATCCTTCACTTGTTATATTCATCTGTATATTCCACCTCAACACAAAGGCAGAGCTTTCTGAAACTGAATCCTTTATTAATGAATTTCAGGTACCTGAAAAATAACACACAATTATTTTTGAAATAACCAATGTGTCTTACAGATGGAAACATGGGACGTGAAGAGGTTACATGATTCTCTTAGGTAGCTCAGCCAGTAAGCAGTAAGGTTAAGAATGGGATCTGGCCTTCCTAACCCAATGTCTCCTCTTTTTTGTGTCTCATCAGTACTACCTCTCCTATGATCTTTGTTATCCATTCTCTGTGTCTCTCCACTCATGGACCCTTCCCCTTGTCCCTCTCTTTGTTATTTATTTCTTGTGTTAGGTGTGTGTGTGTGTCTGTCTGCCTCTGCATATGAGTGTGTTCCTTACCTCATTGAGTCTAAGATAGGCTAGTGCATCAATACTGCTCAGGAACGAGGGACTCAGGACAGGACAGAATGCAATGGGTAAAACAAAGACATCTTATATTTTGAAGGTATGGGACCAGAGAGACTACACAGAGATATGAGAGAAGAGACTGAAGAGCAAATGTCCCTGGGTGGGAGTTCACTAGCAGGACCAACCCTATTCATTGTTGGTTTTATGACCTATGTAACCCTTTAACCTCTATGTCTTCCTAGATTTGGCATCTTCACTTCAGGAATTCCAGGTCTGCCTTCCTTACAGCAAGAAAGAACAAATGAACTGCTGGGGATGGGGGTGGAGGGGATGCTTTCCATGTGGAAACAAAAACAAGTGCCCTTAAGGGAAGATGGATAGATCCAGGCAGCCTGAGAGCTCCAACCAGGTTGGGCTGTCCCTCATGCTACTTTGTCCCTTGCAAGTTGCTATCCATCTGAGTAGTAGAGAGGGGACCTGGAGAATGGAGAGAGACTTTTACTCATCCTGTAGGATTTTGGCAACAGTAGGGTGTTTTTAGGCTATAAATGTGAGGGAGGTGGGAAAACATGGGCCAGGGATGGGCAGGAAGCTATTTCCCTGGAATCTGTCAGAAATTTGCTGGAGGTCCTGAGTGCATTCTTGGCACAGAGAATACTTAAACTCATGCAGACAAGAATAATGAAGTTCTAGAGAGTGCCAACAGTAGGTTCAGTTGCCTAAAGGAAGGAGTTGAGTATCCACATTCAACACAGAAGCCCAGCTAAGTGCAGGCAACACACCAGGGTCAGGAGTGGATACTGGCCCTACCCAAAACCCTCCCATAAGGCCCTTGGGCCCTAGAGAGAGTAAATGAGCAAATGCAGATGTGTTGCTGTGATGTTCCTTCTCCAGCCACATTGGGTGACAAGGTGTTAGCAATGATGTCACCTATGACACTCATTCTGCTCAACCCAGCATCTGGCAGAGGTCATAGTGTATGTTCTAAAGGGCCAAGAATTATCTCATAGTAAAAACCTCTGATTCAACAGAAAGGACTGTCTCTGGGCCTCAGGAGGCTCCACTGATTTACAACACCATGTAGGGGCTCCCACTTGCTCTGAGGCTAAGGAGCCCACAGACAGACAGATGGCTTAAAAACTCTGCAAAGAATTTAATGAATAATAGAGAATGTGGGTGAATGACCTGTGCTGTCTTCACTATACTTGAAAGTCACTGTAAAGGTGTTCTACTCTGCTCTTCAGATGTGTAAGTACAAATGATGCCTGACACAGAGTGGTCCTCATAGCCTGTGTGGATGGTGTCCATGAAAACAGAAACCCTTAGCTATGGATACTGAGTTTTATTTGTTGCAAGGCCAGAGTGAGGATAAAATAGATTGTATTTGTAAGTCTTTGAGAAATGGAAAAGTACTGAGGAAGTAATAGGCATTTGTAGCATTGTATAAATCCAGTGCCCTAGCTTCTAAGGAAAGCTGTCTGCCAAAACAGTGTGGGGAGGTTAGGGCCAGGTACCCAAGCCTGCCTTCAATGCTATGCATATGGGACAAGCCACTTCATCCTTCTGGGCCTTTTCTTTCTGGGTCTTAGTTTCCTTGTATGGTAGTATAAGAGGAAGATAAATTAGGATGTTGTGTTCCTAGGACATTTGTGGATCTGTTTACACAGCCCAGGTAGCAGAAGGGATTACTTGCTTATGTCGTGGTAGAGCAGAAACCCTCAGGAGACTTGGAGGCCAGCCCAGGCTCTGCTACCAGCTCCCTGTAGGAGTCACTTGACCTAATTTTCATCCTCTAACAGCAAGGTCATAAGACTCTAGGTTTTCCAAGTTCACTGGCAGTAATAACAGTCCATCACTCAATAACACCAGCTCAATCCAGGGGTAGCAATATCTACGATTGTGGACAAGCCCAGACACAGCAGCAGAGGGCTCAGTTCTGCACATTTTGTACTGGGTGACTACTTGAAGTCAGGTGTGACAGCTGATGCTTTGCCTTTGTCTTAGCATCTCTATGATTATGTGATGAAACATTATGGCAAAAGCAACTCAGGGGAGAAGAGCTCAATCACAGATAAAGGGGAGTGTCTATCAGGAAGTCAGAAGCCTGAAACTGCCTGTCATGGTACATCTACAGTCAAGAAGCAAAGAGTATGAATGCTTGTCTGCTGCTCGGTTCCTGTCTCCATTTACACAGTCCAAGATCCTAGCCAAGGAATGTTGCCACCCACAGTGAGTAAGTCTTTCTACTTCAATTAGTACAATCAAGATTCTAATCACCCACTGGTAGGCCTAGTGATTCAAGATTCTTTCGATGTGACAATTACTACTCTCAGTTCTAGGTAAGAATAAAACATTCAGGTGAGAGATAAGAAAGCCTCCCACCTGCCCCTTCTCTGCTTCCTCTTATTCACTCTGGTGAGATCAAAGGGAAACAGGGAACTCTTTCTCTGACATGACCATTCATTAAACACACTCTCAGCAGGGCCCTCAGGCAAGCAACAAAGCCTCACTCTCCTCATGGCTGTCCTCTCTACGAGTAAATGTGACACACAGCTTTGGGGTTGGCAGTTAGAAGAAGGAAGTAGGGCCAAGTGGAGGAGAGGTGAGGAATTCTCAGATCCCTAGAGGTTGGTCCAGCAGTTGCTGTGGAGAGCTCTAAGGAAGTCCTGCCATGTCCAGTGAGCTGAAAGGCACTTTTTGGCCTGAGCTAGCAGGGTCACACTTCCTGTGCCTCCAACCACAGAGAAAGGACAGCCATGGAGAGATTATTGACTGAATTTCATTCTGGTATGTCACAGACTCCTGGTTTGATCCTCTGAGCTAATTCTGACATAGCAGTGTCTTCCATAGTTTCTGCCTACTGATTCTTTAGCCCATTTGACTTCTTCCATTGATAGAGGTTAGCTTACAAGATGGACTATTTCATGATGAGCACCTCTGAATTAAAGATAATCCTCCATTCTCTGAATCAAAACTGCTTCCAAGGAACCTTCTAAAATTTTCTAGAACAAAATGTCTATGTGGCTATCACTTCACTCCTTAGCAACATGTCTAAGATATGACTTGAATTGGTGGATATCCCTTCTCTGCAACCCCACTTAGCAGCCTTTCAAGGGGAAAAGTGCAAAGAGAAATGACCAACCAGGTAATCTCTCAAGTCCCCATGACTCTAATATTCTAACTCTAAATATTAAAAAAACAAACAAAACCCACAAGTACGTATACCTATTTAACCAAAATCTGGGTTCAGCTTCTAGCCCCATGGGCTTCGCAAATCTCCATTTCTATCTGCGTTTACTTTCTCAGTTCTCTCAGAGAAAGCAAATGAAGAGTTGGATAAACAATGACTGAAATTTGGAAGACTGAAATTTTGGCATGCTAACTATCATCTATGACCTTTGGCTTAGGTCATGGTAGACAGACCCTCTTACCTTCTTGCTAGGAGAATGGAAAGTAAAACATTACTTTCTTGCCTGATCTCTATTGTCTTCTTTGGTTGAGGCCCTGGATTTGAAGGTGTTTTCAGATTTCCCTGGCAAGTTCCCTGCATATCCACAGAGAGTTGGTGATATCCCAGGGGCCCTCCTGCAAGCAGCAAAGAGGACAGGCAGCCATGTTACAGAGAAGGTTGAAAAGGAAGACAGCCCCTATAGGTAGCTCAAAAACCTGCTGGGACACGCTGTCAGCTGGTGTGGGCAAGCATATGCCATGGTAAAGAAAACAGCAGGGGTTGGCAAATCTAGATCCTAATAGTGACCAGAGTGTCATGCCTACTCATTAAGATGCTGTTAGGACATTGGTCACCTGGTGGTAGCTTTATTTACAGATCCTGGATCTTGCTGGGCCCTCTTCTGCCTTCTTGATCTATATATGTTTTAAAAAAAGAAAGAAAGAAAAGAAGAAAAGAAAGAAATCAGACTTCAATGGATTTTTCCATCTGAACAGCCCAAGCCAAATTAACATAGATATTGCTATCCCCAGCTCAATTCACCAGCCCAGCCCACCCTACCATGCACTCCAAAGGACCCTCATTTCTATTCCTGAGACCCCTGCCTCAGAAGAGAAAGCAATAGGCATAATGTAAGTTGTGAAAAAAGACTTTCCAGGTTGGAAATATTCTCCCTTCACACTGCAAAGCCACAGTGGGATGACAGTCACCTCTTGCATTTGCAAGCACACATGGGGCCACCTCACCCAACACACACACACACACACACACACACACACACACACACACACTTCTATAACTGGCTATGTTTAACTCCACAGTTGTCCTTATACCTATGATATAGAGTCACAGTAATTAGGACTGACCTAAGACAGGTTGAGAAGAGTCAGGGCAAGCATTTTGGGATGATGTTAACCAAAAGCCACTATGGAAGCTCCAGCAGGGATGATAAGCTGCCCTCCCTGAGTCAATCTCTATATATTCCCTCCAGTCTCAGAGTTGAAGATTTACTGAGATCACGAAAAGGAACAGACTTCTGTCTTCGAACTTGAAAGTGCCAAGGCACTATTTTTTGACCATGTCTCCCAAAGTTTCATCTATGAAAGCACAGCAGTGTGGGATGAAAGCCAGCAGAAGATGAGTAGTTTACA
This sequence comes from Mus caroli, assembly GCF_978045245.1. Classification (NCBI taxonomy): domain Eukaryota; kingdom Metazoa; phylum Chordata; class Mammalia; order Rodentia; family Muridae; genus Mus; species Mus caroli. The sequence continues at coordinate 70,823,428 of NW_028227256.1, forward strand.
GGGGCAACACCCTCATGAACATATTAATAACTTTTTCATTCCAGTAAGCTGTCCCTTTGGTAGGAATGGGTTAGTAACCTTGAGGAGAGGTTGTCATGAAGGTTGTCCCTTGTGTTTTGTTTATTCTACTATGCCTACATATTCTTCTGTTTCATGGTTGAAACAGCTTGAAGCCTTCACCAGAATCTGTGTAAATCCTGGTGGCTTGTTTTTGACTTCACAGCCTCCAGAGCTATGAGCCATAAACATCTCTTTGTTTATAAATTGCCCAATCTCAGGCATTCTGTTCTGTTATAGTGACAGAAAACATACTAAGATACAGGGTATGGAGATGGTGACAAGAACACCAAGATAAGAAAGACAGTAAGAGGAGAAGATGAATGTATAATTCTTTGCAGTTCCAGTTGCAGCCATAAATGAGAAGATAGATAGATAGATAGATAAATAGATAGATAGATAGATAGATAGATAGATAGATAGATAGATAGATAGATACATACATACATACATACATACATACATACATACACACATACATACATAGATACTACTAGATTCACTGACTTTTTTTTCCAGAAGAGCTCTGTTGTTTGATACAGCCTGTTTTCTCCAATTCTTGGAAATGTGATCACCCACATTGGGAATCCCTGACAACACTCCATTAGGCAGAGTCCAAGCAATCAGAAGGCCCCAGGGATTTTCAGAAGTCGAATGATAATGAGCCCTGTCCATAATGTTTATGATTTGACATCTGCCTAACTATATAGGATGTGCTGGGTCACTCCTGGGAAACTATTGAAACAAATAATCTGTCATTAAATGATCTAATAGAACAAGTGTTGTCAGGTTCTTGGAAGAGACTCAGTTTAAAGTTATTCATAGATTCTCAGAAGTGAAGGTTCTTTTTCTATCTTCTGCTAAGGTCTCTCTACTATATTAATGGGTAAATCTCAGCCCAGAGAAATTAGAGGATTTAAACAATGTCAAAATTGGCCTTCTTTATACATGTCCTTATCATGGAAGAGCCGATGTCATTTGCACCTAAAACAGTGGAAAGATTTAATGCAGACTCTGATACTTTATAGTACATGGCTTTCAGCAAGATCCTAGCCCTTTTTAAATCGAGAAAAGGGGCCAAATGAAGTCAATCCCTGTAAAAAATTGCCATAGTTCATGTTTCATGTGTTGAGCAAAACACATATCACTTGGTCATAATTAGGGGACCCAGGAATGGTCAAGCATAAATCAGCTAAGGGTGTGAACAAACACTGACCTCAGAGATGATGCAGCATCCCAGAACTTCACCAAGCTCATGGCTGGGTCCTGGCAGCTCACCAGGCTGGCGTGACAGACTCTCTGCAGTGTCTAACATCTCAGTCCTTTCTCCTTCCTTAGTGACTTCAATTGTTTTCAAGTGTCCACATTCTCCTTCACATCCTGCATGCTTCATGCATGCATTCTAAATTTCATTTGGAAATTCATCTCCACAACCAGAGTTGGCTCCAGAACTCAAATTCTTGTCAATTCCCACATAGCCTTCCCCTGGGAATGTTATTGCTACAGAAGCCAGTATATGTTTTATAGTGGTTTCCTCTAAGATTAAAATTTTCAATCGTGGAGGGAAACTTCTTAAACAGGATGTTTACAAGGAAATAAACTAGGATGTCCTAAAAGGAGCTAAAATGGTACAAGAAAGGTTATTAAGACAGGAAGTAGCAAATAACTCAAAATAGCTTCAGGAAGTCCCTGAAACTGACCAGAATCACTAGGTTCCACCTTCTCTAAGAATACATATGCAATAAAGGCTGCTGAGAGAAGACTCTCAGACAAGCAAGCCACCTGGAAACAGCAGAGACCAGCCAAACCTAGAAGAAAGACCAAAGACCAGCTGAGTTGCCTGGAAGAGGCCCAGACCAACTGGGCCACCTGGAGAGAACACTCTCCAACCTGTTGAGCTGGCTGTAAGCTATGCAGTATGCTCCAGGTTCCCAGCTTTTGTGTGCTGTCCCACTCATGCCAGGGTAGGCATTGATAATGCAGCTATCTTTGAGTTATTTCTACTCCTGCAAGAAATCTCTCACCCATATTCCTATAATTAATTCCAATAAAACTCACGTTTTGATGTACCAAGTTGGCTTGGTGATATTCTGGTCTGTTGTAGGCTCCCTATCTGAGGTAAGTAAATGGTGATTCATGTCTCCCCAGGAAAGAGCAACATATCACTTAAGTCAACAAATCAGGTAGAAGGCAGATTTTGTTTTTAATAAAATCTTCCCATATATGCCTGTTTATAAAATAAGAAAGCATGCAGTTCTAGCTGCTACTGGTAGACATTTTGAAGCCATGAGGGAAATTTTGCATTAAGACCTAATCCTGAAGAGGAAAGATCCTGAACTAATCACAGAAACCAATCTCATTGAACATTCTCTATCTGGAGTCCATCCGATCAATGTATATGATTTGAAATGTTCCTTAACTTAAATAAGCCTGATGCTCTTTCTGGCTTTTTGTGGATGAGAAGATCCTAAGTCACAGGCCAGGTAAATCAAAATTACACAGCTAGGAAGGGAAGAGCATAGGAAACACTTCCATTGTGTTCTAGTACTTTCATGCTACTATAACAAAATACTAGAGGCTGGGTAATTTGTAAAGGACCAAAATGTATTTTTCTGTTCTGATGGCTGAGAATTCCAGGGTTATTGGGCTGTGTTCTCAAGGAATTCTTATTACATTATCTCATAGAAGATGTAGATAAAGGAAATGGAAGGAAAGAGAAGAGAGGAAGGGAAAGGAGTAGGGAGGAGAGAAAAGATGGCCAACTTCATTCTTTGATAAGAAACCCACTTGTTGGGGAGCAGGGGGAAGGAGGAGGTTATAGGGGGTTTTCAGAGGGGAAACTAGGAAAGAGGATAACATTTGAAATGTAAATAAGGAAAATATCTAATAGAAAAAGAAAGAAAAAAACCATTTGTATGATAACAAGTCCACTCAGGTGATAACTCCATCAATCCATTTACTCTGCCCGGGAAGCCCACCACTCAGTAAGTCCCACTCCCAATACTTTAGATTAATTTTTCACATGTGCTTTGATGCAGTATATGTAAACCATAACACCCTGGGACTGGATATAACAGTATTCAAATGCAATATCTGAAAAACAAGGAAATTAAAATAAGAATCATAGAGGTCACATCTGATCACATGTTTTGGGTAGGAACATCTGGAAAGAGTTCCAAGAGGCACTAATGGTATGAAGCAAGTAGCATCACTGTGGCCTCGGTGCCGTTTGATATTCTGTGGAGTTCAACCTATTTGTAAGACTTACCCAGGATCAGAGGAGTTGAGTCAAGGTAAAGAGAACTAGCGTTCTTCCTCATTCTTGTGCGCTAGAGTGGTACAGAAATGTTCCAACCAGAGTTTTGTTTTGGTTTAGTTGTTGTTGTTGTTTTGTTTTGTTTTGTTTTGTTTTGTTTTGTTTTGTTTTGTTTTGTTTTGTTATATTTTGTATTGGTTTGGTTTGGTTTTAGATATTTTCTTTACTTACATTTCAAATTTTTTCCTCTTTTCTGGTTTCCCCTCTGAAAACTCCCTATACCCTCCCCCTTCCCCTGCTCAGCAAGCTAACCACTCCCATTTCCTGGCCTTGGCATTCCCCTATATTGGGGCATAGAACATTCACAGGACCAAGGGCCTCTCCTCTCATTGATGTCTCATAAGGCCATCCTCTGCTACATATGCAGCTAGAGCCATGAGTCTCACCATGTGTTTTCTTTGGTTGGTGGTTTAGTCTCTGGGAGCTCTGGGGGTACTGGTTAGTCCATATTGTTGTTCCTCCTATGGGGCTACAAAATCCTTCAGCTCCTTGAAGACTTTCTATAGCTCCTTCATTGGGAACCCTGTGCTCAATCCAATGGATGGCTGTGAGCATCCATTTCTGTATTTGTTAGGAACTTGCAGAGCCTCTCGGGAGACAGCTATATCAGGCTCCTGTCAGCAAGCTCTTGTTGGCATCCACAATAGTGTCTGGGTTTGGTGGCTGTATATGGGATGGATCCCCAGGTGGGAAAGTCTATGGATTGTCATTCCTTCATTATCTGCTCCACACTTTGTCTCTGTAACTCCTTCAATAGGTATTTTGTTCCCCCTTCTAAAAAAGATCAAAGTACCCACACTTTGTTCTTCCTTCTTCTTGAGTTTCATGGGTTTTGAGAATTGTATCTTGAGTATTCTAAGTTTCTGGGCTAATATCCACTTATCAGTGAGTGTATATCATGTGCATTCTTTTGTGATTCGGTTACCTCACTCAGGATGATATCCTCCAGATACATCCATTTGTCTAAGAATTTCATAAATTCATTGTTTTTAATAGCTGAGTAGTACTTCATTATGTAAATGTACCACATTTTCTGTATTCATTCCTCTGTTGAAGGACATCTGGGTTCTTTCCACCTTCTGGCTATTATAAATAAGGCTGCTATGAACATAGTGGAGCATGTGGCCTTACTACATGTCGAAGCATCTTCTGGGTATCTGGCCAAGAGTGATATTGCAGGATCCTCTGGTAGAACTATGTCCAGTTTTCTGAATAACTGCCAAACTGACTTCCAGAGTGGTTGTGTGAGTTTTCAATCCCCAGCAATGGAGGAGTATTCCTCTATCTCCACATCCTCGAAAGCATCTGCTGTCACCTGAGTTTTTGATCTTAGCCATTCTGACTGGTGTGAAGTGGAATCTCAAGGGATGTTTTGATTTGCATTTCCCTGATGACTAAGGATGTTGAACATTTTTTAGGTGCTTCTCAGCAATTCAGTATTCCTTAGTTGAAAATTCTTTGTTTAGCTCTGTACCCCATTTTTAATAGGGTTATTTGGTTCTCTGGAGTCTAACTTCTTGAGTTCTTTGCATATATTGGATATTATACCTCTATCAGATTTAGGATTGGTAAAGATCTTTTCCCAATCTCTTGGTTGCCTTTTTGTCTTATTGACAGTGTTCTTTGCCTTACAGAAGCTTTGCAATTTTATGAGGTCCCATTTGTCAATTCTTGGTCTTACAGCACAAGCCATTGGTGTTCTGTTCAGGAATTATTCCCCTGTGCCCATATGTTCAAGGCTCTTCCCCAATTTCTTCTCTATAAGTTTCAGTGTCTCTGGTTTTATGTGGAGGTCCTTGATACACTTGGACTTGAGCTTTGTACAAGGAGATAAGAATGGATCGATTTGGATTCTTCTACATGCTAACCACCAGTTGAGCCAGAACCATTATTTGAAAATGCTGTCTTTTTTCCAGTGGATGGTTTTAGCTCCTTTGTCAAAGATCAAGTGACCATAGGTGTGTAGGTTTATTTCTGGGTCTTCAGTTCTATTCTATTGATCTACCTGTCTGTCATTGTACCAGAACCATGAAGTTTTTTTATCACAATTGCTCTGTAGTACAGCTTGAGGTCAAGGATGGTGATTCCACCAGAAGTTCTTTTATTGTTGAGATTAGTTTTTGCTACCCAAGGTTTTTTGTTATTCTAGATGAATTTGAAAATTGCTCTTTCTAACTCTGTGAAGGATTGAGTTGGAATTTTGATGGGGATTGCATTGAATCTGTAGATTGCTTTCAGCAAGATGACCATTTTTACTATATTAATCCTGCCAATCCATGAGCATGGGAGATCTTTCCATCTTCTGAAATTTTCTTTGTTTTTTTTTTTTCTTCAGAGACTTGAAGTTCTTATCATACAAATCTTTCAATGCTTATTTAGAGTCACACCAAAGTATTTTATATTATTTGTGACTATTGTGAAGGGTGTTGTTTCCCTAATTTCTTTCTCAGCCTGTTTATCCTTTGTGTAGAGAAAGGCCAGATTTGTTTGAGTTAATTTTGTATTCAGCTACTTTGCTGAAGCTAATTATCAGATTTAGGAGTCTCTGGTGGAATTTTTGGGGTCACATAAGTATACTATCATATCATCTGCCAATAGAGATAGTTTGACTTCTTCCTTTCCAATTTGTATCCCTTTGATCTCCTTTTGTTGTCTAATTGCTCTGGCTAGGACTTCAAGTACTATATTGAAAATGTAGGAAGAGAGTGGGCAGCCCTGTCTAGTCCCTGATTTTAGTGGGATTGCTTCAAGTTTCTCTCCATTTAAGTTGATGTTGGCTACTGGTTTGCTGTATATTGCCCTTATTTTGTTTAGGTATGGGCCTTGAATTCCTGATCTTTCTAAGACTTTTATCGTGAATGGGTGTTGGATTTTGTCAATGTCCATTTTCTCAGCATCTAATGAGATGATCATGTGTTGGTTTTTTGTTTTTGTTTGTTGTTTTTTTTTTTTTGAGTGTGTTTATGTAGTGGATTATGTTGGTGGATTTCCATATGTGGAATCATCCCTGCATCCCTGGAATGAAGCTTACTTGATCACGATGGATGGTCGTTTTTGATGTATTCTTGGATTCGGTTTGCAAAGATTTTATTGAGTATTTTTGTATCGATATTCATAAGGGAAATTGGTCTGAAGTTCTCTTTATTTGTTGGGTCTTTGTGTGATTTAGGTATCAGAGTAATTGTGGCTTCATAGAACAAATTGGGTAGAGTACCTTCTGTTTCTATTTTGTGGAATAGTTTGAGGAGTATTGTTATTAGGTCTTCATAAAAGATCTGATAGAACTCTGCACTAAACCCATTTGGTCCTTGGCTTTTTTGGTTGGGAGACTATTAATGACTGTTTCTATTTCTTTAGGGGACATGGGACTGTTTAGATCATTAATCTGATCCTGATTTAACTTTGGTACCTGGTATCTGTCTAGAAAATTGACCATTCCATCCAGGTTTTCCAATTTTGTTGAGTATACTCTTGTAGTAGGATCTCATGATTTTTTTTTTTTTTTGCATTTCCTCAGATTCTGTTGTTATGTCTCCCTTTTCATTTCTGATTTTGTTGATTAGAATACTGTTCCCGTGCCTTCTAGCTAGTCTGGCTAAGGGTTTATCTATTTTTGTGATTTTCTCAAAAGAACCAGCTCCTGGTTTGGTTGATTCTTTGTATAGTTCGTTTTGTTTCCATTTGGCTGATTTCAGTCCTAAGTTTGATTATTTCCTGCTGTGTACTCCTCTTTGGTGAATTTGCTTCCTTTAGTCCTAGAGCTCCTAGGTGTGCTGTCAAGCTGCTAGTGTATGTTCTCTCTAGTTTCTTTTTGGAGGCACTCAGAGCTATGAGTTTTCCTCTTAGGACTGCTTTCATTGTGTCCCATAAGTTTGGGTATGTTGTGGCTTCATTTTCATTAAACTCTAAAAAAGTCTTTAATTTCTTTCTTTCTTTCTTTCTTTCTTTCTTTCTTTCTTTCTTTCTTTCTTTCTTTCTTTCTTTCTTTCTTCCTTGACCAAGTTATCATTGACTAGAGTGTTGTTCAGCTTCCACATGTATGTGGACTTTCTATTATTTATATTGTTATTGAAGATCAGTCTTAGTCCATGGTGATATGATAGGATGCATGGATTATTTCAATATTTTTATATATGTTGAGGCCTGCTTTGTGACAGATTATATGGTCGATTTTGGACAAGATTCCATGAGAAGCGGAGAAAAAGGTATATCCTTTTGTTTTAAGATAAAATGTTCTATAGATATCTGTGAAATGCATTTGTTTCATAACTTCTGTTAGTTTCACTGTGTCTCTGTTTAGTTTCTGTTTGCAGAATCTGTCCATTGATGAGAATGGTGTGTTGAAATCTCCCAGTATTATTGTGTGTGGTACAATGTGTGCTTTGAGCTTTAGTAGAGTTTCTTTTATGAATGTCGATGCCCTTGCATTTAGAGCATAGCTGTTCAAAATTGAGAGTTCATCTTGGTAGATTTTACCTTTGATAAGTATGAAGTGTCCCTCCTTGTCTTTTTTGATAACTTTAGGTTGAAAGTCGATTTTATTCGGTATTAGAATTGGATACTCCAGCTTGTTTCGTGGGACCATTTGCTTGGAAAATTGTTTTCTAGCCTTTTTCTCTGAGGTAGTATCTGTCTTTGTCCCTGAGGTGGGTTTGCTGTAACCAGTCTGTTAGTCTATGTCTTTTTATTGGGGAATTGAGTGCATTGATATTAAGAGATATTAAGGAAAAATAATTGATGCTTCCTGTTATTTTTGTTGTTAGAGTTGGGATTCTGTTCATGTTGCTACCTTCCTTTAGGTTTGTTGAAACATTACTTTCTTGCTTTTTCTAGGGATTAGTTCCCCTCCTTGTGTTGGAGTTTTCCCTTTTTATCCCTTGAAGGGCTGGATTTGTGGAAAGATATTGTGTAAATTTGGTTCTGTCATAGAATACTTTGGTTTCTCCATCTATGGTAATTGAGATTTTTGCTGGGCATAATAGCCTGGGCTGGCATCTGTGTTCTCTTAGGGTCTGTATGACATCTATCCAGGATCTTCTGGCTTTCATAGTCTCTGGTGAGAAGTCTGGTGTAATTCTAATAGGTCTGCCTTTACGTGTTGACCTTTTTCCCTTACTACTTTTAATATTCTCTCTTTGTTGTATGCATTTGGTGTTTTGAGTTCTATGTGATGGGAAGTATTTCTTTTCTGGACCAACCTATTTGGAGTTCTGTAGACTTCTTGTATGTTCATGGGCATCTCTTTCTTTTTTGTTTTTTTTTTTATTAGGTATTTTCCTCGTTTACATTTTCAATGCTATCCCAAAAGTCCCCCATACCCACCCCCCCCAGTCCCCTTCCCACCCACTCCCCCTTTTTGGCCCTGGGGTTCCCCTGTACTGGGGCATATAAAGTTTGCAAGTCCAATGGGCCTCTCTTTGCAGTGATGGCCGACTAGGCCATCTTTTGATACATATGCAGCTACAGACAAGAGCTCCGGGGTACTGGTTAGTTCATATTGTTGTTCCACCTATAGGGTTGCAGTTCCCTTTAGCGCCTTGGGTAATTTCTCTAGCTCCTCCATTGGGGGCCGTGTGATCCATCCAATTGCTGACTGTGATCATCCACTTCTGTGTTTGCTAGGCCCCGGCATAGTCTCACAAGAGACAGCTATATCTGGGTCCTTTCAGCAAAATCTTGCTAGTGTATGCAATGGAGTCAGCGTTTGGAAGCTGATTATGGGATGGATCCCTGCATATGGCAATCACTAGATGGTCCATCTTTTCTTCACAGCTCCAAATTTTGTCTCTGTAACTCCTTCCATGGGTGTTTTGTTCCCAATTCTAAGAAGGGGCAAAGTGTCCACACTTTGGTCTTCGTTCTTCTTGAATTTCATGCATTTAGCAAATTGTATCTGATATCTTAGCTATCCTAAGTTTCTGGGCTAATATCCACTTATCAGTGAGTACATATTGTGCGAGTTCCTTTGTGATTGGGTTACCTCACTCAGGATAATGCCCTCCAGGTCCATCCATTTGCCTAGGAATTTCATAAATTCATTCTTTTTAATAGCTGAGTAGTACTCCATTGTGTAGATGTACCACATTTTCTGTATCCATTCCTCTGTTGAGGGGCATCTGGGTTCTTTCCAGCTTCTGGCTATTATAAATAAGGCTGCTATGAACATAGTGGAGCATGTGTCCTTCTTACCGGTTGGGACATCTTCTGGATATATGCCCAGGAGAGGTATTGCAGGATCCTCCGGTAGTACTATGTCCAATTTTCTGAGGAACCACCAGACTGATTTCCAGAGTGGTTGTACAAACTTGCAATCCCACCAACAATGGAGGAGTGTTCCTCTTTCTCCACATCCTCGCCAGCATCTGCTGTCACCTGAATTTTTGATCTTAGCCATTCTGACTGGAGTGAAGTGGAATCTCAGGGTTGTTTTAATTTGCATTTCCCTGATGATTAAGGATGTTGAACATTTTTTCAGGTACTTCTCAGCCATTCGGTATTCCTCAGGTGAGAATTCTTTGTTCAGCTCTGAGCCCCATTTTTTAATGGGGTTATTTGATTTTCTGGAGTCCACCTTCTTGAGTTCTTTATATATATTGGATATTAGTCCCCTATCTGATTTGGGATAGGTAAAGATCCTTTCCCAATCTGTTGGTGGCCTTTTTGTCTTATTGACGGTGTCTTTTGCCTTGCAGAAGCTTTGCAATTTTATGAGGTCCCATTTATCAATTCTCGATCTTACAGCACAAGCCATTGCTGTTCTATTCAGGAATTTTTCCCCTGTGCCCATATCTTCGAGGTTTCTCCCTACTTTCTCCTCTATAAGTTTCAGTGTCTCTGGTTTTATGTGGAGTTCCTTAATCCACATAGATTTGACCTTAGTACAAGGAGATAGAAATGGATCAATTCGCATTTTTCTACACGATAACCACCAGTTGTGGCAGCACCATTTGTTGAAAATGCTGTCTTTTTTCCACTGGATGGTTTTAGCTCCCTTGTCAAAGATCAAGTGACCATAGGTGTGTGGGTTCATCTCTGGGTCTTCAATTTTGTTCCATTGGTCTATTTGTCTGTCACTATACCAATACCATGCAGTTTTTATCACAATTGCTCTGTAGTACAGCTTTAGGTCCGGCATGGTGATTCCACCAGAGGTTCTTTTATCCTTGAGAAGAGTTTTTGCTATCCTAAGTTTTTTGTTATTCCAGATGAATCTGCTGATTGCCCTTTCTAATTCGTTGAAGAATTGAGTTGGAATTTTGATGGGGATTGCATTGAATCTGTAGATTGCTTTTGTCAAGATAGCCATTTTTACAATGTTGATCCTGCCAATCCATGAGCATGGGAGATCTTTCCTTCTTCTGAGATCTTCTTTAATTTCTTTCTTCAGAGACTTGAAGTTCTTATCATACAGATCTTTCACTTCCTTAGTTAAAGTCACGCCAAGGTATTTTATATTATTTGTGACTATTGAGAAGGGTGTTGTTTCCCTAATTTCTTTCTCAGCCTGTTTATCCTTTGTGTAGAGAAAGGCCATTGACTTGTTTGAGTTAATTTTATATCCAGCTACTTCATTGAAGCTGTTTATCAGGCTTAGGAGTTCTCTGGTGGAATTTTTAGTGTCACTTATATATACTATCATATCATCTGCAAAAAGTGATATTTTGACTTCTTCCTTTCCAATTTGTATCCCCTTGATCTCCTTTTGTTGTCTAATTGCTCTGGCTAGAACTTCAAGTACAATGTTGAATAGGTAGGGTGAGAGTGGACAGCCTTGCCTAGTCCCTGATTTTAGTGGGATTGCTTCCAGCTTCTCACAATTTACTTTGATGTTGGCTACTGGTTTGCTGTAGATTGCTTTTATCATGGTTAGGTATGGGCCTTGAATTCCTGATCTTTCCAAGACTTTTATCATGAATGGGTGTTGGATTTTGTCAAATGCTTTCTCAGCATCTAACGAGATGATCATGTGATTTTTGTCTTTGAGTTTGTTTATATACTGGATTACGTTGATGGATTTCCATATATTGAACCTTCCTTGCATCCCTGGGATGAAACCTACTTGGTCAGGATGGATTATTGTTTTGATGTGTTCTTGGATTCGGTTAGCAAGAACTTGATTGAGGATTTTTGCATCGATATTCATAAGGGAAATTGGTCTGAAGTTCTCTATCTTTGTTGGGTCTTTTTGTGGTTTAGGTATCAGAGTAATTGTGGCTTCATAGAATGAGTTGGGTAGAGTACCTTCCGTTTCTATTTTGTGGAATAGTTTGTGAAGAACTGGAATTAGGTCTTCTTTGAAGGTCTGATAGAACTCTGCACTAAACCCATCTGGTCCTGGGCTTTTTTTGGTTGGGAGACTATTAATGACTGCTTCTATTTCTTTAGGGGATATAGGATTGTTTAGATCATTAACCTGATCTTTATTTAGCTTTGGTACCTGGTATCTGTCTAGAAACTTGTCCATTTCATCCAGGTTCTCCAGTTTTGTTGAGTATAGCCTTTTGTAGAAGGATCTGATGGTGTTTTGGATTTCTTCAGGATCTGTTATGTCTCCCTTCTCATTTCTGATTTTGTTAATTAGGATGCTTTCCCTGTGCCCTCTAGTGAGTCTGGCTAAGGGTTTATCTATCTTGTTGATTTTCTCAAAGAACCAGCTCCTTGATTGGTTGATTCTTTGAATAGTTCTTCTTGTTTCCACTTGGTTGATTTCACCCCTGAGTTTGATTATTTCCTGCCTTCTACTCCTCTTGGGTGAATTTGCTTCCTTTTGTTCTAGAGCTTTTAGCTGTGTTGTCAAGCTGCTAATGTGTGCTCTCTCTCTAGTTTCTTTTTGGAGGTACTCAGAGCTATGAGTTTTCCTCTTAGGAATGCTTTCATTGTGTCCCGTAAGTTTGGGTATGTTGTGGCTTCATTTTCATTAAACTCCAAAAAGTCCTTAATTTCTTTCTTTATTCCTTCCTTGACCAAGTTATCATTGAGAAGAGTGTTGTTCAGTTTCCACGTGAATGTTGGCTTTCTATTAGTTATTTTGTTATTGAAGATCAGTCTTAGTCCATGGTGATCTGATAGGATGCATGGGACAATTTCAATATTTTTGTATATGTTGAGGCTTGTTTTGTGACCAATTATGTGGTCAATTTTGGAGAAGGTACCATGGGGTGCTGAGAAGAAGGTATATCCTTTTGTTTTAGGATAAAATGTTCTGTAGATATCTGTTAAGTCCATTTGTTTCATCAATTCTGTTAGTTTCACTGTGTCCCTGTTTAGTTTCTGTTTCCATGATCTGTCCATTGGTGAAAGTGGTGTGTTGAAATCTCCCACTATTATTGTGTGAGGTGCAATGTGTGCTTTGAGCTTTACTAAAGTTTCTTTAATGAATGTGGCTGTCCTTGTATTTGGAGCATAGATATTCAGAATTGAGAGTTCCTCTTGGAGGATTTTACCTTTGATGAGTATGAAGTGCTCCTCCTTGTCTTTTTTGATTATTTTGGGTTTGAAGTAGATTTTGTTAGATATTAAAATAGCGACTCCAGCTTGTTTCTTCATACCACTTGCTTGGAAAATTGTTTTCCAGCATTTCATTCTGAGGTAGTGTCTATCTTTTTCTCTGAGATGAGTTTCCTGTAAGCAGCAAAATGTTGGGTCTTATTTGTATAGCCAGTTTGTTAGCCTATGTCTTTTTATTGGGGAGTTGAGTCCATTGATATTAAGAGATATTAAGGAAAAGTAATTGTTGCTTCCTGCTATTTTTGTTGTTAAAGTTGACATTCTGTTCTTGTGGCTGTCTTTTTTTAGGTTTGTTGAGGGATTACCTTCTTGTTTTTTCTAGGGCGTGGTTCTCTTCCTTGTATTGGTTTTTTTCTGTTATTATCCTTTGAAGGGCTGGATTCGTGGAGAGATAATGGCTGAATTTGGTTTTGTTGTGGAATACTTTGGTTTCTCCATCTATGGTAATTGAGAGTTTGGCTGGGTATAGTAGCCTGGGCTGGAATTTGTGTTCTCTTAGTGTCTGTATAACATCTGTCCGGGATCTTCTGGCTTTCATAGTCTCTGGTGAAAAATCTGGTGTAATTCTGATAGGCCTGCCTTTATATGTTACTTGACCTTTTTCCCTTACTGCTTTTAGTATTCTATCTTTATTTAGTGCATTTGTTGTTCTGATTATTATGTGTCGGGAGGAATTTCTTTTCTGGTCCAGTCTATTTGGAGTTCTGTAGGCTTCTTGTATGTTCATGGGCATCTCTTTCTTTAGATTTGGGAAGTTTTCTTCAATAATTTTGTTGAAGATGTTTGCTGGTCCTTTGAGTTGAAAATCTTCATTCTCATCCACTCCTATTATCCGTAGGTTTGGTCTTCTCATTGTGTCCTGGATTTCCTGGATGTTTTGAGTTAGGATCTTTTTGCATTTTCCATTTTCTTTGATTGTTGTGCCTATGTTCTCTATGGAATCTTCTGCACCTGAGATTCTCTCTTCCATCTCTTGTATTCTGTTGCTGATGCTCGCATCTATGTTTCCAGATTTCTTTTCTAGGGTTTCTATCTCCAGTGTTGCCTCACTTTGTGTTTTCTTTATTGTGTCTACTTCCCTTTTTAGGTCTTGGATGGTTTTATTCAATTCCATCACCTGTTTCGTTGTGTTTTCCTGCAATTCTTTAAGGGATTTTTGTGTTTCCTCTTTAATGTCTTCTACATGTTTAGCAGTGTTCTCCTGTATTTCTTTAAGTGAGTTATTTAAGTCCTTCTTGATGTCCTCTACTATCATCATGAGATATGCTTTTAAATCCAGGTCTAGCTTTTCAGGTGTGTTGGGGTGCCCTGGACTGGGCGAAGTGGGAGTGCTGGGTTCTGATGATGGTGAGTGGTCCTGGTTTCTGTTAGTAAGATTTGTACGTTTACCTTTCGCCATCTGGTAATCTCTGGAGTTAGTTGTTATAGTTGTCTCTGTTTAGAGATTGTTCCTCTGGTGATTTTGTTACCCTCTATGAGCAGACCTGGGAGACTAGCTCTCTCCTCTGAGTTTCAGTGGTCAGGGCAGTCTCTGCAGGCAAGGTCTCCTCTTTCAGGGAAGGTGCACAGTTATCTGGTGTTTGGACCTCCTCCTGGCCAAAGATGAAGGCCCAAAACAGGATCTTTCCCAGAAGCTGTGTTGCTTTGGCCTGTCACAAAAGCCGTTGTTTCAGTAGTCCACACTCTCACCTGTGTAGACTACTTTCTGTGGAGTCTCAGAACCAAGCTGGCTCCCGCGGAACCTGAGGCAGAAGCCTCTCAGGCCGGGTGGACACCTGTGCTCTCATCAGGAAGTTGGCTGGTTGTCTGGATCCGAAAATGGCGCTGCCTCAGAGGCTCTGTGGCTCTTGCCTGTCCCAGAGACTGCTGGCCTCTGTATTCCACACTCTCACTTGTGCAGACTGCCCTCCGCGGAGTCTCTCATCTCTTTCTTTAGGTTGGGGAAGTTTCGTTCTATAATTTTATTGAAGATATTCACCGGTCCTTTAAGTTGAATATCTTCCTTCTCATCTAAATCTATTATCCTTAGGTTTGGTCTTCTCATTGTGTCCTGAATCCTGGATGTTTTGGGTTAGGCTCTTTTTGCATTTTGCATTTTCATTGATTGTTGTGTCAATGTTTTCTATGGAATCTTCTGCACTTGAGATTCTCTCTTCTATCTCTTGTATTCTGTTGGTGATGCTCACATCTATGGCTCCTGATTTCTTTCCTAGATTTTCTATCTCCAAAGTTGTCTCCCTTTATGATTTATTTATTGTTTCTACTTCTATTTTTAGATCTTGGGTGGTTTTGTTCAATTCCTTCACCTGTTTGATTATATTTTCCTGTAACTCTATAAGGGATTTTTGTGTTTCCTCTTTCTGGGCTTCTATCTGGTTATCTGTATTCTCCTATAATTCTTTAAGGGATTTTTGTGTTTCCTCTTTAAGGGATTCTACCTGTTTAGCTGTGTTCTCCTGTATTTCTTTAAGGGAGTTATTTATGTCCTTTGGAAATCAGTCTGGCGGTTCCTTAGAAAATTGGACATAGTACTACTGGAGGATCCAGCAATACCTCTCCTGGGCATATATCCAGAAGATGTCCCAATCGGTAAGAAGGACACATGCTCCACTATGTTCATAGCAGCCTTATTTATAATAGCCAGAAGCTGGAAAGAACCCAGATGCCCCTCAACAGAGGAATGGATACAGAAAATGTGGTACATCTACACAATGGAGTACTACTCAGCTATTAAAAAGAATGAATTTATGAAATTCCTAGGCAAATGGATGGACCTGGAGGGCATCATCCTGAGTGAGGTAACCCAATCACAAAGGAACTCACACAATATGTACTCACTGATAAGTGGATATTAGCCCAAAACTTAGGATACCCAAGATATAAGATACAATTTGCTAAACACATGAAACTCAAGAAGAATGAAGACTGAAGTGTGGACACTATGCCCCTCCTTAGAATTGGGAACAAAACACCCATGGAAGGAGTTACAGAGACAAAGTTTAGAGCTGTGAGGAAAGAATGGACCATCTAGAGACTGCCATATCCAGGGATCCACCCCATAATCAGCTTCCAAACGCTGACACCATTGCATACACTAGCAAGATTTTGCTGAAAGGACCCAGATATAGCTGTCTCTTGTGAGACAATGCCGGGTCCTAGCAAACACAGAAGTGGATGCTCACAGTCAGCTATTGGATGGATCACAGGGCTCCCAATGGAGGAGCTAGAGAAAGTACCCAAGGAGCTAAAGGGATCTGCAACCCTATAGGTGGAACAACATTATGAACTAACCAGTACCCCTGAGCTCTTGACTCTAGCTGCATATGTATCAAAAGATGGCCTAGTCGGCCATCACTGGAAAGAGAGGCCCATTGGACACGCAAACTTTATATGCCCCAGTACAGGGGAACGCCAGGGCCAAAAAAAAAATGGGAATGGGTGGGTAGGGAAGTGGGGGGGGGGGTATGGGGGACCTTTGGGATAGCATTGGAAATGTAATTGAGGAAAATATGTAATAAAATATATTTTAAAAATTCTCTACCAGCATCATGAGATATAATTTTAAATCCAAATCTTGTTTTTCTGGTGTGTTGGGATATCCAGGACTCACTGTGGTGGGAGAACTGGGTTTTGATGATGCCAAGTAGTCTTAGTTTCTGTTGGTAAGATTCTTGTGTTTGCCTTTCACCATCTGGTAATCTCTAGTGTTTGATGTTCTTGCTGCCTCTGGCTGGAGCTTGTTCCTCCTGTGAGTCTGTAAGCTTGTGTCAGCACTCCTGGAAGACCAGCTCTCTCCTGGCAAGACCAGTGCACAGAGGGCTGTGGAATAGCCTCACCTGCTGGGTACAGATGGAGGACCTTAGGACCCTGTCCCAGCTGCTCTGCCCACTTCTACATCCTGTGCACTCCTCAGTGGTCCCACCTTAGAGAGTCACCAGAGAGAAAAATGGTGATCTCACCTAAGTTCTGGGGTCAGAGCACTCCCTGGAGGCGAGCTCTCCCCTGACAGGGAAGGTGCACAGAGGACTGCAGAACATTCCCACCTCCTGGGTACAGATGTAGGCCCATAGTTCCCTGTCCCAGCTGCTCTGCTGCTTTTGCATCCTGTGCGCTCCTGAGTGGTCCTACCTTAGAGAGTCACCAGAGAGAAAATGGTGATCTCACCTAAGTTCTGGAGTCAGAGCATTCCCTGGAGGCAAGCTCTCCCCTGGCAGGGGCTCGAGTGTTTTTCTCTATGTTCCTTCCCTCTTCCCTGCCTCCTCCCTCTCCTCCTTCAGAAAGTGATCACTTCCCATTCCCTGGTCTTTCTCCACATTCAGCTCTAGTCTCAGCATTCTTAGATATGTGAGTGGCCTCTCTCCAGTTCTCCCCAGTTGAGAAAGACAGATCAAGCTTTCAGAAGTCATTCCATTCTGCAGGCATCAATCTCTACCTGGCTTCCTTGGGGTGTCTCTTACACAATCTTCTGCATCTCCCCTCAGAGCCTCCAGAGGGGTCCTAAGACCTACAGTTCAGATGGGGGTCATAGCATGGCTCCATAATACTTTAGGATGGCCTTCTGGCCCACCTGTCATGAATAGTGCCCATCAGCAGCCAGTTCCACTTGTTTCCTGACCTGTCATGGTCATGAGAGCTGGATGGTCCATGGTGTAAGACAATGTGAGCTCCTCTTCCCACTCTAGTCCTCTCTCTCTCTCTCTCTCTCTCTCTCTCTCTCTCTCTCTCTCTCTCTCTCTCTCTCTGTAGCTAATAGCATTTAGATTTAAGACTGGGGAAGGCCTAGGATATGTTTGTTTGGCCTTTGTATAGAGACATTGTGCAAGACATATTTCTTATTCCTCCAGTAATCATTTATTGAGTGTCTATGATGTGCCTGACTGTGTGGAGCAGGGCTAGGGATTCCAGGATGGCCTGATGGGGCATAGAGTGATGGGGCATGAACATTCAAATGGTGACAGAATTGCTAACTATGTATCATGAACTGTGCAGAGAGATGTAAGAGGTCTGAGAGAGAGGACAACAGCTATGCAATATTCTAAGGCTGAGACATTCAAAGTCAGAAAAAATAGAAAGCATTGTTCTCCATCTAGCACCAGAACCAATTCATACACCAGACATCATGTAAAAAGCAATCTTGTTTCAGTCCTGACAAGGGATAAGTTTTACCTCTTGTATCTGTAAATGAACTCCCTTACCCCTGAACAGGATGCCTGGCCTATGGTACACAATCCAGCAGCTCTGCCTTGTGAAGGGTCAATAATTGGTCCCTGGTCTCTGTGACTGCATAGTTTGGCAATTATATGGTTAATTTGAGTGTGTCCTCATGGAATTGAAGGTTTCATAATGGCAGAAGAAAAGATTCAACTTACCTACCCTCATTCTTCAAATGCTAGTACATTGCTCAGCATGGCTCGAGTCTAGCCATTTACTGAGTTAATGTCAGAAATAGTTCAGAATCTGTGGAGACTTTCAGAGATTCCAGGACCATTGTACCTTGGGCTGTGTTCCTCTGAGTTTCTTCTGCTTTGCCTAACCATACAAAAAGCAAAAAAATCTATGTGTATTTGAAGAAAATAAAATCTATGTGTTCTGTAAGAAAAGTATACAAGAACTAGGATAAAATATTTCTATAGAATATAAAAAGAATCGCCTAAGTCGTATAGACATAATGCATTCCTAATTTCTTCTTTCTCCCTAACTTTTTCTCCCACCTTCATGCTTAGTCTAGCTTTGGGCCTGTTTTGATCAACTTGCCAAGCTTATTAAGTTCAGGAACACATGTACAAAAGTGATCCCAAGGAACAGTCCCAGCAAGACCACTCCTGCACCTCCATGGGGGTCTCTGCAGCTGAATAGTTCCATCAACTCTCCACAGAAATCCACTCAATGGCATTACCAGGAAATCAAAGAGAAATAAGATACCTCTCCAAAGTTCAAATGAATTATGCAAAATTATACAACTGAATGCTGAAAGTAAAAAAAAAAAAAATGTTGTAAGGAATGACGGGGACTTAAAAGTAGGGCAGGGAGTTGGCAGAATTGAGCATGTTCTCTTGGAGAGAGTCTTATAGAGAGATAGCTTGCTAGCTGTGTCAGCAGCAGTGGACTCTCTAACTTAAACAAAGCAGAAACACATACACCAGAGTTGTCTTTTCTGCCAATTGGGGCTCAGAGTACACTGGGGGATCCATGCCAGTTGTCAGAAACAATGATAATGACAACTAGTGATTTTTCAGCTTTTACTTTAGAGCAGATACTCTTTATTTGTTTAATCCTCTGACTTGGTAGGTGATGAGCATCACCACTCCTAATTACAGATGGTAGAAGTATGGCAAAGTATGGAGAATTTAAATATCTTTCCCCCCCACACACCCCACCCCTACCCCTGCAAGCTCAGCTTTAAAAAAAAAAAAAAGAAAGAAAGAAAGTAAAAAAGAAAGGAAGGAAGGAAGGAAGGAAGGAAGGAAGGAAGGAAGGAAGGAGAGAAGAGAAGAGAAGAGAAGAGAAGAGAAGAGAAGAGAAGAGAAGAGAAGAGAAGAGAAGAGAAGAGAAGAGAAGAGAAGAGAAAACCTGATAAAGCAGCTTAAATTTGAATTTATATTATTGGAACTGCCATTTCATGATTGCAGGACTGAAAAGAGAAAGTTTGAGCATGTCCTACTGGGGAGCTTGATGTTATGTGCTGTCCTATGCTAAGATCGATGCGATAGTATTTCCTAGGAGGACCTGTTGGGAAAGAGACTGGAAGCAGGAGCTTCTGCCCATTGGGAGAAAGAGTTGGGCTAGTCCTCCTGAGGGTGGACTTTCTGTCACTGTGACAGATACCCAAGAGAAATAACTCAAACAAGATGGTTTTATTTGGGCATAGAGCTTCAGAGTTTCCAATTGGTGTCCCCTACTCCTGTAGCTTTGAATCTGAAGTGAAGGAGTGCATCATGCCAGTAGAAGTTGACAGACATGGCTAGTCACCTCACAGCAGCCAGGAAACAAAGGAGGGAGGATGGGGCCACACCTGTGTATGAGTTTCTTCTGAGATTAAAAATTTCCCAATTTGGAAGGAATCTCATTAATATGCAAGATATTTACAAGGAAGTAAAACAGCAGGATATTCTAAGGGACAATAACACATTCCATCTCCAGTGAAACTCAGCAAAACAAAAAGTAAACAATTAAAAGTAGCTTCAGGAAGTCCCTAAAACTGACCAGATTTACTAGGTCCCACCCTCCTGGAGCATATATAGCCTGTAGGGGCTGCTGAGAGATATTCTTAAATAAGCCAAGCTATGAAAGAGACTCTTAAGACAAATTGAGTGCCTAGAAGACTCTTATACCAACCATGCAGCTTAGAAGCAGAGACCAGCCAGGCTGCCAGGAAGAGGTTCAGACCAGCTGATCTATCTGCAAAGGATATTCTCTAACTGTCAAGGTATTTACAGATTGTATGGTGTGGACCAGTCTTCTAGTCTTCATAAGCTGTCAGTCATGTTGGGGTAGGCTTTGCTGATATAGCTGTGTTTAAGTCATTTGTGCACCCGTAAGTAACTCTTCTCCCAAATTCTTAGAAATAACCCCAGTAAAACTCATAAATTCACACAGTTGGATGTTGGTGGTATCCATACTTTGGTTAGCCTCTGGATCCCTATCTAGAGTGAGTTGATATTTGTTTATATCCCCCCAAGAACAGTATCACACAATAGCTAGAGAGAAGATAAAGTGTTTAAAGATACATATACCCAGATAACTACTTCCTTAAACTAGCCCTATTCCTTAAGTTTCCACTATGTCTCAAAACAGTGCTACCACATGAGGACAAAGTCTTCAACACATGGTCTTATACGGAATATTTCAAATTCAAGCTATAATGCTGTCTAATGCTTAGATTCTCTATAGAATCCTACCTAATCTTAGGACTTTATCACACCTTCTTCACACAGAGATGAAATGGATTTAAACGACCAAGTTATATTATCATATTTAATGTTACTATAACAAAACACCTGAAGCTGGGTCCTTTATGAAAGAAAAAATTTTAGCTCACAGTTAGGAAGAATCCCAGACATAGCTCAGTTATATCAAAGGTCTCATGATAGATAGATCAACCTTCTCTGAAGTAGTCAGAATCCCAGGAGAACTATCTTAACCACTTTTAGACAATACACCCAAATGACTCTCCACTAGGCTCTACCTCTTAAAGGTCACAGAATCTCTCACCACCACCATATTTAAGATCACTCTTCCAACACATAATCCTTTAGGGGACAAACTCAAGCCACAGCCAAACAAGGTAAGCTGTCTCATCCAAGTTTCCATACCTACTCATTAGAATTAATTTGAATATTTGTCTGTAAATCATTAGAATTAATTTAAGTATTTGTCTGTAAATCAATAGCTTCCACCCTCCTCTCCTTAAAACCCTAATGTCTGCTTTTCAGAGCTTCCAAACATCACGACATCAAAGGCTTATTATAGCCAATATGACTACAAGTTAGGGGCATGTTCCTCAAATTGTGTTTCAGGGAATATTGGCCACAGGCAATGCCACATTATCTCCCTACTGTCCATGAAAAAAGATACTGTAGTCGTCAAATAGGATTGGAAATCCCTTATATCATACAGGTACTCCGTGGGAGAACGTTTATGCACAAGTAAAATATTTCATAATGCCTTAAAAACAAAAAAAAAGTGTTAAAGTTTGTTTAGCACGATATATTTAAATAGCATCTACAAGCGACTCTGTGCACAAACCTCTGCAGAAAACACAGGGAGCCGCCTGCCCGCTCACTGCCTTGGAAAACAATGGCTCTCACTCTCCTTTGTTGTCCTATAATTCCTGGAAGGAATAATAATAGCCTCTATTCATTCAACTCCACCGTTTTCCCCAAATGCCTTTACAAATATCATCTCATCTTATAATATTTGAAGTTGCAGACCAACAATATTCTTCAAATTCCTTTTCCTTTCTTTGAAGTAGAATCCCAAAAGATACCAATTAGGGAGCTCTATCTCAGAAAGTTAATACCCACCTCTACCTTTTTTTTTTTTTTTTTTTTTTCAGATCAAAAGGGTGAAGTTTTCTACTGCTTAAAACCCGTGCTCCTGGCAGATTTTTATCAATTCGAGGAACTTCTTCAAATGCATTTTGTAAATGTCAAAGATTAACACTTCTCAGCTCCCTTCAGAGATTTACCTCCCAGACATTTATTCCAATACAAACTACTTTCTGTTAAGTATTACTTTTCAAGGAACACAATCACCAGTAAAATATTTTAAAAGAAAATGAGGGGTTTCTCCTATGGAGAACTTTATTGGATCAAAGACTTCCTTTCCTAAAAAAAAAAAAAAAAAAAAAAAAAAAACCTGCATTTAAAAACAGTAAAATCAGGGTGCCAACTTGATTCCGAAGGACTATACATTGTTAGGTTTCAGCTGTAAGAGGATTGTCTGGGGAAGGAAAAGATGTTACTTCCCTCACTCAAAGAAACTCACCTCTGCAGCTGCCACTTCTGTGAGTCTAAATTTTATCTACTCATCCCTCCCCACTTCTCTCCTGAACTCCCCGAATGTACAGACATTCACATTTGAGCTGGTGTTTGAGCTGGTATAATGTCTGAACATTCACATTTGAGCTGGTGTGACTCTTGGCTCTTCGCTAAGTCATCAGTTAGTGAGTCGTAAGTCGTTATTTATAAAATAACAAATTGATAAGAGGTGGATGCTGTGAGGCTAAAACTGGAACAAATGCAAAGCACCTCCTATGCTGCCCAACACACCACAGCAGGTAGCCAGTAGGTAGCCAGTAGCAGGTAGCCAGTAGGCAGAAGCACACAGACCTGCATATGCGCCTTAGCAAGCTGTAATCAACAGAGATAGATAACCATTAGCTATTTTCATGCCTTGTGATTTCAACTCACTCTGGGGAAGTGGAAGAAGGTTTGTCTTTGGTCCCTGAACCATTTTTAACTCAACACACAAGAATCACAGTCATTCCACAATGACAACTGTGTGGGGCACCAGGGCAGGCTGCCTACCCTCAGCAAGGGAGACCTGAAGAGTCCTTGTTATTTCCCTACAGCTGTGGTCACAAACCTTGCATGAGCATGCACACCATGAGAACATCAGTAGACCCAGGAGGGAGCCAAAAGCAAGCATCTGCTCAGTCAAGACACTGTTTGGTAGAAGGTATCAAACTATCCTCACCTCCAAACCCAGAGAGGTCATATCTACAAATGGAAAAACCACCACCAATGAACTGCTGTGGGTCACAATCACTGGATCCCAAAGGAAGCCAAATGACACCAGTTCAGCTCCCTTCTTCCTGTTAGCTGCCCATAATACATCTCCTCAAGAGGATGGAGACATTTTGGTCTCAAATAGTGACGATATACACACTATTTTGGCAAGGGGGGTGGTGGCAATGAAGGTGACCTTAACCCCCTTCCGCAACTGCCATGGAGGAGTACACAAAACCCTCTACTCCCTCTCCCAGAAGCTGGTGGCAATGTAGGCTACACCAGCCATGCAGGGAATATCTGCATCTACTGTGGACCCTTTACACCTCCAGCCTCTACCCTGCAACTCACCTACTATCTCCGTGTCCCTTGGGAATCTTCCCTAGATGGCCTGAGGTGTCACCTGCAGCTAGAATGTCAGTGGGCTTGTCTGGCCCAACATGCTTTGCACAGTCACTGTATCTGGAAACCTCAGGCCTGGGCAGAAAGCTGAACAGCCTGGCCTTGCAGACAAGGACAAAGGGTCTGCAGAGCCTGAGCATTCCAGTCTCCCACGTTCAGTGGAAGGCAGGGAAGAAAGGTCATTAATGCAGACGGTTTATGTTTTCCCAAGCCAGCATTCCTCACAAACAGCTGTGTTTATACAAAGCTAGAAGAGAAGGAGGGAGGGAGAGAGAGAGAGAGAGAGAGAGAGAGAGAGAGAGAGAGAGAGAGAGAGAGAGAGAGAGAGAAAGGACAGTGTCCTGAGGATGACATCATTCTGTGTTGTCTGCCTTGGCTGGCTGGCTCCCCCGGGAGAGAGAGGGCTGCAGCAGGCTGGTGAGTGGGGTTGGTACCAGGTAAGTATAGGCAACTTGGCAGTACCTGCACACAATTAGGAATGGCATTTCCCTACTCTCCCCTCTGCCCACCCCACCCCCAGCATCCTAATATATTTATGCAGAAAACTCCTTTTCCTTGTACCAGCACCCACCCTCAGAAGAAGGTTAGATTCAGGACTCAGGTTCACTCTGTCTAATCTCTTCAACAACTCCCCCAACCCCAGAAGAAAAGCCTGACAGGAGGCAGGGTCATTAAAGTGAATTAAAATGCATCCAAGGGGAGATTAACCCCAAGCCATCCCCATAGCAAACAAAGGCCTCTTTCACACAGACTCCAGCTCTGTAAGCAGAGATTAAGGAACAAATTCTCAGAGCCTAGAGGTAGGAGACAGGCTAGCACTTAACCTCCCTGGCTAGACCTCAAGAACTCAACTTCTGCCTGAGTCAGAAGCTTCCGTCTGCAAGTGGAAGGGGCTTCAGAGCAGGACCTGGACCCCTGCCCGAAATACTTCATTGAGAGCCAGGTGTGTCCTTAACACAATCCAGATGTAATGAAATGTGACCCTTTCCTAGATTCCTGCATCAGGGTCTAAGGTAGGGGGGTCCTCCACAGCCCCTCTCAACCTTCTCTGCAACCCTTTTATTGAGCACCTGCTTTGTGTCGGGCTGAGCCATGACAAAGACTTGGCCAGGATAGGCATCTTGCTGTGAAGGATCAAATTGAGGAAGGTAGGTTGGCTGTGAGTGAAGTTCACTATGACACAGACCGAAAGATGTGGGAAGGCTAGTAAAGATAGTACAGATGACCCTTCATGTGGAAGGCTCAAAAGAACATCAGAGGAAACAGTGACCCACAAACAGTCTTAAAAGAGTAGATGTTCAACCTGGTAAAGTTAGGATGGGGATGGAGACGGAGAAAAGGGAAGACATCCCAAGCATAGGATGTAGAATGACCAAAGGCATCAAAGATTGAAAGAGCGCATTGCCTTTCCCAAGAGGAGCAAAGCATCTCAGCAGGGATGTTGCAAAAGAGAATGGGGCTATGTGCTGGTGGGAGGGGCTATGTGCTGGTGGGAGGGGCTAGAAGAATGCACTCTTCTGGCTTCAGTGCTGTGGGTGGATTTCAAGCAAGGCCCACTGCATAGTCAGATGTGCACTATAGGCCGGTTGTACTAGGAAGTACACAAGGCTAGAGATACAGAGACCAGTCCAAAAGCAAGCTTTAGAACCCAAATAAGAGTCTGTAAGGGTTGGGTGTTAAGTAGTAGCAATACAGGAGATATTTCTTCATGTGGCATATTAAAGAAAGAAAAAATGGAGTCAACTGTCCTTACTTGGATTTGATGCAGGAGGGAAGGTGGCTCTAAGGCTTAGGGGCTGGAGAGATGTCATCCCAGTTCCCTAAGCAGGAATTTTAAGGAAAGGAAGCTGTTGAGATGTCTGTCACCTCTCAAGTATTTTCTCTGGTCTTTTACTAATATTTCTCATATCTGTCATGACTTCACCTGCCAGTTCTGTGCGGCTCCCACCAGCTTGGACCAAATGCTTTCTGGTTTAACTTTCTGCCTGAA